>NW_004567103.1:4433214-4436177 GCF_000260355.1 Condylura cristata | reverse complement strand
TTCTCAGTGCGGTGCTTTAACCGGCTGCGCCACCAGGGAGGGCCAAGTCTTAATTCTTTTGTTTCTCTATGGGCCTCAGAAGAGACCCGAGAGTCTTCTCCCAAGCCCTGGCTGTGAGCGAACCCAGGCATCATTTTGTTCGAACCTCTGTGGGGTCTCAAGACATCCTTTGCGCCTCAGACAAAGCGGAGCAGCAGAAGTGCCCTTCGGGAGCAGAGGACAAAGAAGGACCCAGGCAGAGAGTCCCTCCCTGGCTGCTCTCTGGGGTCTGGTTTACGTAACTCAGCGGGGGGCAGATGAGGATAAAAGTCAGCACATTTTACCAGGCTACAGATGGAGGATTCATTTATTCCCAAACAATGAATTAGCACAATATTAGCCAAGGGGACCTCAAGGACCTTCATGGGTGACATCTCGGAAATCGTCCCTGATTTTCATAAGGGAGGGTGAGGAAATACCGAGCAGAGACTGGACAAAGAACGACAGGCAGGTTAGCAAGATGCACCCAGACAGCCCAGGGCCGACAGCCACCGTGCTTTTAAGACTGAGCATCGCAGCCAGAACGCAGCGGTCGGGGCAATTAAATTGGGCGCCCTGGTGGTACAGAGAAAGTCAGTGGGGAGCATAATGGATGTGTCTCAATTAGAAAAGGGAAAGTGACAAGCGTTTGACATCCTAGCTATTACTGGTCATGACAGTAAAAGAAAGTGAACTCAGGAGAGATTTACTTAATGGTAGAATCAAAAGGCTAGAACTACCAACAGCAAAATGGAGCCCTACCCCCTGCGGCCCGTAACAGTTTGAAATTAAATCAGGGAGGCGGGCGGCTGGGAAAGTGAAGGAGCCGAGAGCAGGGTCTGGCATCAGGAAACCCGGGGGCCCAGCTTCTGCCTCACCCGGGTGGGCTGGCAGCTTCCCAAGCCCTGCGAGCCTCACTCTGTCCCTGCTCACCCACAAAATGCATAAAGCCACCATCTTGCAAAGTAGCCCGCCAGTGAAAGGGTTGGGGTGTCAAACCGCGGCGCCTCGTACTGGCGATACGATCAGCGTGTGTCCCTGATCCACGCTGGCGCAGCACAGAGGCGGGGACCCAGGGGCCCCGACACGGCCGCACCCCACAAGCAAACCTCACGCAGAGCACCGAGCCTCCCCGACTCTGCATGAACCCATCAGCATGACAGTAAGGGGCTGTGGAAGACAAGAGCAGTGATGGCTCTCTGAAGCTACCCGGTGAGCCTGATGCAGGTGCCACGAAGCAGGGGTCCCCTTGGGCATCTCCAGGGACAGAGGAAGGGCCCGCAATGTGCACAAGACCGTAGGAGGCGTGAGCACAGACATGGGGGGAAAATCCTATTTTTCCAGCCTCGCATCTTGTGGCTTAGGTGTGAAAATACGTTAATCAATGTGGCGCTTTCAGCACATCTAAAAATAGTTCTTCACCTGCTGCTGCCTTTTCCATTGGTGGAAGAAGCTGTGAGGGGCTGTGCACCGTGTGTGCGGGCCCAGGCAGGCGGCAGTGCAGGGGGACGTGAGGGGTGCAGGAGGATCACCCCACCGATCACACAGATCTCCCTTCTCCCTGGTCTTCTCAGAATTGCGCTCTACTGACTCGGGAGCCCGCAGGCCATTTGGACCTGGGTGTCTGTGGGTGTTAGTTTCCGGGCACCTGAAATCGCCAGGCCCCCTTGCAGTTAGATCCTGGGTCACAGGCTGTGGGGGGAGGCATCTGTGTGTTTAGCGTTGGCTAGCAGTTTGGGGCGCAGCACTGCTCCGTCCCGGGCCTGGGGACTGCCCAGGCTGGCGTTTCTCGGGCAGAGGGGTGAGGAAGGCTGAGTTAGTCTCCGGGGCCCAGAGGCAGCCACGGAAGCCGCGTCCACGCTTTGTTTGGCCGCGCTGAGAACACTGAAGCCAGTGAGCTGCTCACTACAAAAACCTAAAGTAAACACATTCGCCACCGTGTGCCAGGCCAGATTTGGCTCCTTTCACGTGTATTTCCACTTCTATTTTTCGTACGTTCGGGAACCAGCCAGCGTGGTGCTCACCCCACCTTCTGGATGCCCGCCCTCGTTTTTCTTACACTTTCCCCATCATACCTGTGCAGTTCTGGATGAGCAAAATATTAATTGAGGCTTGTTTTATATTAAATGAGCGCATGAGCCCTCGTCACCACGCAGGAGCCAGCAAAAGGACAGGAGGTCAGCCTCGGGCCTGCCCCTGGGGGGCCGTTCTCCGTCCCCGGCCCCCGGCCCAGCGTCCAGACAGCCTGGGGCGTCAGTCTCGGGCCATCGGCGACTGTTCTAAGGAGAAGGGGCACAGCACAGGGGAGCCGCGGGTTAGTCTGCCTCCTGCTCTGAAACCCCCGCGTGCAGTTAGCCAGGCTGCAAATGCCAAAGGAAACCACGGCAGGCAGGAGGCGGCCTGGCCAGATGTCCAGAGCCAAGCGCAGAGGATTTAGGCAACGGGTGGGGAGGGTGGACCTTCGGCAGAGTTTGGTGACAGAGGGGGAGGAAAGGGGTCACCCTGGAAACCCCCTCCAGAGGGGCATCTGTCCGGTTGGTGCCGGTGCCACGTGCCTGGTGGCCTCTGAGCCCTTTCCTGGGACCATCCTGAATGCCAGCGGGGTCGTGAGTGCTGGCGGCTCCAGCCACACTCTGGGTTGGGCTAGAAGGTGCCAGTCCCACCACCTAGGAGTTCTTGGCTGCAGAAACTGCCATCAACACCTTCACGTCTTTGAGGTCAAATCAGAAACTCAGCCACAACACACTAGCTGAACCCCAACATGTCCCTGTTCACAGGCAGAAAGTTTAAGCTTGACCCAACTAGAAATGCTGACTCCATAGGCTCCGGCTCTACAAAGGAAAAAATGTACATAAAGAAATACCAGGTTGGGCCCTCCCGGTGGCGCAGCGGGTTACAGCACAGCACTGAGAAGCTAAAGCCACTGCAGCACGAGTTCGATCCCC
>NW_004567103.1:4424269-4432884 GCF_000260355.1 Condylura cristata | reverse complement strand
GAAAGAAAGAAAGAAAGAAAGAAAGAAAGAAAGAAAGAAAGAAAGAAAGAAAGAAAGAAAGAAAGAAAGAAAGAAAGAAAAGAAAAGAAAAGAAATACCAGGGGCCTCCCTGGGGGTCTACGTACTAACACTCAGCACTGTCACTGCCACGGCCTAAGGTCGATCCCCGGCCAGGGAGTGACCCACGGGCACAGCAGACCTCTCCTGTCTCCCTGCTGCTCCCCTCAGCAGTGGATTTCAGTCCATCTGCCTGTTCTGCTCCCCGCTCTGTCTCTGGTGGATCCTCTCACCCCCATACCCCTGACCTGCACCCCAATTCTTCTACATAAAATTAAATAAATAAATTTTTAAAGAAAGAAAGAAATACCAGCAGCATCATTAAAATAGCACCTGGAAATGTCCAGGATACCTCCCAGGTAACCGGATGCGCGCCACCTAACGGAAGGGACCCTGCAGTCCCCGAGGCTGTGGCACAGCTGGAAGGGGCAGTGGGGTCACTGGCACAGCAGCAGGCACAGCCCAGTGGCAGAACACCTGACTCAAACATAGGAAGGTCAGGAATTAAAAGAATGGTATCAAATACACAAATAAACAACAAAAAGAATGTTTAATTTAAAAAATGCAGCAGAAAGGGGCCCTCCCTGGTGGCGCAACAGGCGAAAGCACCGGGCAGCACTATGAAGCCATCAGCAGCCACTGCGGCATGAGCTCGACCCCCAGCCAGGGAGTGACCCCCAGGGTGCAGCATCTGGTTACTCCCCGCTGCTCCCCTCAGCGGTGGATTTCAATACATCTGCCTGTTCTGCTCCCCACTCTTTGTCTCTGATGGATCCTCTCACCCCCTGCACCTCTGGCCTGTACCCCAGATCTTGTATGCATAAATAAATAAATCTTTAATAAAAGCAAAAAATATATACTAAAAAGAAATAAAATCAGTGGAGGAACTAGTAAAAGTAGGAAAAGGAACAGAAGCACCAGAAAAGCATCTTTAAAAAGATTTATTTATGTACACAAGAACTGGGGTGCTAAAAGAACCCCAGGGAGGCCTGGGTGGAAGAGGGGAGACAAACCATTAAACACCATCAGACCCCAAAAAGAAAAGCTGTTTCACAAGGTCCTCGCCAGCCTGGGCAGGAGAGCAGGGCGGACAGCAGGCAGTGGGCCAGGAGTAAATGAGTAAAGCAAAGAATACAATGAACACAGCAAACAGCTCTTTTGGGGGAGCAGTTTTATTTGTTCAGAAAAACAGTAACTTGGTTAATGTGGGTACACTGAGTGATACAGTGTAGTGGGTCGAATTGGGGCCCCGAAATGCATGAGCACGTGTAACCTCCCAAACCTGTCCACTGTCACCTGATTTGTGAAAGGCTGTTTGCAGATGTCACATTCAGGATCTGATGCGGAGAGCACCTGGGTGAGGAGGTGAGAAATGCAAGGCCAGAGAAGGCAGGGGGCGGGCAACACAGCACAGGAAGGCCAGGGGAGTGAAGGCGGAGGCGAGTCTGCAAAGCCACAGGTACGGAGAGCCACCCTGACTGCAGAGGGCAGGGCAGGCCCCTCCCGAAAGCTGGCACAGGGCTCCCAGCCCACACCTCGATTTCCTGCTTCTGGCCCCCAGACTGGGCGAATACATTTCTATTGCGTTAAGCCAGCAAACCGGCTGCATCTTGTCACTACAGCCCAGGGAAATAGGGGCGTTGGCCATCAAGGGAGGCACAGCGAGGTGGCTGCCATCAGGGAAGAGGTACCGCAGGGGCTGGGACGAAGCGCTGTAGGCCAAAGCAGAGTCTGTCCATTGCATGCTGTGTGACCTTGGCCAGGTTTCTTGGCCTCTCTGTTCCTGCTCCTCAGTGTCCTCTCCAACAAGGCGGGTGGTAAACACAACACTGACCTCACTGGTGCTGAGAAAAAATGAGATTTCCTGGACAAGTACTCGGTCCAGGCGCAGACAAAGGGCTGGCTACGTTCCTGACTCCAGAAGATCAGAGCACAATCTCGTGCCTGTTCCGGGGGACTCAAAGGCGAGAACCACAAGGCTCCCCGTTAATGGCACCAGACTCTCCGAACCGCCTCTCCGTCAAGTTCGTGGCAGTAATTAAAGTAATTCCAGTGTCTGGGATCCACACTTCTATTTATAATACTTAAAATGATCAGCTTCATTCTGCCCCTCACACCTGAGCACTTACTCATGAATTCTCACGGGAGAAATGTATTTCAACAACAGTGGTTTTGAGACATTTTGAAATCCTGGAGCTATGTGTCTAGAATGCAACTCAGTTCCTTTCTGGAAAACGAGAAGGCCACCATCTTCCTGATCTAACACTGCATCACCCAGGTAACAAAACACGAGTCGTTATGATCCTAAAGATACCTAGTTCTAGCGCGCTGGGTTTGGAAACGCGACCTCCTTCCTGTGTCCAGACCTTCAGAGAGGCTTCTCCACCCGCGAGCAGCCGCGGCACCTGCCTGGTGGAGAAAACAGTCACGCGCCAGCCAGCCGGCTCCTGGTAAGTCCAGAAGGAGAAGAAACTCACTCCAGCCTGCAAAGAAGTTGCAGCAGTGTTCAACAGCCACGAAGCGGAAACCACAGCCTAAGCACACGCTGACGCTGAGTGGAGGTGTGTTGCACACACACACACGTGCGCACACACTGGGAGATGTGTGACGTGCACACGTGTGCACACACCCCAGAATGCCACTGGGCTGTGAAGACACCGGGGTACTATTCAGCTATAAAGAAAGAGGAAATCTTGCCTTTGGCAGCCACGTGGATGGTGCTGGAGGGGTTCCACTAAGCAAAATAAATCAGAAGGACAAACACGGGCTGATTGCGCTCGGACATGGAGTAGAAACACAGCAACAGACCAAACAAAGCCTTGACATCAAGGGCTGAGGCTGGAGAGTAGAGGTCCCGTGGATCGTGGTGAGGGGACATCGCTACTGGGTGCTGGGTGGGGGGCTCACCCCTGGGAAACACACAGTGATGTAAACCAACGTCACCTCAGTAATTAAAAAAAAAAAAGGGAGTGCAATGATGCGGTCAGGCTGACCGCCCCCAACTTGGAGGCATACTGTGTTGGAGTGCTCCGGTGACTCCAAACAATAGCACCCCCAAAATGGAGCCTGACGATGGGAGGATGGAGCCACAGAGGCCACCATTCCAACAGTCAGGCTGGAGACCCAGAAATCCAGGGGGTCATTCGGCTGAGGCTGAGGCTTGAGAACCAGGGGCGGGAGGAGGTGGGTGGCAAGGACGGGGCACAGCCACTGATGGTCGTGACAGAGAAGCCCCCACATCAAGACTAGGAGCCTCCCCGTGGCGCAAGGGATGGAGTCTCAGCACTATCACGCTCTCCGCAGCCCTGGCGGGGGGTGACCCACAGGGCGCAGCAGACCTCTCCTGTCTCCCGGCTGCTCCCCTCAGCAATATCTCAGTAGATCTGCCTGTCCTGATCCCCACCCTGTCTCTGGGGAACCCTCCACCCCCACACCTCTGGCCTACACCCCAGTTCTTGTAAGCATAAATAAATAAATCCCTGCTCTTCACCTCTCCTACTACAGGGGCGCTCGATGGCTGGGGTGATGCCCTCCCAGGCAGGGAAGGGCGACTTTCTTTACTCAGTCTACCCAGAAACCCCTCACAGACACACGCAGAAGTGCTGCTCCCCCGCTCTCTGGGCCTCCCTTCATCCAGCCAGGATGACACCAAATGGACCATCCGACCATCCACCTGCCTTTCCAGGGGGCTCACAGGGAATAATGAAGCCAGTTCTTCATCGCAGGCCAACGGACATGCTGGATTTCCCTCCCCCGAGACTGGAGGACAAGAAGAGAAAAAAGGCAATGGTGAGTTCAACATGGGAGGTAAGCAGAAAGTCAAAACTAAGCTGCCACTCACATGGCGTTCATGAAAGGGGAGAGAAGGGGGTGTTTCAGGTTCCCTTAATTGTCGTAATTTGCCCTAACTGTAAACCTGCCTTCGCGCTACAGACTCAGACGTCTGACTTTGAACCAAGATCCCCTCCTCTCCCACCTGACAATGGGACCTTGAGATACACAAGTTTCCTAATGTCAAGCACTTGCTATTTTTTGTGAAGATCTAAGAGACATCTGTTCACCTAACCAGGACTGTTACAGAGCAGGGTGAAAGGGACCCCAGGACCCCCAAATCCACCTGCTCTAAATAGGTTCTGCCATCAATTGCAGTAAATATGCTAGTGCATAAGACCCTCAGTGGAAAGGAAGTTTAATACAGTGAGTTTCCCAATGAAGCACCCAAAGTGACCCGCCCCCTTGGGGGTAAACGTCCAGGCAGACAGGGTTGGCCCAAAGTGGGGTCACTGAGGAGCCCAAAGCCAGACACAAATCTGAGACACCTCCTGGTGGGGACCCATAGAAAAGGATCTGAAGGAAAAGAGAAAAATCAAAATCATGATCAACGCTGCCATCGTCACCTCCGCACTGGTCTCTCGCCCACGTCTGTTCCCGCCAGCCCAGTACCAAGAAGCAAGAGCCGCTTCTACACGTCCCTCTGCTCCCTGGGCCTCCCCCAGTCTCCTCTGGCCTCCACCCTGCTCCTTCCTTCCCCAATTTCCTCTCCAGCGTCTCCTCCTCCCTGCTCAGCTCCACCCTCCCTTGGGGGTGCAGAGTGCCCCCTTTCCCTGGCAACCCTCCTTTCCCACCCTGCACACAGCCCCTCTCGCATAAGTACACAGCAGCATCTCACAGAGCCTTTCCGTGTAACCTCCTGCTTGGTTTTTTGTGTTTTTTTGACATAAGCTATACAACTTCTGTCGCCAGACACAGTCCAGATGGAGGGGAAATGCTCTGAAAAATCAGAATTTCCATGCTAACTTATGTTATGACCCCCCTTTTTTGTATAATCATAATATCAAAATATTCTGAGCAACCATCACTTTACAACTGGATTGCCTTAACTTCGTAAGGCACTGCCTGCCCCAGGGCAAGAAACTCCTCTTGAAATCAAAAGTGATTTTACAATTGGCTGATTAATAAAAGCTTTGGCTGCTATAGAAAAATCAATATTGTAATATGAGGCAGTACTAGAACATGTTCTTTTATTGCCTGGATGGACAAGAACCCAAATCTCATCACTCTACCTCACATAAGCCTTCTATTCAGTTTCTAAAGAACTACTTAAGGTTTCCATTGTTTAGTCTTTAAATAAGGAACTTCACCCAAGTCTTCCGTTCAGTTTTTAAGGAACTACTTAAGCTTTCTATTCAGTTTTTTTTTTTTAATATTTATTGATGCATACAGAACTGGGGTACAGGCCAGAGGTGCAGGGGCAGTGAGAGGATTCACCAGAGACAGAGTGGGGAGCAGAACAGGCAGATCGATGAAGCACACTGCTGAGGGGAGCAGCGGGCGGGTCAGGAGAGGTCTGCCGCGCCATGTGGGTCACCTCCAGGGCAGGCGGGAATCGAACTCATGCTGAGGTGGCTTTAGCTTCTCATTGCTGTGCTTTAACCACTGCACCACCAGGGAGGGCCCTCTATTCAGTTTTTAAGGAACTTTACTGTATCTCTTTTTGTGACTGGTTTACAAGAAAATCACTCCCCATACCCCTCAACTTCACTTTACCCTCCAGGATATCTCAATGAAAATGAAGGTCATTAAGTAGTAATTAGGGCTTAAGGGATTTTATTTTTGGCATCCCTGTGGCAAATATAGCAATGTTAACCTTAAATTTTATAAATTTATGTATCTGTTTTAACTTTAATAGAGTAATTTTAAGAACAATAAATGTTTTAATCTCAGCTGGTCAATACGACCCCAAACTATTAAAAAAAAGAGATGATCACGATCTCTCAGCCCAATTCATATGCTAACGTTACCCCACTGCTTGCTTGAAATGTATAAAATAAACCTCTGCTAAAACCAGAGCAGGAAGACTTGCACCCAACTCGGATTCCCCTGACTTCCTCACGCCTGCTCCCCTTTTTCCCTCTTTAGAAATCTCTGCTCGCTGACTCCACTCCCACCTAAAGGCCCTGCCCTCTGAAAGCCGGTGATCGGGGTCAGCCCCCGACATTTTTTGGTTACAATTATCTTGTATTATTTTGATATTCAGTGTTCAAAATATAATGGCAGCTAATGTTTCTTTTTTTAAGCATCAAACGACTTTTTACGAGGTGATGTTGGTCTACAACGGCGTATGCCAGTTAGTGGTATCTGTTCACACCTCTTCAGATGTGTGTTTGCACAACCACACCCACCACCGACACCCACGATCCTCCCCCACCCGCCCCCATCGGCTTCCCAGTCCCTCCGCCCTCCCCTGCCTCACTTCTGCAGGCAGACTTCCAGGTTTGCTCTGGTTTAGTTCTGTCCGTTTCTTGGCTGTGTCTCTTTATGCCGCACACGTAAGCGACATCATCCAGCAATTGTCTTCCTCCTGCCTTACCTCACCCAGCGTCACCCCCTCCAGTTCCGTCCAGCCCTGTCCTGTTTGGAATGCTGCTTCCCAGGACTCACGCGAATTAAAAGTGAAGGCATGCATTCATTCCACAGAATCCATTCATTCGGGCCGACTTCTGAAGCTCTAACAACGTGGCTGTTGTCTGGGGAATTTGGGCCGGGAGGGTCTATTTCTCTTCCAACTGCCCATCAGGAAACCTCGGATCAACAGAGTACTCTACGCCTTAATCTGCACGTCAACCAGCTCAAAGAATCTGCACCCAGACACCCATGGGCTAATCAGAAAGTACCTTTTGGGTTGGGGTTGGGTTTTGTGGTTTTTAACCTCCTTGCTTATAGGATTTCGCCCCTCAGCGGCGGTCACCACGGTTTTCCTGTCATCACTGTCCACCGCCCTCCACCGAGCTCTCTGCTCTCCCCACCCCCCTTCCTCCCCCTCCCCTCCTGAGTGTGTCAGAGCTGCTGCTTTCAAAAGGTATCCTTCTCGGACTCCAGAATCTTGTAGATGTAGGGAAACACTCTGACCGATCACTACAGCCATCAGGGTTGGAGGTGGGGGAGGAACTATGTTTGCAGTTCAAGCTGTACAACACAGCCTTAAAAAAGGAATGATGGTGGCACCTAACAGGGGTCCCGGGAAAAGAGGGGGGTCCAGATTCCCTGCCCCACCCTGGGGACAGTGGAGCTGAGCTGGGAGGAGAGGCTGGAGAGGAGACTGGGGAAGGAAGGGGCAGGGTGAAGGCCAGGAGGAGACCTGAGGAGGCCCAGGGAGCTGCGACATGGGCAGAAGCGGCTCTTGCTTCCTGGCCCTGGGCTGGCCAACACAGACGTGCGTGAGAGACCATGGGAAGGCGACTAGGGCAGGTTTTATGCTGGTTTTGATTTTGTTCTTTTCCTCCCAGACTTTTCGGGCTGTTTTGATGGGTCCCCGCTGAAGGTGCTTTAGACTCGGGGCGGACATTTACCCACGAGGGGTCAGGCACTTGGGTGCTTCATTGGGAAACTTTTCTTTCCCTTCTCTTTGCTGCACACTAATTGTATCAAGGTTCCTTTCCACTAAAGGTCCTATGTGTTTTGTCTTGATGGATGGAGGGCAGAAACTATTTAGAGCGGGCAGGTGTGGGTCCTGTAACAGCAGGTTTAAAAGTAGGGCTGAAAAGAGAGAAGTTATAAATGAGCCAGCTTTCCCCTGAAAGGAATGTGACACCTTTTTTTTTTTTAACTTATCACTTTCCTGCATCTGAATTTTGTCCTGGAGGAGGCAGTGACCTATATAACAGAGACAATCTCATCACCAGAACTCTGCAGCGGCCCAGCCAGCGTCGCTGAAGAAAAAGCAGCCACAGAGGGGCCTGCAGACCCACAGGGGCGTGCTTTGTCCTGAGACAAGGCTGGGTGTCTGTTCAAGGTTGTGGGCGCTGGACCTCAGGAAACAGGGCCAAGTTCCCAGGGCCAGATTTGTAAACCTCCAGCCTTTCTTTTAAGCAATACGCTTATTCTTTTCAACACTCACTACAGACACAACTACAAGTCACTGAATTTCAAAAATATTCTGAAAAAAGCTCTGCCAGCTGCTACATTTGCAAAAAAAATGCAGTCAGACTCCATTCGTCCACCCACCCCAATGCCTCCAATTCCAAGCTTTTGATTCTCATAGAGGACAGAGACTGTGCCCTGATTTAACCTCAACATGATGTAAGTATCTCTAATTTGTACTCTGGTTGCAGGATCTGAGCCGTGGGCCATGGGCCTGGACTGCCAGAAACGGGTGGCCTTGAGCAAGTCAGTTTTTCTACCACTCACATCGGCCTTGATGAGCGTTTCTTAGACCACCACTTGAGAGTCTGACTCGCCACATTAACACGGGTGTTTGTCATCAATTTGACGATGCTCTTATGGGACCACAGAGCGGGGCTTAAGACAGCTGATCTAAAGGACGTCCGAGCAGGACGTTACAACAGTCTATTAGGGCAACATACATGATGTCATGTGTTATGGATTGCATATGTTACGTGTATAACCGCTGGGACTGTACTGAAGAATTACTACATCATACTCACATCTCCCTGTATTTAGTCTCCCTGTGCTTGGGCCTCGGGTCTAGACGCAAACAGCATCCAAAGACATGGACACTCTCTGACCTACCTTTCAGTCTAGGTGACTTTTTTTTTTTT
>NW_004567103.1:4418027-4423659 GCF_000260355.1 Condylura cristata | reverse complement strand
TGGACTGCAACTCTACCGCCTGAGTGATAGAGAATCTGACCTTGCTCACTTACATGTCCTCCTGAGTCTAGGGGAGGACAGGTCCCGTCACAGACACAGTGAGTAAAAGGGAAGTCTGGATGGAAACATACCAACAGGTTCCCCTAATCTGTGGGCCCCCCAATCTATGTAGGCCTACCACAGTCCTACATAGCAGAATTCAGACTGAGTGGACTCCTGCACGTATCTGGGGCAGTGGCCTAGGATGATTAGCAGAGTTAGATAGTGGTGATTATTTTTATCTTCTAATTCACTGGGGATCGGGATGACAAATGTTCTAGCCTCAATCTGGAGAAATTCTACACCTACCTTCAGCAATTTCCAGAGAGTCAATCCCAAGGGCAAGGGATGTCTTAAAAACTGCTGTGTGGACTCTGCTGAAGACTGCAGTTGGCAGGGGGAAAAGATCAATATAGTAAGTAGAAATCATTAAAAGTAAGTGAAAATAAATTATAAGTTAGCTGCTGGCAACTCAATTTTGTGCATTGCTTTTTACCAATCTACCTCCTCTTCACCACCCCATTCTGGATTATAAGTTCCATCAGGAAAGGGATTTTTATCTGCTGGTTTATTAATGACTCCTAAGGATGCAGAACTTTGCCTTGCATGGGAAATACTTCTTGGAAGAATGAAACATGAAAATTCATCTTTTATTCAAGCTAAGTGCATTGTGGCGGTTATGAAGAGGTTACATGTGCACCATTTTATACATGTACATAAAACCACAGCTGCCCAGATGTTTGATAATTTGGCACAAAATGGAAACCTGCCTCCCCAAGGTGCCAATGTGCCAGCCTAGAGGGGGCCGGGTCACTTTGCTGCAGAATGACAGGCCATGACTCGCCACAGGACCCGACAGCCAGGCCATAGAGAGCTCTGCTCCGACACCGTGAAACAGCAAAGGCACAAAGTGTGATCTGGATGAGCTGGGCCCTCAGAACTTTACTATGGTGCCTAAAGACGACCTGGAACGCGTCCTCTGTTACACGTGATGCCCACATCAATAGCGCTGATTGTTGAAAAGTTACGACACGTTTTTTCTATGTTTCTCAAACAAAACTGCGTCCTGACTTCCCCAACACCCCGATAAATATGAAGGAAAAAACAACTTTTCTTATCCAAGGCTTCAGATAATGTGTTTGACTTTTTTAATTTAATAACTACTTGGTTTAGTATTATATAATTACAGCAAAGGCTGGTAATAATTTATAGCATTAAACTTAGTCCTATTTGTGTCCATTTTGCCAGAATACCTTCTCCCCACTCTGCTTGTTGGCAAAGAAAATCAATAGTGTCACTGGTGAGAGAAGAACACATTGTCACCACCAGAACTAGGGCAGAACCTTCCAGGTCGGCACAGCAAAGGCACCCAAGGCCACGCTGAGTGAAGAGGCGGGCTGCAGGTATCCCCACTGTCCGAAAGTGGAAGGTTCCCATTGGGTGTGGCTTAGTAGGTTATTTTGGGGATCTGGGAAAGCTCAAGCTTTTCCATATAAACTAATGTTAATATGCTCCTGTTTGAAAAGAACCTACATTTCATACCAAATGGGAGCTTTGGGATAGTGGGAGAAACCTGGACTGAGTCCACTGGCCGCAGCCAGAGCTGCGTTATCCAAGAGGGACACTCTTTGACAGACGAAGGAAAACCCATGGACACTACTAAATAGGCCAAAGGAGTGCCCGGCCTCTGTCAGGCGCTGTTGCAGGGACCTTTTAGACTTAGGAAACTGTGAATACGGCTGCTCCCATTCCACAGAGGAAGCTAAAGCACAAAGAGACAAAAATGTTGGGTCCAAAAGATCAAGCTCCCACCCTATGCAGATGGACCCTGAAGAAAGAAGTGAGAGTCCATGGTATGGTGAGCTCTGCCACCTTCGGGCCTCCAACCTCCGGTACCCACAAACTAGAACCAGCAGTGCCAGCCCAAGCCAGCCTTCAGTGTTCCCCAAACCTCCTAAGTGGGAAGCAAAAGAGAGGTGAATCCAGAAGAGGTGAATCCTCTCACTGCCCCTGCGCCTCTGGCCTGTACCCCAGTTCTGTAAGCACAAATAAATAAATCTTTAAAAGAAAAAGAGAGAGAGAGAATTAGCCAGAAGAAGCAGGGGGACCTGTTGGTGGGAACTATGAAGAACCGGTGTGACGTGGCATGAAGTGAACCGAGAAGGCTGGGCTGTGTCCACAGCTCACGCCCCTCCCCGCGGCCCGAACACACCCGTCCAGCGTGGGAGCAGAGAAAGGCTAAGTCCAGTTCTGAGCCGCTGGACGCCTGGTGCTCTGGGTCTCTGCCCCACGTAGACCTCCGTTGAGACCTGAATCAAAAGCCGCCTTCAACTGCCCTTCTCTCTGTCGGGCGCTATTTCCCTCTGGTGAAAGAAAAATGCATAAAGGAAAACTCCGCGACAGTTCAATTCTTGGCGTTCCCCAACCGCCACAAAATGGGGGGCCGTGCCGCTGAAAGTGTGCGTGTGTGATTTGGGGCTGCTGGTGACGGCTTCCTCCTGGTGAAAGCACCGTTTGATGCTGCAAGTCGCTTGGAGGAGTGCTTCCGGCGCTGGCCCTGCGCATGACACCGTCTCGTCCGTCAACGAGGTCAGCGTGGATCCAGAGAAAACTGTTTGTAAGGTGCATTCCCGGGGGGTGACAGACGCTTCCGGGCCCGCACAGACAGCATGGGCACAGCACAAGCCACGCTTCTCAGAGGAAGACTGCCGCGTTGTCTCGTTTTGTAGAATTTTTTTAATTTGCATAGAAGAACTGGGGTACAGGCCAGAGGGGCGGGGGATGCTGAGAGGATTCACCTGGGACAGAGCGGGGAGCAGAACAGGCAGATCAACGAAGTCCACTGCTGAGGGGAGCAGCGGGCGGGTCAGGAGAGGTCTGCCGCGCCATGTGGTTCTCCTCCGGGGCAGGCGGGAATCGAACTCATGCTGAAGTGGCTGTAGCTTCTTAGTGCTGTGCATTAAACCACTGCGCCACCAGGCATGGCCAAAAAGGTCTGTTTTTCTTTTTTTTAAAGATTTATTTATTTGTGCATACAGAACTGGGGTACAGGCCAGAGGCTCAGGGGCGGTGAGAGGATTCACCTGGGACAGAGTGGGGAGCAGAACAGGCAGATCAACGAAGTACACTGCTGGGGGGAGCAGCAGGCGGGTCAGGAGAGGCCTGCCGCGCCCTGTGGGTCACTGCTTGGCGGAGGATGGAAGTCAGGCCAAAGTGATAGGGCGGAGACTCAACCCTAGGCCACCAGGGAGGCCCCTCTGTGACATTTTGAAAAGGCCTACCAATTAGACACAGCCTTGCTTTATTGTGCAAAGCAGTTCTGTATGCATAAATAAGTAAATCTTTTAAAAAACGGCAGAGCAGTGCCTGCGGTGGGCACCCTCACCTCGCCCTCATCTTCCCTCTCACGTTGGGCAACGATCTGGACCGCACCCCACTCAGTCTAGAGACCTGCGGGAGAGCTGACACACGCCAGCTGGGGTTTCGTCCTGCCCGCGGGCGCCGGTGCCACCCCACGCGGCTCCGTTCCCTGCCCCCGAAAGCCGCGTGTGGGGGCGCCCCGTTGCACGTGGGGGCGGCAGGTCCTGCCCCCGAGGTCTGCACAAGCTCTGGCGCTCCTTCACCACTTTGACTTCGAAATGAGTCAGGCGTTCAAAAAATGCCCTTGAACTTAACCGCACTCTGCCAGCAACAGCGACGGCGGGGTTCTCCCTGCTCACATCCTAGCTCCGCGCTCGCGCTGACTTGCGGGGATTCATGGGATCATGAGCATTTGTCTTTTTCAACCGCAGAGATTTCTAGTCGACATAGATACACTCCAACAGGAGCAGGCGTTTCCTGCCAGTCTACACTTAAAATACACTTGCTTGCAGTAAGCAATTTGCCCAACTTCAGCAAAGGAAAAAATGCACCAACATACAGTTCTCGCGGAGGGCGGGCGTTTGCACACAGCATGGAAGCTCCAGCCGCAGCCGGAGCTGGGGCCTGGGGCTGGCCGGGAGGCCAGGGCAGGGCCAGCAAGCAAGAAACGGACCAGGGAGGGCTGGAGCCTCTCCCTCCGCCCAGCAGTACATGTCCGACAGAGAAGCTCAAGGGCCTGACTGCCCGCTGGCACATCTGGACCCCAACGTCCATGATAAGTGCATCTTGCTTAAAAACGAACCTGTGCTCCAAAGTAAAAGAAGACATTCTGCAGACACTACTGGGCCCCTCTACCCAGGTCAAGAAAAACGCCTGCCGGGCAGATGGCCTGAGGTCCGGGGATGCAGGGCAGTGCAGGTATTCGGCAAAGCCCAGAGGCTCTCGGGTCTGACAAACACGGGTCTTATGCTAAAAAACCTGTCTTTTCTCTTTCCAACTGCTTGACATTCATTCATTCTTCCCCAGTTTGATAACATGTTGAATTCTTTGGCTTAACTTCCCTTTTAGTTCCAGTAATTGAGCTAACTCTCAATTTCTAAGGAAATGAAAAGGAAAATAAATCAGACCCTGTAAGTAATACTGGAGCTGGCCATGGCTGCTTCAGTGTGAGTTCGATTCCTGCCCCAGAGCTGACCCACAGGGCCACAGGGCGCGGCAGACCGCTCTTGACCCCTCACCCCCCCAACTGCTCCCCTCAGCAGTACTCTTCTCAGTCAGCCTGTCCTGCTCCATACTCTGCCTCTGGTGAATCTTCTCATCGCCCTATACCTCAGTTTTGTATGCATAAATAAATTTTTTAAAATTCTTTAAAAATTAATAATAAACTATATTTAACTAAACTCCAGGGAACAAAGTTTTATGTTTCTTATCACAAGGAATAGAAAAAGATCCATTTAAATCAAATCGCTCAAGCACCTCAGGTCAGACCCTTTATCTTGGGGAGCAGCTCCTGGGAGCAAGTTTATGGGGTGACACGTCACTGAGCACTATGACCCTCATTAAAGCTACTTGTCTCCCGCAGGAAACACGACAGCGGAGGCCGAGATCCAGCCAGGGTGGCTGTTGATATTCTGCAAAAGTGGAGGAAGAAGTCATCAAAGGTGACAAAGTTGGATGCTAGAAGAGTCAAGGGAACGAAGGAGTTCAAGGCAGTAAGTCATGCCTGCTGTAAGACGCTCACACGGAAAGTCTCCAAAGGAAAGAGAGTCAGATCGGGGGGTGGGAGGGGTGTGGGGTGGTAGTTCCAGGAGAGGCGACATCAGGAGTCGGTCGACTCACTGTTGAGGTCCAGGCCAAGAGAGAGACCGGGAGAGGGGCCAAGGGGCAGCCGCCCCACAGCCCCCCAGAGCCTAGGACACTCGCAAGCAGAACACTGCAGATCCTCTCAGTCACCGTTAGAAGCAGCCTAGCGGAGAGCTATGTTCGGCAGTGTCATTTAAGTTATTTGTGTTGTCCTCAAGTAGTTACAATTCACTATAAAAGCAAGTTCAAAGAAACCCCAGTGTGTAATATGTTTACCCCACTCAGTTCGATGTGACCTACCAAAGCAGTGTGTTCGTGGATTTTAAATCAAACTAAAATAACACCCACTGTTGGCTCTGGGTCTCTGACACTAGGTTGACAGAGAGTCAACAGCGCCCCAGGTCTGTCTACTTTTTTTTATATATATAAG
>NW_004567103.1:4387811-4417622 GCF_000260355.1 Condylura cristata | reverse complement strand
AACTCAATGCCAGTCACACTGCAAGTCCGGTAAATATTCTCCATCACGCCTTCATCTTATTCCACCTCTATTCAAAAACTGAAATTTCTCGGCATTCCCTTACCCTCGTCCTTAGTGGACTTTATCTTCAAGCCCAGATGGTGGAGCCCCATGGCCTCAGCTGTCCTCCATCCGATGGTGTCCCCCCCCCACGATGGCCAGATGCTCACCTCACAGCCCACATCCCGCCCCTCACCTTTGCTCTCGCTGCCCTTTAATTTGGATACAGTCTCCTCTGCCCGCTCCTGCCTCTCCCCCACCACCCTTCCTCTCCCTAGGTAGAGGTGAAAACCCCCATGAGGAACTGGAAAAACCCTAGAACAAACCATTGGTCCCTCCCATCCCCATTTCCAAAACCAATCTGGTTAAACTGCAGTAGCCCAAACACCCCAAAATATTTTATCAACAACCCAAAGACAGGAGATAAGGATAAAGATAAAAAAGGGTGGGAATAGCATTTTTGAAAACCTGTGTATGTCTCCCATTAAGCACAAAAATGATCTCTGAGCGTGGCGGCGAGACACTGGGGCTCTGGCGCTGGGTGCAGTGAGGTCACACGCCCCAGACCACACACAGAGCTATGAACTGTGAGCAGAGTAAACTAATACAAGTTTCAAAAACTATCTTTGAACTTAATAGCAATCAAGGAAATGATTCAACATATTAAGTAGCTCTTTGTGAGTCTAATCAAATGAATTCACCAGTAGAGACACAATTTCCCCAGATCTGAAGTGATAGCAGATTTCCAAGTGTATCATTATATTAAAATCATTTACAGGGCCTCCCTGGTGGCACAGGGGTTAAGTGCCAGCACTGTTAAGCTATCGCCACTGCAACGTGAGTTCAATCCCCAGCCAGGCAGCTGACCCACAGGGAGCAGCAAACGTCTTCTGTCTCCCCACAGCTCCCCTCAGCTGTGTGTTTCAGCAGATCGGTCTGTTGTGCTCCCCACTCTGTCTCTGGGGGACCCTCTCACCACCCCCACACTCCTGTGTACCCCAGTTCTTATATGCATAAATAAATTATTTTTTGGAAACCATAAATTATTCATTTCTGCTTACAGAACTGGGATACAGGCCAGCGATGTGGTGGGTGAGAGGACTCCCCAGAGACAGAGCAGGGGGCAGAACAGGCAGATAGACGAAGCACACTGCTGAGGGGAGCAGCAGGCGGGCCAGGAGAGGTCTGCCGCGCCATGTGGGTCACCTCTGGGGCCAGGGATTGAACTGGTGCTGCAGTGGCTTCGGAGAGCTTCACAGTGCTGTGCTTTAACCCTTTGCGCCACCAGGGAGGGCTCCAAAAAAATAAAGTTTTTTTTAATAATAAACTGACCTTATTCCAGTGACAGCAGTCTGTCGAGGGCTTGGAATGGAGATCAGGTCGGGGCTCCGCGGCTCCCTGACTTGCAGGTATCTGAGAGGAACTGACCAAACGCTGTTCTTCTATGGTGGACACCAGCACTGGACTTCTTTGGACAAGAAAATGTAAGAGTCGCCCTGAGAAATTCCTGAAGGTTCGACTAAGGCTCTAAGGTAGCCCTGTATGTGTCGGGTGCCCAAGACTTCTTCTTGCATCAGAGACATGGGCGTGACTCAGTGGCTGGATTTCCCAGACATCCAGTCTGCCACCAGTCGTCCAGACCATGGCTCCTGTCCCTTGTCTTCAGCAGGGACTGTAGCCTGGGGGGACCAGAATGGAATTCACTGGCAACAAAAAGCCCATTGAGGGGACCAAAGGCCGGCACAGCAGTGGCCACCAGACAGACAGTACGAGCCTGACACAGGACCAGGGTCTGAACACGCTTCAGTATCCTCAGAAAAGTGGAAAAGGAAGCAAGGTGTGAGGCTGCAGAGAGCTTCTGGCAAGCCAATGCCTCGGAATGCCGAGCTGGGTCTTTATTCAAAATGTATTGGGTGCAAACAGTCATCTTTTCGTTAACATTTGTCTGAGCTGTGTGTGCTTTAGAAGCATAGAGCTGGCCCTTCATGTGGTGTTGACCACCCTGCACCCACCACCAAGCACTCGCAGTCCACCCTGGGGCCCAGTGCTCCCCCCACTTGTTCTCAATCCCCCACCCTCTCTGGTAGCCTCTCTGCCATTGTCAGGTTTCTAGGGCTTATTGTTAGTTTGGCTTCATCAAACTCTATTTTGTTTTTGTTTTTGCTTTTTGTAACATCCAGTATTTGTCTTTCTCCTGTCTTATTTCTCTTAGTTCTACCCAAGTTACTGCAAATGGCAAGGGTTATCCTTTTGATGGCTGAGTAGTATCCATTGTGTGCAGCTGTATCCGTACTTTGCACATATCGGAGTCAGTCCCTTGTCAGTATTGCATGATACACAATACTTTCTTAGTGGGGTGACTTTTTCCATTAAATAGACTGGGGGCCTCAGTCTTGATGGTGAATCCTGTGTCCTACACAGCAGACCACCTGCACCTGGCAGTTAGCAATGTCCAGAGAAGGACCGGTGACCCCAGGTGCCAGGCAGGCGCTCAGGCCTGCCTTGCTTGCAGACGCAGATGTCACACCAGTGGAGGTCTCATGGCCTGGCCTCTGCTCCCCAGCCCTGGGGCGCCCAGGGTCAACCTAGAGACCAGAGTTTCCCCACCAAAGCAACTAAGCAAGCTCCACACACCCTTTTAGAAGCAGCATGTCTTTATGGCTCTGAAAGTAAAGAATTTTTTAAGCTGTTTGACAAAATCAACGACTTTTCATAGAGTTGTTCTTTCTCAGCTATATCATTTCTCTGAAAGTAATGGGCACAGAAATTCTCTTTCTGATTTAGGAAATGCCTATAAAACATCTCCAGAGACACGTTTATATTCAGTCAATGAATATTCACTTAACCCTTACAATGTGCGGGCCTCTGGCTGAGTCAGAGCTGCGGGTACTCTGAAAAGGAAACAGCTTCAGGCAGAGTTGGGGGGACAGGCAGGTAGTCAAGGCAGCCCCAGAGTGCAGGCTCTCTGAAGGGGCACCCCAGCCCCGCCCTGGCAGGAGTGACCGGCACTGCCTGGGAAGCACTGAGCCCCGACCTGTGGCCACCACTGTTTCCCAGGCGCGTCCACATGACTGGTTTCTAGTGACCTCTGGGAATTCAGCAAAGAGGTCTCGATGGTTACAGGCTGGCTCCAGAAAACCACTGAGAGACACTTAGAAGAGGAAACGGGCCTCGACTGGGTCACCAAAGGCTTGAGAAACAGGCCACCCCCGGGTCAGAGCACCAAGGCCCTCACCTGCACCCCTGTGAACATCCAGACTGGATGATGCTGGTCGTCAGTCCCACCCGAAGAGGAACCAGGACTCCCAGCACCGCGTAAGGTGCTCAGTGTCTGCTACAGAATGTTAAGTCGAGGCCGCTCCTACCAAGGTCGGTGTTACTGCCCAAAGCGATTAGAAAAAAGGAGTTTGGCCCCTCCTGGAAGAAAGCAGCCAAACTCACAAATGAATTCTTTTGTAGAATGCACACTTCATAGCTTCCTTTTACTGATGCATTTCTTCCTGGTCACCCATAATGCCAAAAACGCCTCCACCATTTTGGTCATTTTTTTTTTTTTTTAAGTGAATGCTGGTGACTATAGTTACTGGGTTCCAGTCCTGAGTCATAGGGAACCCAACACCACCGTCCATGGGGATGGAGCAAGCTGTAACAAGGTGTTACATGGAAGCAATGCTCTTTCAAAATCCATGAACCTATAACTTAAATCTTCATCCAAATTCAGCAAGTTTACAAAGCAGGTTATGAGATATTTCACCCAAAATCACGCATCACGTCCTGGGTCTATAATTACGAAAACGCATATATATTCTTTTTAATTGAGCAAATGTCATCTCAAGGAATTAGAAACAGGCACGACAGATTGCCAGATGCTATGCACAGATTCCAGGGAAAGCATGTTAA
Organism: Condylura cristata; assembly: GCF_000260355.1. Taxonomy (NCBI): domain Eukaryota; kingdom Metazoa; phylum Chordata; class Mammalia; order Eulipotyphla; family Talpidae; genus Condylura; species Condylura cristata. The sequence goes on along the minus strand of NW_004567103.1, from coordinate 4,413,683 downwards.
AGGGGATCGAAATCACACAGGTGTGAGCCAGGCAAGGGGTGGGAGCAGTGTGGGAGAGAGGAGGGCACCCCAGGAATTTCAGGTCTAAAGGTCTCGGCTGAAGGTTGCGCTGCATGGGGAAGCAGACTGACATCTGAACGGGTGAGAACATATTTCAAGCCTAAGTTTGTACATTTATCCCACACTCTTTCTCCCAGTCCTAGGATAAAATCAGCAGAGTATAGACTGGCATTCCCTTACCAACTTTATAGACATCGAATTTTTGTTTAATTATTTATTTGTGCGTACAGAACTGGGGTACAGGCCAGAGGTGCAGGGCAGTGAGAGGATTCACCAGAGGCAGAGTGGGGAGCAGAGCAGGCCGGCTGATGAAGTACACTGCTGAGGGGAGCAGCGGGCAGGTCAGGAGAGGTCTGCAGCGCCATGTTGGTCACCTCAGGACGGGGATCGAACTCGTGCTGAAATGGCTTTAGTGTCTCAGTGTGGTGCTTTAACCCGCTGTGCCACCAGGGAAGGCCGACATGGAATTTTTAGATAAAAAAGTGGTTAGTGTTGATTTAGTGCCCCAGAACTTCAGTGTAAAACTCAATCCTCTTTAAATTGCAGGAACCAAAGGCAACTTTCAGTAGCTGGTAAGTCTGCTTATCTAAGTGTAGTCAAATATTTCACCGGGGCTACTGGAACACTCAGGAAGATTCCGTTAATCCTATTGCTTAAACTTCTTACGGAGGAAATCAGCTAAGCCAGGGGCAGCTTAAAAGTTACACCTGGTATTTCATCTCAGAAATGCAAAGCAGGGTGGAGAAGAAGGTGAAGGGCCAAGACATGAAAAAGGGAACACGAGCAACAGGTAAGGTCCAGACCAATCATCAGGACAGGAGCACGGTCAGAAATGCCACTTGTTTCTACAGGCTGAGCTGCAGGACTGCTAAATGACTAATAATTTCCAGGCAGGCAGGCAGGCAGAGAGACTGACTTGGGGAGGTAGCTCTCAACTGAAAGATGCAATAGCAGAGCATGAAGGTTGACTCATCATAACAAAAAACAATTAAAAAAAATCCAGACTGATAACATCAGCTCCCCCACTCACTACCCACCATGGGCCCCTGCTAGCTGGTGCAGATGGCGGTTTTTATACACAAGGTATTTAATCCTCACACCACCCTCCCAGATACCCCCGTTATGGATGAGGACATGGAGATTCAGCGGGCTTGGTAATTTGTTGAAATCACGCCCTGCTAAATAGTTCTGAGCGCTGGGACTCCAAAGTGAAGCGGTTGCCCTGAGCACCTTGCCGCCTCACCACTAATTAGAGGTCTCACTCATGATTATGCAGCATGCACCAGTAAATGATAAAATCTACACATAATGAATGTCAAGAGAATGCAAAGACTACATTCTCCTCAACTTGCAAAATGATTCTTTAATATTTTATGAAATTGGTTGTTTAGAAATCAAGACACATTTTCCTGAAGAAGAGAAGAAAGGAAAGTGGGAAAGAGGTGAGGGTACAGGGGAGGAGGCGAGGAAGGGGGGCCGCGGAGGGGAGGGGAGTAAGATGTTATCAGTTCAGAAAAAACTAATTCTTGATGCCAAGGGGCAGAGCGGGATGGCGTGATGGAGACAGTGGTGGGGGTGGGGGTGAGCGGCGGCGATGATGAAGACGGAGGTGAGGTGATGACCACGCAGCGCGTGTGGCCACCGCCCTGCCTGGCGTACACACAACTCCCCGAACAACCCCTGGAGGGCACTCCCCGTCCCTCCAGTGCAACGGGGGCCAGAAACATGCCTGGCAGCGGTTTTCCCCAGAAAGCAAAGCAGAACTGGGGGCCGAGGGCAGGGAAGCGCGAAGGCAGCACAAGAGGGAGGAGGGGCCTCTGCCGCCAGCTGGGGCTGGAGCAAGAGAAGGAAGCCAGACGGGGCCTCGAGGGGAGCAGACCCCGGCCCCCGCTCCTGCAAAGCTCTGATGACCGGATGTAGGGTGCTGCTAGAATGCAAGGGCGGCCTGGCTCGCAATCGCCTCCACTGTGACCTCCAAACACTGTGTGTGGTGGGGGGACGGGTAGAAAATTCAGGCAGGCTTTCTGTGTTTATTTATTTATAAATACAGGACCAGGGCACAGGCCAGAGGTGCAGGGTGGGGGAGAGGATTCACCAGAGGTAGAGTGGGGAGCAGGACAGGCTCCCCACTGAAATATACAGTTTGGAGTGGAAGCCAAATTTGGGGGTGGGGTGGAAGAAAGCTAGTAGACCCCTCTTCCAGGAGGCTGAAGTAGGGGTCATGGTGTTGGGGGGAGAGTGTCTTGAGCAAACTCCACAGATAGGTTCTGTGGGCCCCACCCCCACCCCAGACCAAAGAGCCCCAAGACACCCAGGACTACAAACACCATGCAGAGGGGAGCGGCGGCGGTCAGGAGAGGTCTGCTGGCCATGGGGGTCACTCCCTACCGGGGGATCGAACTCATGCTACAGTGGCTGCGATTGCTTCATAGTGACCTGCTTTAACCCGCTGCACCACCAGGGAGGGCCCCTGGAATTGTCTCAACTCTGGCCTCAGTTCCCAGGATCCTCCTTGCGGTGGTGATGGCATCATGGGATTTGTAGTCCTGGGTGTCTTGGCATCATGGGATTTGTAGTCCTGGATGTCTTGGACCTCTTTGGTCTGGGGTGGGGGTGGGGCCCATAGAACCCTCTGTGGAGTTTGCTCAAGACACTCCCCCACCCCCAACACCATGACCCCTACTTCAGCTTCCTGGAAGAGGGGACTCCTTGCTTTCTCCACCCCACCCCAAATTTGGCTTCTACTCCAGACACACTCATTGCAAGGCAGACTAATAAGGGGCAGCCCTGACCCTGCCCACCCGCCCTCACCCTGTCCCTTCCTCTCGCCGCTGATCATGGCTCCTGGATGGTGTCTGGCCCCGGCCCCTTCCTGCTCAGCCTTTTCTGCAGTGTTCTCTGCCTAATCCCTTAGAGTAGCAATCTCTCCAAAGGTCACTCCCTTCTCCCTCTTTCTTCCTGCAGTTCTTCTTACAACCTTCTATATTCCATGGCGCCATTAACCCCCCACAAGCTGCTATCGAAGCTCTCCCATGAATTCAGCTCTTATAAAAAAAAAAAAACAGAAGTAATCATGTTGATGATTATTGTATTAAGGTCATGTCAGTTAAATTTGAGATTATCTTTTTCGTAAACTTTCTTTACTGATGCACCACTGTTCTACAAAACGAGGAAAGTTTCAGGAGTAGAGTTCCCCCCCCCCAGTAAGTGTCAATGTCACGGTGTCACAGGGGGTCCCCAGGAGAAGGGGAGGGTCTGGGTTTCCTGTCCCACCCAGGGGAGAGTGGAGCTGAGCTGGGAGGAGAAGCTCGGGAGGAGATTGGGAGAGGAAGGAGCAGGATGGCAGCCAGGAGACAGGAGGAGGCACGTGGCGCAGGGAGACGTGTGGCGAGGCGGCTCTTGTCTCTTGGTCCTGGGCTGAGGTGGTGAGAGACCCATGGGGAAGTGACGATGGCAGCTTTTAGTTTGCTTTTGATTTTGCTCTCTTCTCCCAGATTTGTCTGGTCATTTCTGCCCCTTTCCTCTGGGTCCCCGCCAGAAGGTGCCTTAGACTTGTGGCGGGTAACGGCCTCAGTGACCCTGCTTTGGGCCAACCCCATCTGGCTGGACACTGACCCACTAGGGGATGGGTAACTTCGGGTGCTGGATTTGGAAACTGTTCTTCATCTTTTCTCTGTTTCGCAATAACTGTATTAATAAAGTTTCTTCCCATTAAAGGTCTTATATATTTCATCTTGACAGATGGCAAAACCTGTTTAGAGCGGGCAGGTTTGGGGCTCTGGGGTAACGATGGCGGCATCAGAGTCCCAGGACCACTGGCCCCCTCTGCACAGTGCACACGCCCTCCCCTCCCCCTCTGGCAACCACTGTCTGGTCAGTCTAGGAATGATTGCTGTAGAATTCTGTTAAATCGTAAATTTTGCTGCCAATTTCACCTCTTCCTCCTTGCACCACATCCTTTTAAGTAGATACAGTGGCTGAATTAAGACATTGCCTGCAAGCCACCCAACTTTGTGAGTTTTTCTAGAGGCCTGGAGGACTTGAAAAGATGGAAGCAGGTGCCTTCGCGAACTGTTAAAGAAATGCTGTGGCTCCCCCACACGGCCATCCCTGAGAGAGGTCCTGGGGTCCGCTCCCCAGGGGCGGAGGGGGCAGTGCAGGCCCCTCTGTGCGTCTGCACAGCGGGACTGTCCAGGCTCTGGGCCTCAGGAGCGTCTCCGCCTTCAGAGAGCAGGAGCACAGCGGACCCACACCTTGGCCCCTCACATGCAAAAAGCACACCATCAGCACCCCAGAACGCACATGGGGTGGGAGGGGAATCAGCTTTAAAACAGTGCTCACCCTCCTCCCCCAGCTGGACAGCCACAGGCAAAGACCTGCCTTCCCAGCCGCAGGCATTCTGGGAGGGGCGACTTCTAATTGACCCAATGTGGGGTTGGGAAAGGGAGGGGCCTTCAGTGCCTAGAGACCAAGCAGTGGACTCTGGTGTTGGCGGTGGCCTGCAGGACGCCCCCTGGGGCAGTCAGCGGCCCACACCCAGTCAGAGGCCCTTGAACCTGGGTTGGCATCAGAATTCAGAGGAAGAGGCATTGGGTCCGTCTGCAGGGCTGCTTTCTTCCCCGGGACCCAGCTGCCATGGAGGAAGCCCCAGCCCGAGGCCACCTGGGAGGGTCCATCCAGCCACGCAGCGAAGTCACCAGCAGGAAAGAGGCCCTGCCCAGCCACCCCAACCCAGTGCCAGCCTGCCGGGAAGGCCAGGCCCGCTGACACCAGCTGAATTGTAGGCCCATCCGCACATCAGGAAAACAATGGTTTAAGCTACTTTGCTTTGAGGTAGTCAACTCTGAATGGCTAAAGCAATTGTCATTGAGCCCAGGACCTAATGAGCCTCCATCAGGGGACTAGGGGCCCTCCCCCAAAAAGGGGTCTCTAAAAATGCCCCAAGTCTTCCCAGCGTCAGGATGAGATAAGAATTTGGGGCCCAACATGCAAAGCCGCTGGTTGTCATGGGCCACACCCTCTGATCAGGTTGGGGGGGGGGCTCCCCGGAGAGAGGCTGTGGGTGCTGCTCCCTTTACAGGTAACAGGTGTGAAGACACCTGCCCACACCTGCCCACACCTGCCCAGAGAGGGGCACAGCCAGCCAGGATCCCATCAGGCTCCAAGCCCTCTGCCCTGGCCAAAGTTTCTGGGCCACAATCTTTGGTTTAAAAAAATAATAATCCTAGCAAGTATCTTCATACATACGACCTACTTGGGGCCCCAGTTCATCCCCCAAAGCACATGGGCTATTTTGCAAGTGGAACTAATTTAAAATAATTTCCTTTTTGAAGAATTATAACGAGGATCCACCATTAAGGATAATTTAGATGAAAGCTGTTGTGACCAGCAAGCGAGGAGGGGCGGTGTGGATGCTGGGGATAACTGGCTCTCTCCGACGCAGTCTGGGTAATCCCTGCTCAGGGGGCTCCTTCTGGGCCATGTTTTTATCTTTGTGGATTTTTTTTTCCTGTCCCCCGGGACCACAGCTGTGTAATGAAAACGCCACGAGTGTTCCAAGCGGCGTTTGGAGGACTCTGGTCTTCAGTTGCTTAGCGACCCACCGTTTTTGAAGAGAAGGCGGGGCAAATGGGTCCCCTGGAAAATGGGTCTTCAGATGCTTAGCGACCCACCGTTTTGAAGAGAAGGCAGGGCAAATGGGTCCCCTGGAAAAATAACACGGGCTGCAACTCAACGGCTATTGAGAAGTTTCGGGATCATGAAGACTGTTCCCTCTGAACGCCCGCCCGCGCGTTGGCGGCCCAGGCGCGGCCGCCATCTTTATTCTCGTCACTCCCTGGACGCGACACTGGCGTCGCCCCGTGGGAGATGCAGATTCCCGAACTTGAACAAAGACCTGGTGAGACGTGTGTTTCCGAGGCAGCGGCAGCGATCCTCCAGCAGAGCTCTGGTGTTGCTGGGAAGAGTCCATGAAGGATTTGAGCACATGACAACGCCCAGCGCCTGCCTGCAGGGCCGGCCCCAGAAACATGGCCGCCGTTACCACACCAGCGTCAACCCCAACAGCGCAAGAGTATCTGTTCTCTCAGCAATGGCGCCCGAACAGCCGCAGGTGCCAGGTGTGCCCCAGGAGAGCGACCACTGGGGCCTGGCAACATGAGACCTGCTCCTAGCCCCTGAGGCATCAGTTGTTTCCACCACTGTGAGTCAGGACCAGAACAGGACGCGAGCAGAGGAAAGCCCAGTCCCGGGGGCGCTTCCAGACGGGATGTTACACCAGCAGAGTCCAGGGGAGCTTCACGGGAGGAGGCCCTGGCAGCCAGAGCCTCCAAGTTTGTGCTGCGAGCCTGTTGGGGGCTGGGGTGCCCCTAGCGAGCAGGGGGAAGGGGAGGTGCAGGAGGCACGTGGGTCTGTCCCTAACAAATCAGAACCCTGGGAAGTCGAAGCAACACTCCCAGGAAAGTGCCCCCATCTTTCTGTTACAGGGCAGGGAGAGGGACAGGGCTGAACCCCCAAACCTGCCTGCTCTAAATAGGTTCTGCCATCCGCCACATCTAGACAAACTTATAAGACCTTTCATGGATAGGAACGTTAATACGAGTGTGCAATACAGAAAAGACAAAGAATATAGTTCCTAAATCAGACACCCAAAGGTGCCCATCCCCTCGTGGGTAGAGTCCACCCAAAAAGGACTGGCCCAAAGCGAGGCCTGAAAGCTGCCACAGTCGAAAGCAGCTTCCTGTGGGGACCCACAGAAAAGGCCAGAAGCGGCCAGACAAGTCTGGGAGGAAGAGAGCACAATCAAATCAAGAAAAACGCTGCCACAGTCACCTCCCCTCGGGTCTCACCCGCGTCTGTCTCACCCAGTCCAGGACCAAGAAGAAGCCGGCGCAGTTTCCTCATGGGTCTCTCTGCTCCAAGCACCTCCCTCAGGTCACCTTCTGGCTCCATCCTGCTTCCATCCTCCTCAGACTCCTCTCCAGATTCTTCTCCCTGCTCGGCTCCACTCTCCTTCTGGGGGGGTGGGGGGGGGCGCGGGCAGGGAATGTGGGCCCTCCCTTTTCCTGGGGACCACCTGTTAGATTTCCACCCCCCCATAAAGCGGAAGGCCTAATGGCCAGGATGTTGCCGTTGATTCCTTACCTGGCACAGTGCCAGTCTTGCCCACCCTCCTGCCCAGGCCCCCACAAGCAGCCCATGGACCTGCAGCTCTCCACCCCCTTCTGAGCCAGCCTTGCCCACCACACTGCAGCCAGAGGCCAGGCAGAGCGTCCTGGATGTGGCCCCACGGGGCCTGTGGAGTGATCGTGGTTGCTGCACAGGCCTGGGGCCGGCACAGGCAGAATCCCAGAGGGTAAATCCCAGAGGCACCCATCACCGGCACCCCACCCTGCCGTCACTCGCCCGCCTCCTGCCTGCAGAGCCACCAGACACCTCTGGAACCTACTAGGAGAAAGACTCCAGATTCCCGCTGAGCTGCCCCTGCACCCACTCACACGGAGACCGCCCATCAGAGGCAGAGCGACCGTCACTGCACCGAGCCGCACGCTCCTGCCGCGGGGCAGAGATGGACCTTCCCAAGGTCCTCGCTGCCTTGATCCAAGCCACAGGCTTCCGACTGGGGAAGCCAGTCAGAGCAGCAGGTTAGGAGGGACTCTGCCGTTCTGGACTGTTCCCCCAGCTCCCCTGGAACCACAGAAACGCCCTGCCAGTAACTTAAGGGCAGTGTTGGAGTGTTTTAATACCGCTCTGTCACGGGGTAGAGTCCGTCCTTCCAGGTTTATTTGCAGCCACTTAGACTAACTGTCTAATGCATCATCCTATTTGTTTCCCTTTCACTGGGCATCAGAAACCAAAGTTCCCTTTAAAGCTTTCGTTTGCAACAGCGATACGACATTCGACTGCAGAGCAGCACCATTGTTTAAATCTTCTGTGTGTAATGTAACATGTAGGTGTGTTCCAAGTTTGGATGACTATAAATGATGTTACGGTGACTCTCTGTGTTTATAAAATTCTGCTCAAATTTCCAGCTACTTTCCCAGAACCCACCTCAGAAAGGACATATGACTCAATCAAAAGGCTTGAAAGTTCTTGGTCCACGTTGTCTCATGGCTTTCCAAAAACACAAACCGATTTTCGCATGCAATGCTGATGGAAGTGCCCTTTCACTCAAGGGGTATATTTTTAATGCAACTTGAAATTAGTTTTCTCTGTCACAATATTTAATCTTAGCTGCCAAATTTAGTCATAAGGCTAATAGAGTGATTTCACATAATATTTGTGTATCTGGCATTGCTTTGGGCCATAATGATCTCCAGATGGATTTGCAGGCAACTTTCTCTCCACTGTCATCATTTCCTTCCTTCCTTTCTGTCCTTTTCATCGGGCCAGCAATTAAAATTGGCCCGTAAGAGTTTGCCGAGTTTTATCTGTGATGTAGAATTTTTGCGAAACTCTTAGCAGCAAGCACATCGGCTAGAGTCCTTTCATCACTCATCAAACTTGCTTAACTGACAGTTTTCCCAACACATGTCACCAGAATCATGCAATCTGGGTGCTGCAGGCACCTCCATGCCAGGAGACAGCGCATGGCAAAGCGTGGTCCTGTCCAAGTCTACCAAGCCACCGTGGGGACTGAGCTCTCCCAAACAGTGGTCGGAGAATACAGTGCCACAGAGCCCGCCCAGCCCGACCTCTGGGCAGCAATCACCAGACGACCCAAATCTGCAACTTCGTTCAGATTTGTGGAGCTTCAGCAACACTGAGCAGCTCACTCTCCGCCCACTCAATTACAGAGACTGATGAAGAGCAAAAGAAGTTACCCCAAAGGGTCTTGAAGACCAAGATGTAGCAAAATGCGAGTGGCTGGCACTGCCAGGCACATCCTCTTGGAATGGCCTTTGGCTTCCTGGGGTGCTACGTCTGTAGTTTGCAAGAGGTGCCACTAGATGGTAGGCTCGACTTTCTTTAGGACCTTGACCCTCTAGGGAGCAGGGTGAAGCTGAAGACCTTGACCTTTAATAGCTTGTCACGATTTAATCTACAATCTATTGGTGCCTGGGAGATACCAGAAAATATGTGACCTGAGCATCCATTTTAAATAGATTCAAGGCTCTAAGTGTAACATATAGACTTGTAGGCTGTGGTCCCCAGAGACCTGCTCCTTCTCCCTACTGCACACCCCCTCTTCTAGTCCTGGGTGTCAGCTGCTTTCCCCTCTAGATAGGAGCTAACCTACTACTCTACCAAAACCACTGGGCATGGCTTTCCAGCGATGCGAAATTGTAGACATATTTCTCCTGTTAAAACCCATTTAAACATATGCAAAGTTGAAACGGTTTAAAAATGTTTCTTCACACAATTTATTTTAGCTTTAAAGCCTACTGGAAGGAATAAAGCAAAATGTGAGTATTCACATCAGCAGACTAGAAAGCGCTGGAGATGTAAACTTGGCAGCATGGCAAGCCAGGGAGAAATATGTTGGACCCATTGAACTTAAGTTGGGTGAAGAGGAAATGTCACCGCCTGCCAGTGGGAAAATCCCTTGGCACTTGCTGCATTCTGAAGGCGCAGACAGAGGCCACACACTCCCTGGAGCCAGCAATGCTGGGGAGATGCCCACCAAAACCCTGATCCAGAAGCCATCCTGGCCCCATGGAGCAAATCTATGAGCACCGTCACTGAAATGATCTGAGTCTTCCCATGGACTTTACAGAACCTGCAAGCCGGCCTTCCACCACTGAATTGAGGTTGCTAAGTCCCAGAAAGTGTAGGTGACCTGTCCCAGGTTCTGCTGCAAGGTAATGGCAGCCGTGCCTCTGGGTTCCCCAGCTTGAACAGTCTTTAGTCTACATCCCTGGCACCCCAGGCTGACAGCACTGAAAAATTAATGCTTCTGTTCAAATACAGAACTCCTAAGCACAACAACTTTTGATAAGGGTAATTTGAGTAATTATATTTACAGGCTGCAATTATTTCACGTCAGTGAGTCAGTATAGTCTCAGAATGCTTACCTAAATTTTCCAAATGATCAGTCTCAAGTCCTAATTTCTTTTCCATGCTCATATATCAACTAAATAGTCAACCATGTAGCCAACTAACACCGATAATTTCCCCAAAGAAGCATATGCAAGACAAGAATGTATTGTTTATTAATCATTTGTTTTGTTTTTATTTTGTTTTCTTTGACTGCTGCTCCTTTATAGTCCACAAAGGAGTGAAATCATAAGGCATTTGACTTGCTCCTTCTGATTTATTTTACTTAGTATAATCCCCTTAAGGTCCATCCAGGCATGTTGTACAAATGGCAAGATTCATCTTTTTTATGGCCAAGTAGTATTCCACTGTGTGCATCTTCCATATCTTTTTAATCCAGTTATCCTTTGTCAAACACTTAGATTGTTTCCTTATCTTGGTTATTGTGAACAATGTTTCAACAAACATGGGGTACACATATCTTTTCAAATTAGTGTTTTTATATTTTGTGGGTAAATATCCAGAAGTTGGGTAACACTCCCAAAAACAATGTATAAGAGTTCCTTTCTTTACACATCCTCACTGACACTTACAGCTTCTGAATTCGTTGATAATGGCCTAATCTTCCTTACACCTCATTTTTCCATAGTGAAAAATATTTTCGTAAATATTTATTTACTCTCAACATTGTTATCACTTTACTTTAAAATTGTTGCATTAATACATAGAGCACAAAATTTACAATTTTAGCCATTTTTACATAGCATAAAGCACATTCACATTAGTATGCAACCATCAACACTCTCCATCTCCACAATTTTTTTCATTTACCCAACCAGTCTGTCCTCAGTAAGTATAAAGTCCTGTTTCCACTCATCTCTCGGGCCCCGGAACCAGCATTCTACTCTATGAAGTTGATGACTCCGGGAATATTCCTTTAAATGGAATCACACAGTTGTCCTTTCTGACTGACTTACCCCATCTGACATAACCTCTTCAAGGCTGATCCATGCTGTATCCTGTTTTAGGATTTGGGCGTAATTGTCCCCTGCAAGTTCACAGGACCTTTGTTTATCCTCGGCCACAGGTGGGAATTGGGTTGTTTCTACCATTTGGTTATTGTACATCATGCTGCTATGAACCCAGAAGTTCCAAACACGGCTCAAGTTCTTGCTTCCACTCCTTCTGAGGAGATATTCAGAAGGGGAATTGTCAGGTCATTTAGTGATTCTATGTCTAATTTTTGAAGTCGCTATGCTCTTTTCCACAGGAGATACTACATTTCGTGTCAGCAATGTACAAGCTTCCAATCTCCACATTCCCACCAACACTAGCTATTGTATGCTTTTGTTACATTAGTTATCCTAATGACTATAATATTTTCATTGTGGTTTTGATTTGCATTTCCCTCTTGATTTGTGAACATCTTTTCATCTTTCATTGACCATTTGTGTATCTTCTTTGAAGAACTATCTACTAATCCTTTTGTCCATTTTTTAATTGGCTTTTTTGTTCTTCTGTTTGAGTTTTAGGAATTCTTTATATATTTTGGAGATCAACCTCGTATCAGATAGATGATATACATATATTTTTCCCTTTCTGAGTTACCTTTCACTCTGCTTATAATATTTTTTGATGCAAAAAACTTTAAATTATCTGGAAGTCCAACTTCTCTAATTCTCTCTTGTTGCTTTTGGTCATATCCAAGAAATCACCAGACCTAATGTCATGATTTTTTTTTTTAATTTACTTATTTATTTCTGCATACAGAACTGGGGTACAGGCCAGAGGTGTGGTGGGTGAGAGAGGCTTCACCAGAGACAGAGTGGGGCACAGAACAGGCCGACTGATGGAGTCCACTGCTGAGGGGAGCAGCGGGAGAGGTGGGAGAGGTCTGCCGCGCCCTGTGGGTCACCTCCCTGGCCAGGATCGAGCTCGTGTGACTCAGCTATGGCAGCTTTACAGTCCTGGGCTTTAATCCGCCGTGCCACCGTGGAGGGCCTAATGTCATGAAATCTAACCCTCCAGTTTCTTCTAAGAATTGTATAGGTTTGGCTCTTATGTTTATGTCTTTGATTCATCTTGAGTTAATTTTTTTGTGTGGTGTAAGGTGAGGGTTCAATATTTTTTATATGTGCATATTCAGTTTTCCAAACACCATTCATCATACTGAATACTTCTGAACCAGCTCCTAATGTCAGTCTGTCCTGCCCTCCAAACACGGGATATATTACAGATTAGTGGTGTGACAGGAGCCCCAGGGGGCAGATCTCGGAAGCAGTCAGGCATGAGTGCAACCTGGGGGTCTCCTCCCTCTGCTAAAGATGACTAGGAGCTGGGTAAGGATGCTCCTTCAAGTCTCCTGTTACTATAGACACACAGTATGTATAAATTTATTACTGTCAGAACACAAAGGGCTACACATTTATGCCAGTTATGAGAGACAGTGGCCCACAACCAGAGCAAAGACAATCTACAGCACCATAATGACAAGCAGATTTTTCAGGTTTATAACTTGGCTTTACCACTTACTGTGTGACTTTAGACAAGTTACTTGGCCTTTCTGTTCTTCATCAATAAAGCTGGAGTCAGGTGTAGAGATGACGACAGTAATGACAGTATTTAACCTCACTGTGTAGTGAAAAGGTAACATAGCGGCCCTCCTTGGTGGCGCGACAGGTTAGGACACAGCAATGCAAGCTGGCCACAACCGCTTCAGTGCGAGTTCAATTCCCAGCCCTGGAGGTGATCCACATGGAGCAGCAGACCTCTCCAGTCTCGCCCACTGTTCCCCTCAACAGTGTGCTATGTCAATATGCCTGTTCTGCTCTCTACTCTGTCTCTGGTGAATCCTCTCACCCCCCACTCTCACCCCCCCACCCCGCCACACACACACACACAGACCTCCAGCCTGTACCCCAGTTCTGTATGCATAAATAATCTTTAAAAAAAAAAAACTCAACTACTTCATGGTCTTTCTGGTCTTTATACTCAAGCCAACGCAGAGATATCACATATCTTAACATCAGTACTACTAAAGGTTTTAGGTCTGGAAGCTTCCAAGTCATGGGAGTGAGGGTGGGAGGTAAGCATAGATTTGTGCTGAGCCCTTGACCCGAGGATTTTGTTGTTTTATGTGTTTCGCTGGCCACAGACCATCGAGAGTTGCCAGACCCAGCAGCTCCCTGAAAGCAGCCTGCTTTGTGGTCTCCTGGGGGGTGGCAGGAGGGCAGAAGGGGAGAGTTTGTGCATTGCAGGCCTACAGAACACCCAGCCTGGACTCCTTCCAACCTCACTGCCCAAGTCCCAATCCCCAAAGCCATGGACGAGGGTGAGGTTGCAGGAACCTGGTAGCCTGGTGGGGTTGCTGAGCAACAGGAGCTCTCCAGGTCAGCAGCCGGCTTCGGCTCACCAGCAAGTACAAGGGGCCCACCCCCAGCCCACTCAGAACTCGCCTTGTTCCTGAGCTCCTCAAAAACTGGCAACATGAGAGCCCCGCGTGGGGCCACGTGAGCCAGCTTCTTACCCGACAAGTGGGCTCGGTGGTGCTGTAAGCAGCGAGTACTGGGCAGCTCCCTCACTCCCGGGGAGCTCTGAATGTGCCCGCAGGAGCCAGGGCAAGCAGAGGGGGCTGCACAGGTGTCATAAGTGCCCCAGGCCATGTGCCAGCCACCTTTCTCAAGCTCACAGAGCCGCTTATGACCTGGGAGTCCTGCATCATGCTTTTCAGCTTTCTTTCCTGTCCCCTCCTTGGTGGAATTGTTAGGGGGAAAGGATGTCCTGAACAAACTCTGCAGTTTTGTGGACTCCACCCCTACTCTAGTCACTGAAACTACAACTCCCAGAAACACCAAAGGGAGGCCTGTGAGGACCCCAGGGCTGAACTAAGCAGCCATTTTGAGACTTTTGGGGATACATATGAGGGGGCCATGTTGTGCTCTCTCTCTTTCTCCCTTGGCTTTGTGGCTGGTGGCCAGTCGCTTGGCTCTTGATGAGCTTTCAGTGTGCTGTTTGGGTTCCAGGTCAGCAGAGCTGGTAGGATGCTCTAGTTTACTTGTATCTCTCTCCTCTCTCTCTTTCCCTGGGGTGTTCCTTTCCTTTCCCTTTGTCCATAAACCCATTGTTGAGCATTTTGTGTGTGCCTGCAGTACACAGACAGGCAACCGAGTTCACACTGGGTTGCCCTGTAACATAGTGAGACAACTAGACCCACAACATCTAAGCCCATTTACTCGCAGTGACCCCAGGGCCCCTGAAAAGCCGTCTATTTCTCACAAAAAAAGCTCTGCAGGAGTCAGGAACCAGGATGAGCAAGAATCACTGGGCTTGGGCCCCAGGCTCAGCCTGAACTCAGAGCTCTCCTAGGGGTGTAGCCCCTGGGAGGGAGCCTCAGGGGGCTGGGCCATGACGTGAAGAGACCAGAGTGTCACAGTGAACTAGGGCCACAGAGCAGGTCTGGGGTGGAATTTCTGGAGGCACAAGAAGCAGTGTGGAGACACCACGTGTGTGTGAGTGGAGGCTGCACACAATGACACTGATGCCCTTTCTCCACATTAAGTTTCTTTCTAATCACTGAGTCAGAGCCCTAGAGACAGACTGGTCAGCCTCTCGGTAAGATGTACTTCTCTCCAGGTTTGGCCTGGGAACTTGCCTCAAGGGCAAGCAGCTCTTCAGGTGGAGGGCCCACGAAGGAAGCAGCTCTGTGCTTGTGCTTTGACAAGAAGGAAGACACAGTGGAGTACTACTCAGTGATCAAAAAGGATATGCTTCTCCCATTTGCAGCAACATGGCTGGACCTGAAAGGGATTATCCTGAGTGAAGTGAGCCAGAGGGGGGAGAGAAATACCGGATGGCTTCACTTACTGTGGAATCCAGAGAAAGCAAACAAAAGATCCTACAAAAACAAACAGAAATGCCCTTGAAGGCAGAGGAAGATCTGCGACATCTAGGAGGGGAGGGGAGTGGTGGGACAGGGGCAGAAAACAGGGAGGAGAACAGAACGGGCTGTAGTGAAGGACTGTACGTGCTGTGGTGGTGGGGAAAAGATGGTGACCCCATCTGAGGGGAGAAACCCTAGATCGTGCAAAAGTAAGCAGGGGTGTTTAAAAAATAAAAATAAGTATAAAAAACTAAAAATAATAATAATAAATTCCCTTTCTGAGAAGGAAAACCCTCTTCACTGAGGAGGCCATTTTGGGAAAGATGCCCATGTGGAAGGAGAAGGGGGGCAAGGAACCCCCGGGATTGGAGCGTCCAGACAGCCTCAGCCTCACCCCGCCCCACCCCCCCACACAACACTGCACTCAGGAACTGTTTTTCCGAACATCAAGAGAAAGAACAAAGGAGACACTAACACACTCAGACTACAGAAGGCTCAGGCCAGGGGAAAGAGTGCTTCGCTCCTCCTAAATCCCCACGGGCCTTGCTTGGACCAAGCTTCTTTAACCACTGAAGCATCTGTGTGAGGCCCATTGAAAGGGAAGGCGGGAGGGAAATCGCGCATGAAATCCAGTTAGGCTCTTTGGAAAGGTATCAACCTCATGCTTAGCGCTGTGTTTTAATACCACAAATGGGAAACATGATTTTTTTAGCCTTAAGAATCAAAAAGCATGACGACTTCCC
This sequence comes from Condylura cristata, assembly GCF_000260355.1. NCBI lineage: Eukaryota > Metazoa > Chordata > Mammalia > Eulipotyphla > Talpidae > Condylura > Condylura cristata. Next base: position 4,398,026 of record NW_004567103.1, on the reverse strand, counting down.
TTTCCATCAGCAAAGCCCCCAAGCTCCCAGGCCACACCATCCCACCGTCCCTTCCTAATAGGAAAAACAGTATTAAATTTACTTCTCTCGAACTGAGAGTTTATTTTAGGCCTCATAGAAATGCTAATATTAGTTCTCATTTCTTTGTCTTATTATTTCTCTCATTATGAAGCTTTTTACAGGAATAAAAGAATTCCCTTTTGCACAACTGAAAAAAAAAAAGAAAACCACCAATGGCCAATTTTGAAGAGTGAAAATGAAGACAGAAGGCCACAAGAATGTCTGGTCAGGAAAAATAAAGTTGTCCATAGGGGAAAAGAGCTAAAAATGCAACCTGGAGATTGAAGCATAAGGGAAATTTGCATTCTGCTGAATTTTAGGATGAGTCTTGTTCTGCACAAGCCTGGATGAAGAACACTTTTTGAAATCAGGCCGCTACACCATCAAGATCTTCTAAGAAAGATCCTGTTACCCCAGAATGCTATTAAAATTAACTTGATTTTAACAAAATACTAAGGAATTCATGCCAATTATTTTTTTAAAGATTTATTTATTTATTCATATAGAACTGGGGTACAAGCCAGAGATGCGGAGGGTGAGAGGATTCACCAGAGACAGTGGGGAGCAGAACAGACAGATCGATGAAGTCCACTGCTGAGGGGAGCATCGGGCGGGCCAGGAGAGGTCTGTCGCGCCATGTGGTCTCCTCCGGGGCAGGCGGGGATCGAACTCATGCGGAAGCGGCTTGAGCTTCTTAGTGCTGTGCTTACCCCACTGCCGTGCCAATTATTTTTAATGTGCTGAGTAGTCTTTAAAAATAAATAAATGTAACTCTTAATAAATCAGCTGCAGTGTTTCAACCCCAAAAAGTCAAGATAAATTACAAGTATTTAAAAATGGCTTAGGAACGTTTTGCCAGTCCTTAACACAGGCATAGCCTGAAGCGACATCTTCTCATACTTTCTAAAGAGGCACAGGTCAGTGCTATGGAGATACATCTTGGCCAAAATGAAACTCTTCATCAGCAACCTCCTGACTCAAATTTGATAATTCCCATAGCATTGTGCAGTATAGCATTGACATCAAACATGAGTATGCTAACTAAAGTGGTCTAACCTCTTCATTGAGGAATTTGACTAAATTAGAAACAAAATCCAGGCTTCCTAAGGGTAAAACAATGAGCATACACAAGACTCAAAAAGAAAATAATAAGAGGGAGAAAGTGTTTAAAGCACAAAGTGCAAAGGTGTAATTTTCCTTCATTATCAAAGGCCTATTACTAATTAATGGGGTGGAGGAAAGAGGCACCTGAAACAAAATTAGGCAAAAATAAGAATAGGCAATTCAAAAACAATGTTCTCCCCAATTCATAATTTTTTTAAATGCAAAGAAAATCAATGAGATACCTCATGCCTGACCTACCAGTTAATACTCAAAAATAAATCAGATTTGGAGTACTAGTGTTGACATTTTCATATACTATTAAGATATGCAAACTTTACGCCCTCCCTGGTGGCGCAATGGGTTAAAGCACAGCACTAAGAAGCTTAAGCCACTTCGCATGAGTTCGATCCCCGCCTGCCCCAGAGGTGACCACATAGCACGGCAGACCTCTCCTGACCCGCCCGCTGCTCCCCTCAGCAGTGGACTTCGTTGATCTGCCTGTTCTGCTCCCTACTCTGTCTCTGGTGAATCCTCTCACCCTCCACATCTCTGGCTTGTACCCTAGTTCTGTATGAATAAATAAATCTTTAAAAAATATATATGCAAACTTTAAAAATTGTACACTTAGCTATGCACAAACATATATGTTATTGTATATGTCACTGCAACATTATTTATAATAGAAGAGGGACATGCACACCTCAGTTAGAACAGAAGATGAAAATATCCACAGTGGAATACTAGTCAGCCGTCAAAAAGAACCAGCCGACTTTCTGCTTTAAGCCATGCTAAGGTGTTCAAATTATGTTAAGGAAAAAGTTCCAGAAGACTACCCATAGGGTGCCTTAATTTTTATATAAAATAGTGGTATGTTTGAGTATTTGCACATGCTTCATGTAATTTTGTGTCCAGAGAGGAAATGAAAAGTTATATACCAAAATGTAACAATGTTTAGCACAAAGATATAAGATTAGCAAAATGGGTGGAAAGAGAATAAGGTAGGCTTACCAATAAGCCTTCTTCCACATATTTTCACAGGTTTTTAAAGTCCTAACACAGTCTCAATGGGCTCCTGAAGATGTAAAACTATGAGCTAAACGAGTATTTCAATGCAAGCAAGTGAAATTTGCTTTATATGATTATTTGATTTAAAAAAAATGTAATGTGCTACTGACTAACTCTTGAAGAAAAAAAAAAAAAGAACAGGGAATCAGAACAGGAATAAGTCAGGCCTTTGGGTTAAAGTCACCAGATTTAATAAACTAAAAGTACAGGATTCCCAGTTAAAACTGGATTTTAGAAAAACAATGTGCAACATTTAGGATATATTGGGCTGTTGGCAAAGTCATGACGCATTTTTCTGTTTTCCATGCAGAAATGCATCATGACTCTTCTGATAACTCGATAGAAAACAAAATTCAGGGTTTATCACCTAAAGTCAACGGCGCGTCCCGTATTTTGGCAATCAGCTCAAGGTGCCAGGCTGGCCCTCAGCTGCACCTCAGTCTACACCCACAAGTCCCCCGTGTTTCAGTCAGCTTCTCCCTTCCATCGTGTTCATAACTGGTGAGCTCTTCTTCAAGAATGCCGTAAAACTTACCAGCCATTCCCCAGGCAAACACATACATACAAAATCTGAGGCACCCCCATACTCTTGGATCCATCCATAGGTTCCAGAGTAGGAAGCACAGCTCTCCAGGTGTGCGATGCTTTCCTCGTTGCTGAAATGCCTGGCATCTTAGCTCCCGCCTTCTATGCTGTTCAACAAAGCAGGTTCCAAAAGCTCTAAAATCGCTCAAACAGTGCGGGGAGGGGGGAGAGCAGGGCTCACATGACCTAATTTCAAGGCTGACTCTAAAACAATAATACTCAAGTCGGTGTGAAATATCAAAAGGATACATCTATAAAGCCAACGGGATAGAGCAGTCTAGAAACACACCCACAAATGAATGGGCAAATGACTTTCAACCAAAGATGCGGATATTCACTTCCTCCTAGGTACTTATACTCAGGAGAATGAAAGATCCCGACATATCAGCTGGTGGAAGGATGAACTGCTTGTGGCAAATCCATACACTGGAATACTACTCAGCAGTGAAGGAAAACAAGAACAGGGGTCCACCCCAAAAGCATTATGCTAAGAAGAAGAAGCACAAGGTTGTACGATTTCACTTACAGGACATCTTGCAAAAGACAGGACTCTAAGGGCAGCACTCAGGCAGTGGCAGGGGGGCTGTGGCCGCGGAGGGTCCACTCTGAAGGGCAGGGGGGTGTCGCAGGGTAAGCTCTTCATCCTGTCTGTTAAATCCTTTAGAAGTAAATGCTACCGCAGTAGATTTTATTGTATGTAAATTATACCTTGTGGAGGAAAAAAGAATCTGGAAATCTTTTGTGGAAGGAGGAACAGGGAAGGTCAATTTGAAGTTCAGATTTTGCTTTTCTAGTCCCCCTGGTGCGCAGGGGCTAACGTCTCAGTGCTATTCCAGCTACTGCGGCCACTCGGTGCTATCCCCAGCCAGGGAGCTGACCCCCCGCTGCTCCCCTCAGTAAAGTATCTCAGTGGATCCATCTGTTCTGCTCCTCTCTGTGTCTCTGGTAAATCTTCTCACCACCTGCACCTCTGGCCTGTACCCCAGTTCTTACATGCATAAGCAAATAAAAATAAAACTTGTTAAACAGGTTTTACTTTTCCTTTCATAGTACTTATAAAAAGTCTCCTTCCACTAAGGTAATATGCTGGGATTACACTTACCATGTTTGCCACTCTAATACATTCCAGTTTGATTGAAAATTAAGCCTAAGATTTTGTTTCAAACAACACATGTGAGAAGCTGACCAGACACCTCCAGACTGGCCATCACCCTGAGTGGGTGTCCTGCCCTCACCGCCTGCTGACTGCAGACTCCGTGGTGCTGGTACCCCGGGGAAGAGAGGGATCCTTCCTCTGTCTCTTGGGGTGACTACCACCAGACACCTTCCAGACAGGAGTTTCAGTCTGTCTCTGAAAACCCCAAAGTCACTACAAACGCTCCCTTCGCCAGCCACAGCAGCAGGAGAGCTGTGCTTGCACAGAAAGAGCAAACGACCGCAGACAAGTTTCTTTTCAAGCCCCTTTCATCTCTCAAATCCTTGCTTTCTTTCAAAATACCTGTCTTTTCGCAGGAAGAAAAACCTGAACAGGACACAGACCCACAGCCTCCGCACAGGCATGGAAACTGCCACAACCATCCCCACGTCCGCCGCCTCCCCTCTTCTGGCCCCACTTCCCAAGTGGGGGACCACTGGCCGTGAGGCCAGCACAGAATGAGGACTCCAAGTCACAGGCCCGCAACCAGTCCCACTATGTCACTGAGCTAGGTGGCCCTGGTAAGTTTTATTAGCCATAAAATGCAGGTCTATTCATTTTTATAAAAACAGCAGTGTGGAGCCCTCCCTGGTGGCGCAGCGGGTTACAGCACAGCACTGAGAAGCTAAAGCTGCTTCAGCACGAGTTCGATTCCCACCCCGGAGGTGACCACAGGGCTGGCAGACCTCTCCTGACCCGCCCGCTGCTCCCCTCAGCAGTGTGCTTCTGATCTGCCTGTTCTGCTCCCCACTCTGTCTCTGGGGACTCCTCTCACCCCCCACACACACACCTCTGGCCCACACCCCAGTTCTTGTATACATAAAAAAAACCTTTAATTTAAGGAAATGTAGACCATGGTGTATGCTCAGTTATACTGCTCTTTTATTCCTGGTAAGGGGTACAGAGGAGGAACGCACCGGAGCGAAGCTACAGGGAGTCAGCATCAGAAGCCTAGTCTTCCAGCACCCGTCCCTCACAAAGAAATGGAATCCCTGCTGATGGAATTTTATTGTGGGCAAGTCAGGGTGAAAAGAAATTACGGGACGCAGAGGGGCGTGCCAGGGAAAGGGCTCGCTAGGCCCCTGCTGGCTAAAGTGAAATAAATCATTACCTAATGACAGGCAATGCGCCAGGGCGACGCTTCCTGGGGTCTCCCCGGGGTCTGGCACTGGGCGAGATACTTCCTAAGTCACAACAGCCTTCAAGGCTGGCAGCGGATGAGAAAGACCCAACGCCGGGGAACCGCCCACCCCCGACGCCAGCCCTGCCCGGGGCTTTGCGAGCCCACCGGCCGTCACTCTGGAGACCAGCCCACGTTGCCATGCCAGCCTGTGCCACCTGCGCAGGCCCCTCGAGACCAGTGCTCTGCACCGGAGAATGACCGGCGGGTGACCGCTCCTTCTCCGGGCCGGCCGCGCTGCAGCCATGAGGCCCAGCCAGGGCTGCCTGGCCACGGTCCCCCACGGGCGGGTGCCTGCGCGCACTTCATAGTCCCAGGCCAGCGGCAGGTGGGGCGGGGGTGGGAGCGCAGGAGCCGGCGCCCATCTCTCTCCGAGGGAGCCACCGGGGCCCAGCACCGGGCTGCCATGAGGAGCTGGGGGAGCGGGAGGGGGCTATAAAATTCTCTTCACCGACCACGGCTGTGCGGTGCCTTCGGCTAGGGGCGAGACCCTGAAGTCCCCACGTCTGCGCAACACCCCCACCAACACCCCCACCCAGCTCCCGCGAGGAGAGCTGACAGCACAGCCCAGGAGTCTGTTCTGACTCAAATACCCTTCAGCTCCTGACGAGGTTCTCTTTCCCATTTCATCTCTGGAAGTGAGGACATAAACAGAGCCGCTTGGATGGAGCCTGTCACATGAGAGCTTCAGCAGAGAAGCTAAAGACAGAAATGTGTTTTTGTCAGGCGGCCAAGCTGAGAAAAGTGATGTTTCCTCCTAAGGCTCCAGACACACAAAAGAGAATCACTTCATCTCAGTCACACCGAGGCAGGAAGCTGGTTCTTTTGTTAAAACTGTCACAAGAATGTTGACCAGCTTTCCTCTTTCACTGGAGAAGGGGGCCTTGAAGTCAACCAGGATCTTTTGAGAAATGGTGAATCTGGTTCAGAATAAAAGAACACATTTTCCACATTTTAAAACGACGAGCTTTCCATTTTTGAAGCTTGGGGTATCATCCAACTCCTCCTCCTCGTTGGGAGAAAAAGCTAAGTCTGTTCATTAGCCAGAAGCCACAGGCCCCAGCTCTTTGGGTGAAATCCCCATTTCCACAGGAAACACGCGGGCCCCTGCCTGCCAACCTGAGTGCAGGCGACGCCTCTTGCAAAATGGACCCGATATTTTTTTCTTCCATACTTCTTTATTAGACATTGTTCTTCCGTTCACATGCACCATTTCTATGAAAAATCTATGGTAAGCATTTTGGGGTCTGTTTTGCAGATGCTTCACTTCAGAGATATTGAATCACTCCCCCAAGATCACAAAAAGTTCATAGAAAAGCCAGTGGAAGAAGCAACGTCTCTTGACATCTCAGTTAATATTGGACATATTGTGAAGGGTGTGTGTGTGTGTGTGTGTGTGTGTGTGTGTGAGAGAGAGAGAGAGAGAGTGTGTGTGTGTGAATAACCCTGAAGCTGTGCACAAATAAGAATCCTATGTCTTCTCTAGCAAACTTCAGTCAAAAATGGATCCATCTGAACGGAACCATTGTTCCAAGTTTCCCCAGAAGCGGGGCTGACAGAACCAGCTTAGGGAATAAAACCAACTTGCCAAAAAGCAGGCACACAAACCCCTTCTTCTGCAAGTGCAGAAACTGACACATTTTCATTATCATCTCAAAGGATAAGCTTCAAGCTTAGGAGGGGTCAAAAAGGGAAAAAACAAACAGGTGTCTTGGCAGCTTGAATATGTGGCAAAGAATGATTTCATTAAAACTGTAAAAAGCTTTACAAGCAAAGTAATGCAAATTCAAATGATCTGATCTTTGATGGATGGACAGAGGGGTGGGGGGAGGTCCTCTTAAAACTCATCGGAGAAAAACTGGCCCAGCAGTTGCCACCTCGCTTCCCTGCCTGCTCCAAATGACCAGAAAGGCGAGAAGAGCAGCCTCAGGTTTTTAAGTTTTTCAAACCCATTAGAAATACTTATATGTCTTCTATTTACTAGTGACCATTTGCTGCTATTGTGGTAGAAACACCTTCAACCAGGTATTTCTGGGCTGAAAGCTCAGCCTGGAATGTGACATGGAGATTTTGCTGTCACTTTGTCATTTGTGCCTCTGACTGCAGCTGAGCCCAGCAATACCAGGTCATTGTTTTAGAGCAAGATCTGACACCACCAAATCCCCGCTGCGTGGATCAGACTGAAGGTGTCTCTGCAGCTCTCGCTCTGGCTGACACAGCTGGGAACACCTGTCTCCAGGGCCTGCAGCTCAGCACCCAGTCAGGCCATCTGTCCCAACCTCCCGCTCACCCAGGGAGAACCTGCAGTGCTTGTCTGCTCTCCGTCTCCCTAGGGTGGTGAAGCCTCAGGTCCCAGCACACCAGAGGGTTGGTGAGCTTTGTGTCCGATGCCTACGGAGCAGGGCTGGCCCAGGGCAAGAGCTTGCTACGAGACTGAGCCACCATCACCCCCATCACGCTAGTGTTTACATGTTTAAAGTCCATGGAACTCCCATGATTTAGTAGGTTCAGGTGTATTGCAGCGCTTAGAAAAGATGTGCTTCCAGTGTTGTATGACTTCTGCGAGAATTATCAAAACATGAGACCTTGGGTTAGTCATTCAGTCAAAACGAACTTCCACTTCTACCTTTGACCAAAGACGATAATGTCTATGTACTTCATTTGGTGAGGTAGTGAGCATTGTAATATGTGCCAAAGAGGGGGAGGGGAGGGAGGAGAGAAGGAGGGAGGGAAGTAGAGGAGAACAGGAAGAAGGAAGGAAAAAGAAGAGGTACATTTATACATTTATGGAGGCATCACAAATCCTGGAGACTCACAACACTTAATCTTCCCCCAAACTGTGTGGACATCCCAGAGACAGGTTAGCTGTTCACACAAAATGTGGTTCAGCTGTCAAGACTGAAAGTTACACACACACACACACACACACACACACACACACACACACACATGGCTCACATCATGAGGCTTCCTGGGGGAGCCCAGGCAGTTCCCACATAGTCTCAGGACCTCTCTCCAGGAGTCTAGCTTGGGGGTTTTACTGCAGGTGGGGGCTGAGACGACACAGCCTGGAGGGGGGGGTGCCCGATTCACCCCCAGCCCCAGTGCCAAGGGAAAGAGAAGCTGGAGTTTCTCATCAGCTGCCGGCGTGCGGGCCAAGGCGAAGGGGCCAGGAGCGGCTTAAAGCTCGCCACAAACAATAGACACCAGAACCAGGGTCTTGCTGCAAACCCTGGGAGGCAGACTCTGTCTCCCAGGAGACTGAACTTGTCACCGGCACCGGCAACCCTGTCACGACAGGGCCAGCTCCCACATCTGCCCTCCTCACTCCAGCCACCAGGAGGAACGCTGACAGGTTCACCGTGTCAGCGTCGGGGTCAGGGTCAGCCAGCCCCGCACTCAACAGCCTCATATGCTTGAATCCCAGTGAGTGGTTTAGGGTTCAGGATTCTCTTACTTTTCTCAAAAAGAAGAAGAAGAAGAAGAATGAAAGAAAAAGAAACTCCAGAGCTGCTAGGATTTGCAGGCAGGTGGGAGAGGGACGGCACCCAGTGAAGGAGTCTCCTCACACACAGGTAAAATTCCACTTCCTTCCCGGGTGCCCCCTTATCTATAATTGGGGGGGGGGACCGGGGGGGTCTCCTATTCTCTACTTAACTCATGGAGATTGCCTTTTTTTTTTAATAATAATAAAAAATGAGCCTTTCAAGTGTAGCCGCGAGAGCGTGAAAGATGACATCCCAGTGACTGGCGGGGAGCCTGCTCTGTGGGCGACGAGGCTGAGCCCTCTAGTGAGCTCTGCCGGGGAACCAAGAGGGAACGCGGTCCAGACCGGCAAGCTTCCCTGTTAGAATAGTTACTTGGATCTCTTCCTGGGAGCCCCAGGCACACCACTGTGGCTTTGCTCAGGTGAGCGGAAGTCAGCAAGATGACCTCCGCCAGGTGACCTCCGGGGGCTGCAAACCGGGGGCTGTCTGACCTTGGGCCCGTGGGTTCTGCCAGGTCCTGACAGCGTCTGAATGAATTACATTATCTCTGAAGCCACAGCTGAGGCCAGTGCAAACAAGGCTGCTTCTTCCCCACTCCTGTTCAGGGAGACGGGGAGAGCTTGTTTCCTCTCCTGAAGATTTTTTTGTTTCTCTTTTTAGATTCATACATACAAAAAATCCTAACAGTTGAGCCCCATTCCGGGTCATTTTCTCATTGAAACTAGTTCGTACTTCAACTGACCTCTGTCCATCCCATCTACACTGAGTCCATCGACTGTTCTTTTCCAGGTTGCAATTCGCGCATGGAAAGATGTGAAGGAAGCACTCAGCGAATTCCCTCAGGAAAGTCACTAAATCATCAAGCAACAGAGAAACCAGCAAGCAAGGCTGTGTCCTCGTGGTTAGAGTGGTTCCAACAGGCATTTCTCCAGAGTCCTGGTGTCCCAAATTTACTTGACGGTTAGAGCACACACACACACACACCATCTCCTTTGAGAGAACTAAATAAAGCTTATCGGAACCAGTTAACAAAGAGGACAGTCGCTGAAAAGATCAGGTGGATGATCCGCCGCTAAAAAAATAAAAATAAAAATAAATAATTCTGGCTGTCAAGGTCAAACTTCAACCCCATTTACCTCTACAAACGCATAACTCAAGTCTTTCCCGGGGAGAGGGGCGCCTTTACTTCTACAGAAATGTGTCCATTTGAGTGTTCTTGATAGAACCCTGCGGCATTTTATCAAATTTATGCGAAACAAAACTGCTCCCCTCTAACTCGGAGCGAGAAAGCATTCGATGCCTCGCTCCACATGCGCTTGCTTGAACCGAGTCATTTCCGACCCCTGTGACTTGTGTCCCTGTCCTGGAACAGGGACTAGGGCTTCCCGACCTGCACACGCGGCGCCACCAGATCGCCCGCCGGAAAGGCTGCGTGGCAGGTGAGTGGGCTTCACCGAGCTCGAGCTCTCCCGGGCTCGAAGCCCCACCCGCGACCGCCGCCTGTCCCTGGCCGCGCGGGCCGGACGCCTGGGCTCAGC
>NW_004567103.1:4251576-4386391 GCF_000260355.1 Condylura cristata | reverse complement strand
CTCTGAGCCCTCTGCGGGCACCGGCCTGACCTCATTTCCCGGGGCTGCTGCTCCCCACCCCCTCCCTGCACCCCCCGGGCGGACGCCGCCTCTCCCCGCGCCCAGCTTCAGCCCGGGCGCTCGCCGAGAGCGGGGAGCGCGGGCAGTGACCTTGCGCGCGCGCCGCGGGCGCGGGCCCTTGTCCTTGTGCTGACCGAGGAGTTTCTCTTCTCCCGGGCGGAGCCGCCGCGAGCGTCAGATTGGGGCTTGTGAGGGCTGGAGCGGCCGCGGGCTCAGAACCGAAGAGGAACTGAGGCCCAGACTGGCTGGCCTGGAGCCCCGCGGTCACTCGACTCCAGCCCAGACGCCGTCGCAGTTCTGCAAGAGCGACCCAGAAGGGCGAGCTCGCAGGGACCCCGGCTGGACCCCCGCGGAGCCTCGTGTAAAAGCAGCGACCGCCGGGACCTCCGCGGTCCGCGGGGGGCTCCCCTGGCTCGGCCTTCGCGGCCACGCAGGCCAGGCGCCGCGGGGTGACCGCGGCCCCCCTCGTCTCCGCCGCCGGTCTGAGCACGACCTCGCCTTGGGATACGGCCCCCGGGTTCCCGTTACCTTGTCTTTAAGGCGACCGTGTGAGAAAAGAAAAGCGAGGCTTGGGTTGACAGTTTGGGGAGATTTTTAGGGCACACAAAAATAGTTTTGTAGAAACTGGGCCAATCGGGACGGCGCGGCCGCGTAGTGAGCTGCCCAAGTCCTGAAGTACCCTAGCGGGAACAGAAGGCGAGCAGCGAGCTTCTCCGGCCCTGCCTGCGAGGGCAGAGGAGCAAATGGCAGGTGTTTCTGCTTCAGGACAAGCCTGCAGTTCGAGCGGCCATTGGAAGACGCCACCGAGACCCCGCGGGTCGGCCGGCCGCGGGCGGGAGGGGGGGCGTTGGGGTGGAAGCGCTCGCGGCTCCCTCGCACCTGCTCGTCTGAGACCTCCACGTAAAAAAATCTTAATGTTATGCCACGCCAGCACCCTCTGCTGGTACTGCTGTGCTCTGCAGGCGTTTCTTCCCCTGGCCGTGCCCTGGAAGCTGCTTTCAGCCCCCAAACTCACGTCTCTTACCTGGAATAGCGGAATCGTGGGTGAGCGCCAGCCACTCTCCTGTCTACACACATGCTACAAAACGCAGCGTAGGACAGGTTGTGAGCGGATGAAACGCACGCTTCATCTACTGTGTTTTTCACAAATCGCCCTCCCTGTGTGTGAATTTCGTATGACTTGGATATATGGGAGAACTCACAGGCACATCATGATAAGGATCTGATTTCTGAATTTTCCAATGTGGGACTTTAAAAAAATTATTCTGTCTTTAATCTTTAAAGGTCATAGTGTAGCAGAATGAGAAGATCATTTCGCCTTTCTCCAAACTAAAAAGACTAGGCCTCTGTACTCTTGCTGATGGGTGGCGTCATGGTTAGTTTTCATCAGCTGACTAGCTCTGATCACTAGAGCGTGGTGTCGTGTGACAGGGTCCCTGAACATTCATGCACTGATGTGTTAACTACCGTTACTACTATCACTAGTCTCAGAGCGTCCTGTTACGAGCGCTGATCTTGTGCGTGGCTGACATCTGCAAGACCCTCAAGTGCCCAGCTAGAGGGCACAGCTAATCACTACATGACTTGGTGTGGCCTTGTCTGCTAACAGAAGCCATTAACTTAGGGTTGATCCTGTGTTTAAATGACAGCACAAAGATCTTATCCACACTTCTCATTCACATGATGCCAAACATACAGAACTTAAAATCTTACCCTAGCCCATCTCATTTCCTTTTTTGCTAGAGACAGTCTCTTCTGAGAATGAAGAATTGAGGGAGTTGAATCACGGTGGCTGGGTAGCAACAGAAGCAGAGACCCCAATCTTCTGAATCCTCATTTTCTCATACTACCTTTTCACTGCTCCCCAAGCCTCCTGTGCAAAAAGCAGTCACATCAAAAGGCAATGAAAAATGTAAATACTAAGTATGCAAGAGCTGTGTCTTATTCATGAAGAATAAATATGATTTGCAGGCATTACAGCCACAAGCACCAACGCTATTCTTATTCCTCTAATTAGTAGTATCTCTTTTTTAATTGGTCATTTAAACATCTTTGCATATATATTCAGATTATTTTATTGAAATTATCATGATTCCCAAGTGCTCTGCTTGAGATAGGTTCACACTGACTTTCTTCCCCCAGACTTATTCTCATTTGAATTAAACCAGTGTTTTAGCTGTTTGAAAGTTTTAATTTCTTTGATATTATCACTCTGATATTGATTGGACCTAGGGAAGGTTTAAATGAGAAGTCTAGAATAAAAAGATAGCAAAGAAGCATAACTTCCCTGCATAAATATTTCACAAAGCACTTGAACTACCACCACAGGAAATCAGATCCTCTCATAGAGACACCCGAGAACTTGAGAATTATGTTAAACTCGAAAATTTGTTTTAGTGCCAACATTTTGTTATTTTGAGGAATGTGCCATACTGGAACACAGGCCATATTATTAAGAAGGACCGACTGGCTTGCAAATACGGAAGTTTAGTTCAAGGCCTCTCTTTTATTCCTGAATTCTCTCTGGGATCTTAAAATAGAATACCAGGGGGCCCTCCCTGGTGGCGCAGCGGGTTAAAGCACAGCACTGAGAATCTAAAGCCGCTTCCGCATGAGTTCGATTCCCGCCTGCCCCGGAGGTGACCACATGGCGTGGCAGACCTCTCCTGACCCGCCTGCTGCTCCCCTCAGCAGTGTACTTCGTCCATCTGCCTGTTCTGCTCCCCACTCTGTCTCTGGTGAAGCCTCTCGCCACCCCTGAGCCTCTGGCCTGTACCCCAGTTCTGTATGCACAAATAAATAAATCTTTAAAAAAAAAATTTAAAAAAAAATAGAATACCAGGAGTCCTTGGATGTTCTCATTGATTTGCCAACATGAAAAGTAGTTCCTGTTTTATTTTATTTTTAAATATTTATTTATGCATACAGAGCTGGGGTATAGGCCAGAGGTGCGGGGGTGAGAGGCTTCACCAGAGACAGACTGGGGAGTAGAACAGGATGATCAGTGTAATACACTGCTGAGGGGAGCAGTGGGTGGGTCAGGAGACGGGGTGGGCCACATCATAAGGATCAGCTCCCTGGACAGGGATTGAACTCATGCTGCAGTGTCTGCAATAGCTTCGCAGAGCTGTGTTTTAACCCATTGCACCACCAGGGAGGGCCAGTTCCTGTTTAAATCATCATATGCAAGATGTTCCCATCAGTGATTTACAGGAGTCAAGAGTTTATTCTCCATAGGATCTCCCTGGTGCCTAGGGGTTAACTCTCAGCACTATCACCCCCAATGGCCAGAGTTCAGTCCCCAGCCATGGAGCTGACCCACGGGGTGCAGGAGACCTCTTCTGTCTCCCCGCTGCTCTCCTCAGTAGCATATTTTAGTAGATCCGCCTGTTCTGCTCCCTACTCCGTCTCTGGTGAATCCTCTCACCCCCCTCCATATCTGGCCTACACCCCAGTTCTTCTATACTAAATAATAAAGATAAAATAAATCTTTAAACAAAAAGAGCTTATTCTCCCCAGAGTTGATAACCTAATGGCCCAGCAGAGAAATTTCTGCCCTGGCTGCAGATGCAGCTTGAACCATCCAAGCGGAATCATTGCCAGCTTCTGTCATTTTCTCCCTCTGCTAACCCTCCTTCTTTGGTAACTGGGCTCTAGTTTTGCTTTGGAGGAACAAACCGTATCCAACACCCAGCCTGGGAAACAAATCCCAAGGCAACTCAAGGGGGGACTTCTGGACGCTTCATTCCACGTGACACCAGCAGCAAAGCAACGAGGAAAAACAGACCAGTGGGATTAGTGCCAGCTAGGAGGTTTCGGCTCTGGAAAGGAACAGGGACGTGAACCCAGGACCTGTGGGCTGCGAGAAACGATCTGCAAATTGTGTACCTGACGAAGGGTTAATATCCAGAATGCAGAAGGAGCTCAGAAAATTCAACAACAATAACAATAACAATCCAATTAAAAAGGGGTGAACAAGCTAACTAGACAGTCCTCTACTGGCTACATCCAGGGGCCAACAGGTCCATGCAAGGGCTCAGTCACCCTCCCTGAGCATCACTGCCGGTCGGGAGCACAGACCAAGCACATAAGGAGGTGGCACTTTGATAACGGTTGTTATCAAAGTGACAGAAGAGAGTGTGGAGAGAGATGGCCAGGCGCTCTGCTGGTACCCCGGTGCCGCCACTATTGAAGCCAGTGTGGAGGGGCCTCAGTAAATTCAAAACAGAGCTGCCATGCGACCCACCAGCCCTTGCCCTAGTTAGATATCCAGGGGACTTGAAGTCAGGATCTCGGGGAGACACCTACACGCCCCTGTTGTGGCATCATTACTCACAATAGCAAAGATACGGTCTCACTGCCCATCAACAGAGAAATAGGATAATGAAACACAGCAGGATATTGTGCTTTGCTAAGCAGAAGGAAATGTCACCTGTGGCAATATAGAGGACATTGTGCAAAGTGACAGAAGCCAGATATACCTTGTCAATCGCTACGCCATACCACCTATGTGAGGAATCGGCAGCAGTCAAGCTCATGGTGCAAGTGTGGAATGGAGTTCTCAGCGAGGGAGCTGAGAGTGGGGAGGGAGGTCCAGAGTTTCAGATCTGGAGGTGAGGGTAGTGGAGGCAGCTGTAGAGCCAGCATATTGCCTGCTGGCACACTTGAACTTTGCAAACAGAGCAGCTCTCATGTTAAGTGGTCTTTTCACCAATGATACTAATAGAAATGGCAGGAGGAAAGTTCTCGAGACAGTGGATATATTTATGGCATAGATTGTGGTGATGGTCTAACAGTTATATACTCCCCAAACTTATTGAGTTGTACATATTAAATACACAGAGCTTTTAAAATGGGAAGCAACCTAAATGCCCAAAAACAGATGACAGGATCAAGGAGGTGTGGTCTATATACCGATGGAATACTACTCAGCAATCAAAAAGATAAGCTCATGCCATTTGTGGTAACATGGATGGATCTGGAAGGGATTACAAAACTGAAATAAGTTAAAAGGAACAAGAAAAATTTTGAATGGTTTCACTTAGAGGAGGAACATAGGGTAACCTAATAGCAAACTACAAGTGAGAGACATTCAGAGGAGGAGGGAAGAACACAGGAGTCTGGGGTGACGGCTCACAGCTATCTTGGTAGTGCTAATTTGTGGGGACAAATCAAACACTGTACAAAAATGAACAATGTAAAAATATACAAATAAAAAATGAAAATAAATCAATACAGCTTTTATGTGTCAGTCATACCTCAGTAGTTTTATGAACCCATCAATATGAAGCTGACACCACTCTCAGGTCCAGAAATAGTCATGGACCTGGCCTGATCATGCCCAGTAGCCACTATGGTCATTTTCTAGATGCATATAAACCATTGACCCCAAAACTCAACAAAGGTAAGCAGACAGCCAAAAAGTTGATGCAGAGGTGCTTTCAAAATTAGCAAAACAATCCAGCAAATGGAGATATACATAACATATCTATAGACAGAGATATGAAATGACCATGCAAGATTTATGTCTAGAATAAAAGCATAATGAAGTATCCGGAAACTGATATTTCACTATACATTTGTATCCAGTGATAGACCTAAATATTTATGAGAATGCCCTCTGTGATAAGAGTTGAACGAATTGCTCAATAGATTGGACTGAGACAATGGAGTGGCCATGAGTAACTAAGAATAGGGCTGAATCCATAACTCCCAAGTTACAGCTGCATCGACTCCCCATCGACCCAAAATTTAAATGGAACTAAATAGTGAAGCTAAAAAATACAAGAAGAAACCTAAACAGAATATTTTTATGATCTTGGCAGGGGGCACATATCCAGAAGCCATTAATGAGAAGATCAAAACATTTGTTAACTTAAAGTTACAAAATTTCACATGGCAAAAATCACCATATGCAAAGGGAAAACACGGAGAAAACTTTGCAACTTTTATCAAAGTCAAAGGGCTAATTCCTGTACCATGGAAAGAAGTTACATAAATCAATAAGAAAGACTGGTAACAAACTTCAGTGACCTGTGTCCTTAAGCTGTGTTCTACAGAATTCTGGTCCCTTGGATATTAGCAGCCTGTAGTTACTGACAAGTAACAGTTTTTATTATAATGTTAACGGACATCTTTCTTGTAGCTTTACCTATTTACATTCCCACCAAAAGGTGTAGATTCCCTGTTTTCCTCTCCGTCATAAATGTTTATCAAACTTTCAACCTTTGAAAATCCAACAGATGAAAGCAGATATCACGGAGCAGCTTTCAAGTATATTTCTTATCATGAGTTGAATTAGTGCCTTTTCATATACCTCAGAGATGCTTGTATTTTCAATTCTATGGGTTGATTGTCTTAAAAACCAAAGCTGCTGGGCCCTCCCTGGTGGCGCAGCGGGTTACAGCACAGCACTAAGAAGCCAAAGCCACTTCAGCATGAGTTCGATCCCCGCCCGCCCCAGAGGTGACCCACATGGCGCGGCAGACCTCTCCTGACCCGCCCGCTGCTCCCCTCAGCAGTGTACTTCGACGATCTGCCTGTTCTGCTCCCTGCTCTGTCTCTGGTGAATCCTCTTGCCACCCCTGCATCTCGGGACTGTACCCCAGTTCTGTATCCTTAAATAAATACATCTTTAAAAAAAAAAAAAGCGGCCTATTCTGTCCAAGCCCGGACCCAAGATGGGAATTACCCCACATGAAATCACACACACAGCCTGATGGCTGCAGAAAAACTCACCACAAATGTGACATTTCTTTTTTCTTTTTTTCAAAGATTTATTTACTTATACATATAAGAACTGGGGTACAGTCAGAGGTGTGGGGGATGAGAGGACTCACCAGAGACAGAGTGGAGAGCAGAACAGGTGGGCCTGCTGAAATACAATGCCGAGGGGAGCAGCTGGTGGGCCAGGAGAGGTCTGCTGCGTCCTGTGGGTCACTCCCTGGCTGGGGATCGAACTCATGCTGCAGTAGCTGCTGACAGCTTAACCCCAGTACTGAGACTTAACCCCTTGCATCAACAGGGAGGCCCCTAAATGCTCTTTCCACCCTACTGCCTGTCCTGTCATGACCTCCTGTTCCAGGACTCTTAATTACTCACTAAAGAAGCTTCTCCAAAGACCTATCCAATTCGCAATAAAAAGCACCCACATTCTAAGTCCTAAAACACTTTGCCTTGAAATAGCCACCTTGCTGCTCCCGGCCATACAAGTCCTGGTGCATATGACTCTTCCCCACCCCACATCAAGCCGGAGCATGAAAGAGCTGCCGAGGGGCTTGACCAAGAGGGAGAGTCACAGATGACCCCAAGATTTGGTCCTGAGCTATTGAGTAACTGCAGTGTCATTTCCTTGGGTGGTGAGGAATGGGGAGGTCAGTGGGGGTTGGGGGTGTCAGAAGAGACTTCAGTAGGTCAGCGAGGCCACCGTGACCGTCAGGGGTGACTGACAGGTGTCAGGACTGAGCAAAAGAAGGAGGAAGAAACGATGCTAAAGATGAACTCTACTTCAAACTCCAGACAGCAGCTAGCTGCTTCTAATTATGTTATCGGCAAAGACACCCAAGTTGCTGTTTGAAGTCCCAAAAGCCATGCTTTCATTTTATTTGGTACATGAAGTGCGTTCCTAGCGCGCATTTCCAAAAATAGCTCCACTGTTTGCGCTCTGTCCTGGTGCAGCAACCCTGCACACCGGGAGGACATCGCGTCCTTCCGGACGGTCGTCGTGTGTCTCTCCAAACCGTGAATAAAACAACATGAGACTTAATTGTTTGGGGATAAAATCAGGACCTCCGAAGACCGTCTGTGCGCACTCTCTGCTGACGATGCCTGGGAATCGCAGCTTTACTCTGTGGCCGCTAATTAAGTTACAAGGGGGAGGCGGTGACCAGCAAGCTCCCTCCGCTCCCTCCGGCTCCGGCTCCGGGCTGGCTTGCAGCCTTGTGATTAACTGGCTCCACGTCACCGGCAAATGTCATCCCAGCTCACGTGGCCGCCTGTGCGTCAGGGGGTGTTTGTCATCTGAGCACCCCTCCAAGAGCAGGCTGAGGCAGCGAAGGACAATCTGATGGCTGTGCGCCACTGCAATCACTGATCCCCGAGAGGAAGCCAATTGATTTAGATGCAGATGTCACAGACTGATTAAAAGCTACTCGGCGGCAAATATTCCATTGGCCACTGAGCTGAGAATGAGCAGACAGCCGCCAGACGACGTGTGCATCGCCTGACCGCTCCCGGGGCGGCACAGCCTCGGTCATTTCTGAGTGACGCCGGTCACTTCCCCTTCCCCTCCACTGTCAGTAACCAGCTATGTTCTGTGGCATAGTCTTTGCCATCAACTAGGGTGAATTTTAAAAATCAAATATTTAGCGGGCTTCCCTGGTGGCCCAGTGTTAGCACGCTGTCGCTGTGGCCTGACTTTGCTCCCTGGCCAGGGAGTGACCCACATGGTGCCAGCAGACCTCTCCTGTCTCCCCACTGCTCCCCTCAGCAATGTCTCAGTAGCTCTGACTGTCCTGCTCCCCACTTTCTCTGGAGAATCCTCTCCCCACCTCACCGGCATACCTCTGGCATCCACCCCAGTTCTTGTATGCAGAAATAAATGTTCAATAGTGATAATAAAGAAATCAACTGTTTAACAATGTTTACCATGTAATCAGGAGATGACAAGGTATGTTTTGATTTCAGAAAGAATTAGACCGTTTTTGTGTGACGCTGACTTATGCACGCCTGCTGAGCATAATTCCCCGAACTCTGGAACTGTGGGGTCTCAGCAGGGCTTAGAGGGAAAGGGGAGGTGGGAAAGGGGTGCATTACTGGCCCTCAAGCTATAGAGCTGCAGCCAAAAGTGAGCCAGGAGCTACCTGCCCAGACAAGGAGACAGCTCAGAGGGGCCCAGCAGGAACAGAGCCAGGAGCAAGGCTGGATGGGACCCGGCGAGGCGAAGCCAGGCGCCCCCGGGCCGGCCGCTCAGCGCTGCGTCTGTGGCACCAGGAAAGTTCTCGCATCTGCACCGCACTGTGACTCTCTCCATCACTGGGTGATGGGCAGGAGAGACAACTCGGGCCTGCGCTGGGGAGCAGAACACTTTAATTCTTCATTTTTTTTTAAAGATTTATTTATTTATTCGTACAGAACTGGGGTACAGGCCAGAGATGCGGAGGGTGAGAGGCTTCACCAGAGACAGAGTGGGGAGCAGAACAGACAGATCGACGAAGTACACTGCTGAGGGGAGCAGTGGGCGGTCAGGAGAGGTCTGCGGCGCCACGTGGTCACCTCCGGGGCAGGCAGGGATCGAACTCATGCGGAAGTGGCTTTAGCTTCTCAGTGCTGTGCTTTAACCCACTGCGCCACCAGGGAGGGCCTTTAACTCTTCATTTAAATACATTTTAAAATCTATAATGGGGCCTCCCTCGTGACGCAGTGGCTTAGAGAACAGCACTGCGAGCTACCCGCAGCCCCTGCAGCACCAGGTCGGCCCCTGGCCAGGGTGATTCGCATGGCGCAGCAGCCCTCTCCTGGCCCGCCTGCTGCTCCCCTCAGCACTCAGCAGTGTGTTTCAGTACGTCAGCCTGTTCTGCTCCCCGCTCTGTCTCTGGGGAGTCCTCTCACCCCCTGCACCTCTGGCCTGAACCGCAGTTCTTGTGTGCATAGATGAATGCATCTTTTTTTAAAATAATAAAAATCTATAATGTAGTTAAAATAAAAAGGAAAATCTATAAAGTAGTTGATGTCCACTCCAAAAGTATGAGTTCTTGACAATGCAGCATTTAGAAAATATACTTTCAAATACTGATTTTTCTCATTAAGGAAAAGAAACGGTAATTTACCATAGGAGTCCTGAATGCATAAAAACCAGACATGGATCATGTTTTTAGCAAGCACATCAATGACTTATTTTCATTAAAACTAAAAATTCCAAATGCAATACACAGTCTCAAAAATAAGAGGGAGAGTCAATTAAGAGTCTACTCAAAGGCCAGAGATTGTAGGAAACAATGCTTAACCTCAGTAGTCACTAGGAACATGTGAATTAAAACTGAATAAATAATATTATACATGCTCTAGAATGACTTAAGACTGATAATAGTGTTTGCTGCCAATGTTAAACATAGTTGATTTGGCAATAACTTGACTATGAGTTGGTAATATGTCTCCTGTCCAACAGAAATACCAATCAGGGTACCCAATGCACCCCTTAAATGTTTGACATGGTGAGTCTCGCCTAAGAAGACCAGTCACCACATGGTGGGGAGGACAGACGAGTCTTTGACAAGACTTCAGGCAGTGCTGGCATCAGGGCGCCAGGGCTGCGCTGAGTTTTATGTAGGCCATCGTTGCATGGGAGAATGAAATTGTGTTCCCTGCAGTTTGCGCATGCCCGTGTGTTTATTTGATTCAATTATAACTTTCTAAGTTTAAAATAATAGAGGGAAACCTATCAAGATGACTTAAGGAGTCTGTAAAAAGCCCCAATGCCCCCCTAAGCCTGTGATTCCCCCAATTCTTACCTTCATGTTCCACGGAGTCTTCCAACCCAAATTTTACCTTGTCTTCTTTTTTTGCCTTGCATTATTAGAAGATTCAAACAGCCAGTAATGCATGGCCAAACATTAAGTCAGAAACTACCTATGGAAAACCTGCGATGGGCCAGGCAGGTATCATCGCAGAATACGAAGATGGAGAAGGCAGGTGTGTGCCACTTTGAAATCACAGCCTCGCAAGGCAGAACTGGTCTCTGGTCCCGTCCTCTACCGACCACTCCACAAACCTTCCCACGTAATTCACACCCAGCATCACTGGCACAGCGTCTCATGGAGCCCCGCTGGATGAGCCCCAGAGGTGGACATCTCCCCCGAGGCCAGGCTGGACAACAGGTCGTGTTTGCCCTGGAACCTTCTGCCAACACACAGCAGACACTAATCAATCAGAAAGCTCCTCCGTCCCTGTCTCCCCCTCAGAGCTAACCTTGCTCCCCTGACAGAGCAATCGGACCAGCCCAGAGTGCGGCTCTTAAATTCCAGCATTTGCTAGTTTCTGTTCCTCTTCGTTTGGTTTTCTTTTCTTTTTTTCTTTCTTTTTAAAGATTTATTTATTGTTGCATACAAAACTGGTACAGGCCAGAGGGGCAGGGGCGGTGAGAGGACTCAACAGAGTGGGGAGCAGAACAGGTCTACTCAAGGATACTGCTGAGGGGAGCAGTGGGCGGATCAGGAGGGGTCTGTTGCACCCTGTGGGTCACCTCAGGGATGTGGATCGAACTCATGCTGCAGCAGCTGCGGCCAGCTTGCAGGGCTGTCCTTCAACCCAATGCACCAGCAGGGAGGGCCCTGTCCCTCTTCACGGAAAGCACCCTTGGGAAGAGCAGTAAATTGTTATCAATCACTTGTTTCTGACTGAATTTGAGAGTCACCTTGGAAGCAAGGGCAGAGCCAAAACGTCTCATCACTACAGGCCTAGAGTTTGAGGGGTGCAGACAACCAACCGTGAGGCACTGCAGGAAAATTTGCTTCTGCCACTGTTAGCCTTGGTGATAAGAGGTAAACTGACACGTTAATCCTGAAGATAAGGGCAAGTGAGAGACGGCGGGACCACAGGTGGGGCTTTCTGCTTGCACCAGGGACAACCACCGTGTCATTCAAAACTCAGCTCTGGTCTCAGCAGAGCTCATCCGTTCTGAAGCGAGGCTTACCAGCAGGCTTGTCTGTGCCCTGCGCGGACTCCATCTGGCATGGGATCTGTTCATATCACCTGAACTCGGGGGAATCGCTGCTTCTCCCTCCAGAGCCTCGCCTGTGTCTGCGGAAGACCGCGTGCCCAGGAGCAACGGGGCAGGACGCTCGTTCAAACACCGCAGGGGAACAGGGAGGATGTCAGCGCCCAGCCTGCGGCTTCACTGTGGATGTATGTGAACGGCGGAAACACTTGCCCAAGGCGAAAGCTCAAAATGGCTTCTACGTCTTGCCACCCCGTGGTCTAAGTGTGATTTTCCATATCGCGTAGGCTTGCACCTCATACAGCAGTAGGGTTCGTAACCAGAGGGCCCTGGGACTAGCTCACGACGCTGTCTGCGCAGACCCTGAAATGGGCAGAAAGGGGGTCCCCGCGCAGGGCCGCGGGGCTTGAGAGAGCAGTCGCTGCCCTCCAACTTCAGCGCCGCGTGGCCGGGCACCTCCGGTCTGGTGAACCAAGAACGTGCATGTAAAGAAAATGTGCCCAAAATTGTCTCCCTATCAAACTAACCAAGCAGAAAATTCAGTGACCACAGTGGCAAAGAATACAGGTTTTTAGATTTTTATTTATCTATGCACACAGAACCAGGGTACAGGCCAAGAGGTGCAGGGGCGGTGAGAGGACTCACCAGAGACAGTGGGGAGCAGAACAGGCCAGCTGACGAAATACACTGCTGAGGGGAGCAGCGGGCGGGCCAGGAGAGGTCTGCTGAGCCCTGTGGGTCACCTCCGGGGTGGGGATCAAACTCACACTGAAGCGGCTGTGGCTAGCTTGCAGTGTTGCTAACTAGCTCGTTGCACCACCAGGGAGGGCCAGAATGCAGGTTTTAATGAAAGAAGATCTCACCTAAATAATCCAACTTTAGAAGAGAAGAAAAAGAAGAGCGATCAGAAAGCAAAGCAAGCATGAGGAGGACAGCAGGAATGCCAGAAAGCGAACCCTGAGAAGCTCTCTTCACAGGCAGTGTGAGGACACCGATAGCTTCCTTCTGAGCCAAGTGTTTGGGGTGTCAGATTTCTAGTCTTGTGGTCACAAGTCACCAAGGCAAGTAATGAGACAGTAATCTGAGACAAAGATCGACGCCATGATTTCCTGGCCTCAGAGGTGGTAAGCGGAGGAAATATTTCCCCCTGAGCTCCCAGGTTATTCTCAGGCTGATCAAGAACCCAAATCAGACAGATTCACAGAGGGAGAGATCAATGTAATTATCTATTTGCAGGGAAAACACAGAGGTAATGAGGATTCCGATTTCAGACAAGGAGAAGAGAGCTGACATCCTGAACTAAGGAACGGATGGTGTGAAAGTGTGAGCGCCCCAGAATCATGTGACAGGGATCAGGTGACTCAGGTGACAAACCCGATCTTCTGTATTAGATGTTTGCCCTGATGGAGCGAGCTTTCTCCAACAGAGAAGCCATTTCTGGAGATAATCCTCTCTGCATACTACTCCAGTTTTTGTTCTTGTAGGTTGTGAAGGACGTGTTAGTAACTTCTTATCTTAACTCAGGAGAAGTTAAAATAATTCACGTTGCAAAGTGACGCGTCTTAAAAAGGTCTGTCCTCAACACCTTCAGAGGCAACATGCATGTCTGACCCTCCACCCCACGTCTTCTAGAAAGTCACAGCCAGATTGCCCAGTCTACACCATCCCAGCAAGACACATTCACCTTGAACCCTTCCTCATATTTTCCCTAGATTCTGTCTCCTTTTAGGGGTGTTTCTTTACTTATTTATGCATACAAGAACTGGGATATAAGCCAGAGGTGTTGAGTGGCGGGGGGCGGGGGAGAGGGCTCACCAGAGACAGAGTGGGGAGCAGAACAGGCGGATCCACAGAAATCACTGCTGAGGGGAACAGTGGGGAGACAGGAGAGGTCTGCTGGCCATGTGGGTCACTCCCTGGCTGGGGACCGAAGGGGAGTATCTGGCAATAGCTTGACAGCACTGGGACTTTAACCCCTGCACCACGCGGGAGGCCCTTAGGGGTTTTTGAGGTGCCAGCTCATGGAGATCACATGACACCATTAGAAGTGAGGGCTGCTTGGCTTTGCTGCACTTCTGGACCCAAGTTGGAGTGATATGCTGATTCAGAGGAAAGAAGCTATTCAGACTCCACCTACTTGCTTTTTAAAAATGCTTTGATTGTTCTGCATCCACATAACATTGCCCAACATCCCATCCTTGGGGAGACTGATTCAAGAGCCTTGTTGCCTGCCAGGCTCCTGCCAAGGGAAACTGCATTAAAATGCTTCTTTTCTGAAAAATGGTGGCCCAGTTTTTAGCTTCTGTGCTATCAGGAGTCTGGCCCACATTCAGCAACATGATTATTTATATTGGGTAGAAATTTAAAAGTGTACTTCGTAGGTTTCTGTGCTAACTCGGTGCCATTATACAAGTTCAGTGCTTTGTAGAGAGTGAGGCAGGGGCCTGGAGTGGGGGTACAGTGCAGCTTAGTGAGTCAAGAGCTCTTCTGTGGAATAAGGCCTGGGTTTAAAATGAGGCAGCCCCGGAACCACATAGGTAGAAATTACTCAGGTCCTCTGAACCGATGGCTAGGGTCGCTGGTGACAGTAAGGGCTGAAGCAATCACTTTGCTTAGATTTTATTGTTTATAAAATGAAAGAGAACTGAGGGCTAGACTGGCAACCCAAGCTGCAGCGGATATTTTTAGTTGTAAGTAAAAGTTGCCCCATAAATGAATTACATCCTTTCTCTCTGTCTTCATGGAGAAAAACTGTCAAATGCATTGAACCAAGTGCTTAGTCAGAATCTGCTTCCATTGTTCAATGCAAGAGGATGTAATTACATTTGTCATATTATTTCCCACCCTCTTAAAGGTGGATTACACATCACTTGAGAGCTATGACCTTGGTTGAAAACAGGTATTAAAATCAATGCTCAAGAGGCAGAGAGATGATTCATGCAAATAAAACATGAAAAGAAGAAAAACAATACTTGCCAAGCTTCTGGAAGAAGCCAAGTGCTTCAAGAGTGTTTCTGGGTTAATTCTCGCAGCCTTAAGACATGGGGCCATTCGCATTGCATGTTCTGAGAGAAAGTGAAGATAACCAATTTGCCTTAAGTCCCGATTTTGGATGCTCTGGAACTGACCATCCACTAAAATTCCTCTGACGCTGAAGTCTGCCCTCCTCCCTGATCCGCTATCTTTGAATTAAAAGCTCAGCATTCAGTGGCTGGTGATGTAATTAGTTCTGGTTAGGAAGACTTGGATTTTGTTTCTCTTTATTTTGCCTTATTCCATAGGGCAATACTTTGCTTCATTTCATTACGTAATTGCTCTCTCGTATGCTGCCTGCTGTTTTCCTATATAGCAAACTCCATACATTTCTAAAGTTTTGGACTCTTTTTCTTAAATCTCTTTGTTCTCTAGCATCAATAGGAGACAGTCATGAAGTGGAAAGATGCTGGTCCTTTTAATTTCGTTCCTATTCTTTGTCCTATTCAAATTTTCTGAAAAGAATTTCATTGAGGAATTACAATGGGAACATCACAGTGATCATGCCTTGGTTGGTGCCTTTGCAGTGAAGCCAAAAAGTTTTATTTAGAATTTTCTGATGAATAGAAAAGTCAGGGGGAGTTAATACACGTGGCTCTAAC
The DNA here is from genome assembly GCF_000260355.1 of Condylura cristata. Lineage (NCBI taxonomy): Eukaryota > Metazoa > Chordata > Mammalia > Eulipotyphla > Talpidae > Condylura > Condylura cristata. The sequence goes on along the minus strand of NW_004567103.1, from coordinate 4,370,983 downwards.
AAAAAAGAGAAGTGGCTTTAAGGATTTGCAAAGAAGACTCTGCCGTCTGTGATGATAACGGAAGACAAATGGGTAAGGCTCTGTTTTTGTCGTAAAGATAGTCTTGCAAAGTGTGTGCCCCAGCTTGTCCATCAACACAATCTTATTTGGAGGACAACATGGCACATTGTCTGAAAAACCTGCCACTCTCACCCTTCCCTGAGAACGCTTCAGGATGCGAGTTAACACTCAATGCAAACTCATTTGGTCAACTAGGAGACGGGTGGTGGCGCCCCCTGGTGGCCACGGCGCGTGAGCCTGCAGGTGGGGCAGGGGCCAGGCGAAGGTCTCCGGAAGGCTTCGTTCTCTTTCGTTTCCTGCTTGGACGGACCTGGCGTTTGCATCGGTCAGTGCCTCCCACGTGGTGGCCACGCGGCGCCATAGCTCAGGCTTCTTACGCCACGCTCACTGGGCTCAGTAGGAAAAGGGGCGTTTCCCAGCGGTGCGAAGGGAAGTGTAGGTGACGCTGATTGGCCCGTCTCAGGTCACGTGCACACCTCAGACCGAATCACAGCGACCCAGGAAACGCTCCGTTCTGATTGGCGGGAGCGCCGGGCCAGGCTATTTTCGCGCCACCTGAGCAGCCAGCCGGGCTGGCTTGTTCTCGAGAAGGAAAATATTGGAGGTTTCAACTGAGAAAAACAAGTCCCCGTCGCCTTTTGCGATCAGATTCGTCCACTGGCCCCTTTGGTCGGCAGTGAGCTGCATGAGGAACAGGGCCACTAGCCTGTGCGCTTGTAGGGTTACGACTCTGAGGAGAATCGACTAAAGGACCAAAAGCGCCGTCAGGATGTGAGGACACGGCCATGGGGGAGCGGGACTGGGGTGGACAGGGCGATGGCGGGGCCCCGGAAGGTGGGTCCCTGAAGTGCCTTCTCACTTAGGCTTACAACAGCCTGGTGCCGTGGGTGCTGGCCGTTTTCGCGTTTTACAGAAAAGGCAAGTAACAAGGTGCCTCATCTCCTAGCGACCGCTGCGCAGGGCGCAACTGTGGAAGCAACTGGGGTGCATGAAATGGCTCCCACAGGACCGCAAGTCTTCCGCAGCTTCCCCTCGCCGCACTTTCGTTTTGCTGTGGGCTCTTTGGAAACAAAATCCTTCTGTTGAGGTATAAGTGGTTCACCCAGTTCACCAAGCTGCAATCCATATTCAAAAATTAGTCCCAGAAGTGCACTTGACACTACAGTTACAAAACATACAGGTTTGTACGTGAAATAAATTTCAGAAAATAATCCCTGTACTACCGGTGATATATATGCTGCCTATTTTTCCCCCTCTCAATTTGAGCTTATCTCTGAGGACTGCACTTTTGAAATTTAAGTTTTTCTCCTACTTGCTCTTCAGTATTTTGTACAGCAAACCTTTTGTGCAGTAAGACAACGCAGGCAAAAAATATATTTATAAATAATTTTCATTGTTTTCCAGTGGAAATGGGTCTCAAATCACATTGGCCAAGGGGGAAGAAACCCCAAGTAGACCCACCATCGTTTTCTTTTTCTTTTTATTAAAGATTTTTTTGTGCATACAGAACTGGTGTACAGGCCAGAGGTGCAGGGATGGTGAGAGGATTCACCAGAGGCAGAGTGGGGAGCAGAACAGGCAGATCCACGAAGTCCACTGCTGAGGGGAGCAGCGGGCGGGTCAGGAGAGGTCTGCCGCGCCCTGTGGTCACCTCCGGGGCAGGCGGGGATCGAACTCATGCTGAAATGGCTTTAGCTTCTTAGTGCTGTGCTTTAACCAGCTGCGCCACCAAGAATGCCCCCCCATTGTTTTCTAACCTCTCCCTCTAGGGTTCAGGGAATAGTGGGCTCAAAAATAAACACCATCATCTCCTCTCATAGCTCGGAGGTGGCCAGGGCCAAAGTGGACAGTGAGTGCTCCTGGCATTTGCTTCCCTGAAAGATCCCCTGCCACACCGGCCAGGCTTGTGCTCTGTGATTGGTAGATCATTACTAATATTTATTTATGCACACAAGAACTGGGGTGTAGCCCAGAAGTGTAGGGGGTGGGAGGAGAAGATTCCCCAGAGACAGAGTGGGGGGCAGAACAGGCAGATCCACTGAAATCCACTGCTGAGGGGAGCAGCGGGGAGACAGAAGAGGTCTGCTGTGCCCTGTGGGTCACTCCCTGGCTGCGGATTGAACTCAGGCCTCAGTGGTTGGCTGTAGCTTGACAGTACCGAGACTCCAACCCTATGCCACTGGGGAGGCCCTGTGATTGGTACATTAGAAGAGAGGAAGTGAGGCGATGTGAGTCTCTTCCCTTAACTCACCCACAGAGTTGAAAACCAACATGACTTCCATAAAGGCGGAAATGTTGCTTCCAAGACGGGTACGAAACACGATGCTCCGTCCTGGGGTGTGGAGAAGCTGGCTTAGCTGCCTCGAGGAGCTGAGGCGCCAGCCAACAGCCAGGACAGTAGTGGCCCCACCAGCCTCCAGGAGCCACAGTCCAGCACCCTCACACAGGACTGTGCTCCCCAAACACTTCATGAAGTTACTCCTGGATTCTTGCCCAGGGGTTAAAATATTTTGTTGTTTTTTTAAGCTGCTAAATTTTGAGAGTACCTGTTACGCAGCAATCTCTAACTGATACATTCTTCCAATTAGAGATATTTGGGGTTCACCTTGCTAGCCCTGTCACCCCAGCCTAGGAGAGAGGGGAGAGTTGGGGGAAAAAAACAAGACAAAACTAGAGAGAGAGAACGTGATGAGAAGGAAGCCCAGGAAATGATACAACACACATTTTTACAGCAAAGTTAGGCCACAAAGAGCCCTGTGGTTACCTGGCTCCTGAATGAAGCAGGTTGCTATTTCTGGAAAGTGTGGGAGAAGGCAATGCTGGGAACCCATTCAGTTAAAGAGGAACCCTTCAGACTCCATAAAAGGATGCCAGGACACTCAACTTGCAAGAATCACGTACAAAAACCTGGTTGTTGGCCCTCCCTGGTGGCACAGCGGGTTAAAGCACAGCACTGAGAAGCTAAAGCCACTTAAGCATGAGTTCGATCCCCGCCTGCCCCGGAGGTGACCACATGGCGAGGCAGACCTCTCCTGACCCGCCCGCTGCTCCCCTCAGCAGTGGACTTCATCGGTCTGCCTGTTCTGCCCCCACTGTCCCTGGTGAATCTTCTCACCCTCCGCATCTCTGGCCTGTACCCCAATTCTGTATAAATAAGTAAATCTTTAAAAAAACAAAAAACAAAAAAACACCTGGTTTTATGGAAAGGCCGCTCACTGGCTGGGAGCCGAAAATCTAGGTTCTAATGAAGACAGAGTCCAGGTGACCTTGAGGAGATGACCTCTGTGAGCTCTGAGTCCTCAACTAGGAAGACAGAGGAGAGAGGAGTAGCACCTGGAGTGTCTGTCCTGCATTAGGATTCTGGTAGGTTCTAACTCTCACTCAACTATTGCATGACAAGCCTGTGATCTTGCGGGAGGTACCAACTCAGTCATTTTTCAAATAGAGGGTTGGGTCAGAAGAACTGGTGTAAGGCAGGGGTTCTTAACACCCAGTCCTACCCAAGGCCACTCTTCCTTGACAAGTGGAATTTTCTTGAATTTGTCATTACAAACCAATAGGAAACCCCCTACACCAAAATGCCAAGATGGATTTAAAAGCCCAGAAAATATTATTTTCTGGACCGTATTATACCCAATGTTAACAAGTGACATCAAGCTTCTCAGAATATTTCCAGAAGAACCCTGGACTTTACGTTGAGCAAATGAAAACGAAGTGGGAGTTACTTTGGCTCAGCTTGAGTCAGAGAGGACTGTAGTGCTCTTGACCCTGGGAGCTGGTCTGAGAAAGGGCCCAGGATCTGGGCCTCCGTTAGAGACTCCATTCACAGCAGGGAGGGAGGGCAGTCTGGACTTAGGCTCACCTGCTCCAATAATCTTACAGATAAGGAAATACTCAGTGAAAATGACACCATTTATCCAAAGTCAAATAAAATCACAGCTTTCAAATCCAGAGTCAGTCATTTTTCTAAAATACCACATGGTGATTAAATGAAGACGTCAGGTTACGCTTTATAGTGGGAAAGGGTGTTACGTTGAAATTTCACAGCATTTTACCAATATTTGCAAAACTCTGAATTGAAACAGCTTTGAGTTAAAAATATAAAAACGCTTTTATCACCCACAACACAACTGAAGCTAGAGCCATACGCTGTCTATATGTTGGAATCTTAAAAGGTTCCTTGACTTTGCCTCTCTTCTGTTTTTTTCTTTCTGGACTGAATGTATTTTGTAAGAAACACATCCCAGGTCTACATGGAATCTTTAAATTGTTTAAAAAGTTGGGTTGTTTCCAGGATGGACGTTTTCTTCCTCCACAGCACACCTGTACTGGAGTTAGACACAGATCTTTTTTATCAAGTAGTTTGGGGATAACAAATCTTTCTGTTTGGCCACACTAATAATCCTAGCTCATCTTATCTTGTCGTAATTATTTTTTTTTTAAGATTTATTTATTCGTGCATACAGAACTGGGGTACAGGCCAGAGATGCGGAGGGTGAGAGGCTTCACCAGAGACAGAGTGGGGAGCAGAACAGGCAGATCGACGAAGTCCACTGCTGAGGGGAGCAGCGGGCGGGTCAGGAGAGGTCTGCCGCGCCATGTGGTCACCTCCGGGGCAGGCGGGAATCGAACTCATGCGGAAGTGGCTTAACTTCTCAGTGCTGTTTTGTAACCCGCTGCACCACCAGGGAGGGCCTTACTTTTTTTTTTTTTTTTTTAATAAAATCTTTGATTTTGTTGTCTGTAGTAGTCCAAGTGCGCTATCTGCCAATAAACACAACGTGTCCACGGGACCCCTGGCAGCGAGGGCAGTGTCCCTAGGGCTAGAGATGCCTGTTGCAGCGGCTGGCAGCGGTGGTGGTAACAGCGCTCTGACTGCCGGCTTCACTATCTACAAATTGGTGCTATTTTTGGTTCCATTTTGCTTCTGACCTGGATTCTCAGAGCCCAAGAGCCAGAGAGCCCCGCTGACCACCCACAGACCACTCAACACAGCCAGGCTCCTCCTCGGCCCGGGGCCCAGGGATAAGCCAGGTGCCAACCACGAGGCTGGACCCGGGGCCCGAGGGGCTGTGGTGGACTAACCGGGCTTTGGCGACGAGTGCGGTGTGGTGACCGTCTCTGGAGAGGCGCCTACCCCCTTTCGTTACAGTGTCTCCAAGCAATGTCACTTCCATAAAAATGATGCAAGTAAAAACAAAATAAAAAAAGGGTGAAAGGGAACTGCATACTTAGAAATGTTTATTGGTGAATGAGCAATCCTCATGAAAATCTCCTAGAGGGAAAGTGACCACTTTGGAGTCTGTTTTTCCTTAACTCATACAATCTGTGATCAATAGGCAACTGGTCAGTGATTAAAGCTATCTCCCCACCCACCCCATCCCTGTGTGAGAAGGGCAAGGAAGAGTTTAGTGGAAAACTAGAGTGAGCATAAATGGCCCAAGTTTTGGCTTCTGTTTGTCAAAACAGCATATACTGTGCCAGGGCCTGGGAGGCCGTGTGTCGCACCACGGGGGGCTGATGGGGTCTCACACACGATGGCCCCTGGAAGAGGAAAGCTGGTTTGGCCTGCTCCCAGCCTCTCCCGCATGGAGGCCAACTCGCTTTGACTTGGTTTCCCGCAAGTGGGCAGCCCTGTGCGTGCTTAACCCCTCGAGCAGCTGGACTCACGCACTTCACTGAATGCCCCGTCCCCACCGGCGCCTGCTGGCAGGGCTGCGTTCCCAGGGGTTCCCACACCGGCGGGCTGATCAATGCTGAGAGCTTTCCTGAGGCCTCGGCGGGGCTGGCGCGACCTCCTGGCTCGGGCCTCCAGAGCGGAAGTCAGTGAAGGCTGCTGTTGGAGAAGGGGGGCAACTTCTCGTAACCAGACTATTGACAACAAGAAGTCCTCTCCCAAGGTGGGTGGAGGGTCCAGGAGGGCCCAGGGTGGGTGTCGGCGGGGTGGAGCCGGGCCGCGGCCATGGGTGTCACTGTGGGGGGCTCTTGCAGCCAGAAACGCAGCCGTTCCTGCCCCTGGCCTGTCTTGCGCCTGCTCACGTGTGTGCCAATCTGTCCCTTGCAATGAGCTGCATTTATCGGCTGGATATAAAATTGGAACGTTTTCAAGTTGCAGCACACGACAGGGTGACACCCTGTTATTTGGGGGTGTCAGGGCGCACGGAGGGCACGTGCAGCTGTTTGGTGCCAGGGAGCGAAGGGCCTGGCAGGATGGGCGCTCTTCCTAGAGGGCTGTGCCACGCAGAGGCCCCTGAGCCTCCAGGAGAAACGCGGAGGCCATGGCGACAGGCGGGGAGGCGGCAGCCTGAGGAGGTGGCCTAGAGGTGCGGAGGGGGCACAGGGCGGTGAGGGCGCCTGGCTCCAGCGAGGGGGCGGGCACAAAGCCCTCTCTGGACTCAGCTCCGAGGCTGGCGTCAGGTGGCACGGTGCAAACAGAAGAGGGCCGCTGGATGAAGGCGACCCCGATTTCAGCTGAGGCCGTGGGCTCCCGTCACTGCTCAAGGCGATCTTTCCGGGGTCTGCTTCTTGGGGCGCTGTCCCATGTCATTCGAGGTGTAAGCCCCCCCATTTCCTCCCCCTCCCCCCCGTGTTCTGCCCTCTTGACCTCAGCCCTGTGCTTGCTCACAACAGAACTTCTCAGTCCATTACCGCTACGGGACGTTTTGTTTCTTCACGTAGAGGCTACTAAGGTCTGTTCCTGAAGCTCAGCTCCCCGGGAGGGTGCCTGAGTCTTGAAGGCACCACTGACTATTTGAGGGGAACAAATTCTGGAGAGCCAAATATGAGCCTGGGGGCTCAGGGTCCGCTCCCTGGCAGAGGCAAGAGCTTCATTTCCAGCAACAACTGCACCACTCCTTCCCAGGAATCCCCGCAAGTGGGAGGTGGCCGAACAGGCCAGTAAGACTGAGGCTACTGGCCGGCACAGGCCAGGAGGGAGCAGCCGGCCAGAGAGGAGTGTGGGGCTTGCAGAACTACGTGAGGTGGCCACAGCCTCCCCACAAAAGGCTGCCCGGAGGGTCTAGGCCGACCCGCACGCTTGCCGGGGACACTGTCCAGCCACTGCCATGACTGGGCACTTCTGTACAAACCGCTGCGGTGACCCACACGCAGCGGCCCCAGGAGCTGGCAACGGCGGCCCTGCGCTGGTCACACTGTCCACGTGCGCCTGCAGCTGGCTGCACCCGGGGCGACTCTCCCCTGGCTTTGGAGTTTTCCAGACCGCAAGTGGGCGGCCCTCAGGCAGGTGTACCAGGACGGCACCTACAAAGTGTGGCGCATCTGTGCACACATACAACGCGGACACGTGTTCTCTTGGTGACAGCAGGAGTCCCCTGCCCCGGCGCCAAACCAGCCATCATCTTTTAAACTCTCTCTGGGGCCTCCCTGGTGGCACAAGGGTTAAGTGTCAGCACTATCAAGCGACCTGCTCTCCTGTCTCCCCAGGGCTCCCCTCAGCGGTGGGCTTCGGTGGGCCCGCCTCTTCTGCTCCCCACTGTCTCTGGGGAGTCCTCGCACCCCCTGCACCTCTGGCCTCTGCTCCAGAGCTCTTGTATATATAAATGAATACATCTTTTTTTAAAAAAAAGGTAAAACAATCTCTTGGGTTCTCAGTTCTTTTCTGCTTCAGAGACCAGCGTGGACCCCTGTGAAGGGCAGGGCGGCCAGGCACAAAAGCTCAGGGCGGTGACCGCGAGGTGTGGCGAGGGGAGGCTGGCTGGCTTCTGCCACTGTAAGTGTCTCCAGTCTGAGGGCCACTCACCACTGCGGGAAGCAGCTCACCAAACAAGTGTCTCCTTCACCGCCACGCAAGAAGTAAGTCATCCTGCTGCGTGAGTTTGTCTCCTATAGCGTTCTCTACTGTCTGCAAAAAGCCAAAAGACATCGCTACGACTACTGTTGCTTAAGCAGAAGAGGAAGCCGCTCTCGGCACGCCACCCATCTGCACGTGCCACCTTCTCAGAAGCCCTCCAGCTGTGCATGAGTTAATAAAACTGACCATGTAGGATAATGCTGTTTATTAAAAATATATTCAGGGAGAAGGAAGTCAGTGCATTTATGCAATTTTACATACACATCTGTAGTGCGAGGTTCCATTATTCCAACAGTTCATATAAATCACTGTTTCAGAGAAGAGAAAAAAATGCTTTACACAGGAGATCAGCAATCGGTTATTAGGTTTGGTAATACGAGTAGGCTTGTTGTAAAAATAAAACCACCTCTTCCATTATTAAAGAATGTCTCCTTTATGCAGAACAAGTCTTGAGAGCTAAGAACTTTTTCTTGCATAAGAATTAACTTGGAAGTTCTTGGAAAACAGCCAATTCTGTTTTCTATAAATATAAACGCTATGTTTTGTCTGGAATATTTTTGAGGTAACAAAGGAAGCATTTTCAGTGATTTGTCACTACGTTGTCCTTTCCCACCGATGTCCATCACCATAACATCAAACCTAAGACTCATACAGAAGCATTTCTCAGTTAGAAACACAGCATGACATTTCCAAACAGCGCTATTACAGTAGGGAAAATTAAAATGGGTCCAAAAAACAAAGAAAAGGCTTGCTCATCTTGTCGAATGAACACCACTTTCCATAACCACCCCAAATGATGTCATTTCCGCCAAGTCTCATCTCACCCTCTGAAGGGCACATTCTCTCTCCTGGCCCATCAGCGACATTCCCATTTCCTGAGTTCACACTCGCACAGGAAGCAGGGAGTAGCTCAGCACCTGCTGAGCCAGAGGCAGGCGAGCTTACAACCACGCTTGCCACCACGCCTCCCGCAGACGAGCGAGGCACCACCACCATGGGCGGCGGGTTCCTGCCTCCGCCCCCGTCTTCAGGCCCCGGGGAGAAGCCGACAGGCGTGGCTCAGAGTCCGCCAGCTGCACACTCCTTGGGCTATGATGTGCACAACTCACCCCAACAGCCAAATGCCACGAGGGGGCCCTCGAGAGACCGCTGTGGCGAAAGGCTCCATGCTGCAGAACTGAAGAACAGGCCCGCGGAGCCTGCTCGCCCACAGCGGTGTGAAGGCTCCCGCTGGCTTTGGCCAGGGCGTGCAGAACCCTCGCCACCTGTTCCCGTTCAGATGACCTACTGCTGTTCATCTCCGGGGGCTGGGAGGACAGGGTTGTACTGAACTACCTCTCTTTCTTCTCGGAGTGAAATCGTTGCAAGTAAGTTCTCACACAGAAAGCAGCCACCTCAGCAACTGTCATTAAATGATACCGCCACAAAACCGACATCAGCTGTGACTGACATGACTCCAGCTCAGCAAAACTGAAAGGACAACAGGGTCTCAGTCACTCCCCAGCTGTCTACGTGTTGAGCAGTCTTGGAATGCTTGCTGACCTATGTGAATAAGCAAGTAAACTTAAGGCGTAACTGGAGTAACAGCAAATGAAGTATGTACTTTCCCCTCCAGCGCATGGCTAAGGCCTCTGCCAAGAGATTGCTGTACATGGGAAGAGCCTTCCTGGCCCTCCCTGAGGAAGGCTCCCCGGCCTGAGAAGAGTCCGTTAAAGACCCAGAGCTCAAGCTGGCAACCGATGCCTCTGAAACACTTGCGCCCAAGTGTGACTCAACACCACCACCTGCCTCCCTGGAGGCTGACACGCACGAGGCAGAGCGGCCGGAAGTCAAAGATCCGAGGTCACACACGGATCGAGTCAAATACAGATCTTTTAATAGGAAACATTACTTTGTTTATACACGTCTGTCTAATTTTAACAATAGAACCTCTTTTAAAAACGAGGAACAGATTGCTATGTCCAGGCAAAATTCTTTGTGCTTAGTTTGTAAAAACGGTATCGTCACAGTTGAAAACAAATTGGCTCCCTCTTGTCGCCGCTTTGCTCGGCGGCCGGGCTCCGACGGGAAGGCGGCTCCCTCCTGGGGTTGATGGGGAACAGGCGCTTGGCAGTCTCCGCCCGGGCCTGGGAGATTGGCTCCAGGCCCCTGGCAGCTCATCAACCTAATGGGGGTCACCGTCCACGTTCACCATGAGGAGGGGACGCGTCCAGGTAAGGCCATTTGAGTGTAGGATGACACAGAAATCGAAATGAAAACAAGCCACAGAGTCTTTCTGTTGCTGAAATGGGCAGCGAGGGGCTTTCACAGCAATTAAGACTTTGGAACAGCCAGCGAAACAAATTGATTTCTCAAAAGTTCAGTAAGAACAAATTAGCTCATCTGTCATTTACGGAAATGCTCAATTTATACAATTAGGCTTCATTTTGCACCTTAGAAGGGAGGGCTCGCCTCCCATTCTCTCCACATTTTGGGATCTTCAAGTCGCTGTTAGAAATTCTCTGACTAGTGTATTCAGCCATGACGCAAATCACAGAGACGTGGTGATTTACCGGCAGTGAAAATCTCACGTACATCTAACACGACTGAAAGGGAGGCATACGGCACAGAACTGTAAACAAAAAGGTGAAGCAAACTTTATTTATTTTCAGGTAAAAACATGAACCTGATGGATTATTGCAAATTTGAGAAATCAGCACATAGAACAACTGGACAGCGCATTGCGTACAGGTGCGTGTTATCTGTCGGGACACGGCTGGACGGCCGGTCCCAAGCCAGCACTGGGGCGGCGTGGGAGCAGGGGGAGGGGGAGACCGCGAACAAAAAACTTAGAACAGGGACCGGGGAGAAAAGAATTCTTTTACTCCAACAGGGAAGGGAAACCAAATCTCACTGAAGACTTCACATCCGTTCAAACGCTCTGGCCAGAGCGCAAGGAGCGGCGGCCGGCCCGAGCGGCCTCGCTGCGCCTGCGCGGAGGGGGGGAGCGAGCCCTCCCGCTCCCTCGGGGCGCGGGCGCGGCACGTCCACAGCCCTCGTGTCCCCGAAGAGGCCCGTCACGCCCGACAGCGCCATCAGAACTAGGCTCTAGGAAAGGTCTATCTAGATACAAGGCTGAATTATATTGACAATATATTTCAGTTCAACGAAATTTAAATTATATCTAAATTTGAAAGAACATGGAACAACAAAAGCCCGAGGGGGGGGGGATGAACCGTGAGTGCTGTACACAAGAAGCGTGAGCTGCACAGACAAAGCTGGTGGGAGTCGGGCGGTGAGGACACAGAGCTGGCTCACTACACCGTCTGTCAAATACAGGCGAGCTTTAATGTCTGAACTATGTACAAGAGCTGTCTCTGGAGGGAACAGACTGCAGACTCAGCTAGATGGATACACACAGCCCAGAATTAAACTGCACAGCGACATTTATTGTTTCAGCCTGGAAAAACATCCCTTTTTAAATTTCACACAGCAAAGCAAGTTAAAAACTTCACTCATCAAATAAATGATAATTTAAACAGAACTTGCTAAAGAAACCTCATCACAACAACGGTTTAGGGCCTGATCACTTTAAGTCCATGGGGCCATTAATGAATATCAACCAAGCGTCTCTTTAGAATCTGCAAGCCGTTTTTCCTACAACAAGAAGGTGTAACATGTTTCCTTGACTCAGGTGATACATTTAGAAAAGAAATCGTGATTTTTCTCTTGCTGTAACAGGCAGATACCGCGCTCCCATGGTCATCAGGAGAGGTGGAAGGATTGCTGCCCCTCGCGCGCGGCCACCAGCAGCTTCTCGCGCATGATCTCAATGCTCGAGTAGTCCGGCAACTTGAGATAGTTTACACAAGTCATTACAGAGGGCAGGAAGTCGTCTGGGTTTTCTGTCGATTCGAATGTCTTCCGGACAATTGTCAAAGGTGGATTCAAACTCCGGAAGCCTGATGAGGAGGGAGAAGAGAGACCAAAGGCCTTCGTGAGCTCACAGAGCGCCTGGCCACAGAGGGGAGCAGAGCCGGGTGGGCCAGGACCTCCGTGGCCATGGCCCGCGGCCAGAAGCTACTGCTCTGCTTGCCCCGCGTCAGAGGCAACTCAACCCACACGCCCTGGGGGTAGCTCTGGTGAGAAGCCTGGCGTCTGCTCTCTTTCCCAGGAAAAATCACTGCAAACGTGGAGACCAAGAGGACTCGGGGCCTTCTGACTGCTCACGTGGAGCCCCATTCGCTTCCTAGCACAAGTCCTTCCTGAAAGCTGGGTCTGGGTGCTCTTCCAACTAAGAGTCTATAAACACCCAAGAATGTGAATTTTATCCAGAGAAGCAGGATTCATGTGCAGTAATAATCTTACTTCAACATGCCTAAGTCCTATAACTTCACCCGCCAGTGCTATCTCTTCATTTACTGCAAGACAATAAACTTGACAGCATTAAGCCAGAACGCCCGAGAGGACTGTTAAGACAAACAGAGCACCCGGCTGAGCCAGGGCTTCGCCGCACGCACCCAGCACATGCACCCGCCGCCAGAAGGACCTAGCGGCCCCTTGTACCTACCTCCAACAGGCAATCTTGGGCTACCTGTCACAAACTGGAGAAATAACCTCTGCTGCTCGTTATCAAAGCCACTGAGAATCTCAAACAAGAACTTCACAGCCCGACTACAACAGAAACAAACAGCACAATCACTTCATCGTCATAAAATACAGTTCTGACTCGCAGGCGTGGCTCTCCACGGTCACCCCACGGTGGGAGCTGGCGGGGGCTCGGGGAATCCACATCAGAGTGCCCTCGGGCCCAAGCCTGTGTGGCAGCGGGGCTGGGGGGTCCCTGCTGTGGCAGACAGGACAGACAGGAGTGGGTGTTGGGCGAGGCCCGTTCCTCCTCCCCACTTCTTAAACCTTTTCACAGAAAAACTTAGAAAAGAACAATCTGGGCCCTAAATTGCCGTACTGAGAGAAATATGGCTCAAATACAGAACAAAAAGCTTCCTTTAGTAGAGGCAGGCTAACTGAAGACGGCCTCCCCCCCCCCGGGGTCTGGGCCCCACACCACACGATTCTGACTAAGGAGGGGAAGCCGGCCGGGCCGGCGCCGACCTGTCGTGGGTGTAGCCGTGGTCGGGCCTGCAGCACTCCATCAGCGTCTTCGCGTCCCAGGCGTCCGCCTTACTGCCGCACAGCAGCTGGTCCAGCTGGGTTTAAAGGAGGCCGCATGGGTTAGAGACAAACACAACAGAGGGAAACGCAGACAGTGCGATCATGGCCGGTCTCCACCGTGGCAAAGCAGGAACGCCACAGAGCCGGAGACGGCACAGCCGCTCTCCCCTTCGGCTGCGCGCCAACAGCCGTCCCCTCAGCGCCAGGCTCCAGGGGGCCTTTACTTCCCCAGAGCATCCCTGACTGACGCTCCCCAACTCTCCTCACTTCTTCACAAGCGTCACCTTGATCATCTACTTAGGGATATGTTGTGAGCCCTCACCTTTGGAAACACCAAGGTACACAGTAACAGAAGCCACGTGACGGAACAGAGTGACGAGAAGGAGCTGAGCCGGAGGGCTCGCACTTGGCGAGGTGGCGCACCCCAGTCCCATAAGCTGGGGGCGGGAGGCCCCTAGCCGTGGCGGTGCAAGTGCGCAAAGGCAAGAAGCGCTTAAAAAACCAAACACCAGAGTCAATGAAAACACCTGTGCTCTGGCTGACTGTCCGGGAGCAGGATGACTGTGCACTGCCAGTTACCCCAGTTTTCTCCCAGAAGAGTCAGATCAGGTCAAGAGGAACCTGATATGGTCACGCAGCTCAGCAGTGGGCGTCAGAATTCACTCCCTGAACAAGACTTAGTATTTTAATTCCAGGTAACTACCTGAAAGTGCCAGGTACACCACTTGCTTCAGTAAGTAGGAAATCAAACTGGACATAGAAGTAATAGTTGAGATTAAATCCAAGTCATTAAGAGCTCCAGATTCACCACTATGGAATGTAGTATTCAAACACCAACAGAAATGTTTCCAAACTGGTGGAACCCAACACCTCCCAGCAGGAAGCAGGTCTTGAGTTGTCACACTTCAAATTAAGATGACTGAAGAATGTCATTCACAAAAAACATGTTTCCCCTCTTTCAGGAATTCTCTGAGTGCCCCCAACACTTCCTTCTACCTCGAAGACCACTCGATCACCAAACATGCCATCCGCAACCTCCTCCTGTTGCCATCAGGGTCTCGGCGCTCCCTACCAGCCACAGGTTTGGAAACTGGAGCCCTTTCCAGAGCAGCAGCCAAGGGGTGAGCTGACAGACACTGCTCGCCTTCACACACGCCCCCTCTAAGGGGTACAATTAATTCCACCCCGCTCAGGAAGCGACCCTGTCTTTCCCACACTCCCACCCTCTGCTCCTTACGCTTGTTGTTTTGTTTTGTTGTTTTTAAAAACAATGCGGTTTCTAACTAGCCAGCACAGGGATCCCTCGCAAAGACAACTGCAGACACTGGAAATGAGACCGTTCCCTTACACACAGATACTCACTTCTTCCGGATAGAAGTACTGAAGATGACTGAGTGGAAAGACTGATTCAAAACCATCTCTGAATGAATCAAATTGCCTGGAAACGCCTTCGTTTAGTGCCCAGAATATAACCAGCTGCAAAAAAAAAAAAAAAAGGGGGGGGGGAGACTTTTTTACGTTGTGACAAGATTTCCAATTTACTTCTATTTAGCATGTGGCAAAGCCCAGTGAAAACAATCTGGTAACTTTTTTAAGTTAGTTTTAAAAACATCTCAGAAAACTGTAAGTAAAGAACAATCATTTGAACGACTAAATAGGGGACTAGTCAAATTAGAAGTATGTTGTAAAAGATCATTTAAGCAAGATCCCTCGAGCAGTGGGAATTTTCTGCCGATAAAGTGCCACTGAAAATTAAAAAACATGACAAGATTCACAATTGCCAGCTGTTAGTGGGTTTAAATTTTCATGTGAACTTTTTAGTTCTATATCCAAAATCCTGACAGCCCAAACCTTTTGCAGTGTGCGTGTCTCTCAGAAAAGACTCGCTTTGGAAAGGCTGGCCGTGGAGTCGAAGGCTAACAGCACCCCACTGGCCTTATTGACGGGTCACCACTGACTTCCATTAGCACAGCAGGTTCAGAAACAGAGACCACATTCAGATTAAAAAAAGAAAACACTGCTGTTCTACTGAGGAACACAAGCACTGCTAGAGATTTTGTTCAGAGACCCTGGCGGAGATGCTTGCGCGCAGCACAAGCCCAAAGAGCAGCTCCGTGACCAGCACGGCAGCAGGGGTGGCCAGGCTGCCTCCTGCTGATGAAGGAACCAAGATGTTCCTGAGACTCTAAGAGAAAAGCCAAGTCTCGGCACGCCGTCACCCCTGGGCCCAATGCTCCTTCCACTTCCTGTCAGGAGGAAACCAGAAGAAACTTTCAAGACTAGGACGAGAGCTCTATACAGGTTGTAACTTGAAATACGATGTGTATTCAGCAACTACAGCTAAGGGCCGCAAATTAAATTAACTTCAAAGCCTCCCCATCTCCAAGGGGTCGTGAGACGATTAGCTCGAGACGGCAGATGATGGAGATGACATTCAAGGGGTCCAGCCTGAGACAGTGAATTCCAGGGCACAGGGGGCCGCACAGAGCGTCTGACATGTCCCCTCCTGAGCAGAGCCTGAGCGGCCAGCACCCCCATCTGCAGACAGGGCAATGCCCGGGCCCTGATGGGCCAGCCCCTGCTGGCACAGTGCAGCAGACGCCACGGCCACATACTCTCAAGTACTCCTCCAGGTTGTGGATTGTGACCGGTATGTCCTTCCCTCCTTTCTTCAGCTCGATGTTGGGAAACCCCGGCAGAGTAAAATCCAGCCCCAGATCTTCCACAGAGCAGCCGTTCATCGTCAGCGTCTCCAGTGCGTACTGCAGACTCTCTTTGGTCTGAAAGAAAACAGGCAGCAGGAGAAACACAGAAACACAGTCCTGTTTATCTATTTATAGAAGTATCCTATGAATGTTATGGCTCCTCTGTTAGGGCTCGGCATACTTTTTTTTGATCGGAATCTACAACTGAGTAAGTTCTGAGGTCAAAAAAGAAATCATCTCAAATGCCTCAGACCCCAACTACCTTTTCCTGTGGGGCAAGGTCACGTGAGGATTGCAACTCAGCCCAATGTCTGCAAGTCAGATCTCAGCAGGTCTGTAGCTGTTTTCTCAAGTCTAAAGAACAGTCCGGAGAGTCCTCATTCTACCACTTCAGCCTCCCCAAGCTGAGAACATTTATATTCCCACTATTGCAATGAAATTTGTCTCAACAAAAAGCCCCAAGTAAAGGTAAGTCAAATCTAAAGAAAAAATGTTCAAGCTTGTATTACTCACTTTTTCAAAATGCCCAACATTAAGAGAGGCTTACATAAATGACTATTTCTTTTAGGAAAAGGATCAAAGATGAATATGCACAACTGCAAATTCTATCTGCAAATAAAGGTAGCCATCAGGTAGGTAAGTGGCTTTCCGAACTGAACCGGAGCTGCCTCCAGTGTGAAATTCTAGTAGCTAAACGAAGTGCAGAAAAAGCCATTTACACAAGACAAGGATCAGCACTCTTGGTAACAAAAAGCCATTTTTAGAGACTGAGCGCCACTTAGGGTCCCAGGTAATGCAAAATACAGGGGGTGGCGGCATCCTCAGATAAAGAACCCCCAAAGGGAGGCTTTGCATCTCACAACTGAGGTTTTCTCCTGCAGAAAATCACATTAAAAAGTTTCCCATTTTGATGCCTCTCTCTGAGAAGCTCCTGAAGCTGTTGCCCAAGACTGTCCCCCCACCTCCTGTGACAGATGAAGGTAGGTGATCCTGCTATGCCGATGGCTACTTAATTCGTCCCCGAACTGTAAAGGGTTCTGAACTACAAGATGCTATTTTTGACATGAATCTAGAACATGTGTGTCCCAGAGATGTGGGAAGAGAATTCAGTGTCTATTTATTTCAACCTTACACTTTAAATCAAAAGCCAGGCTTTACTGGGTTTTTCGGGAATCTTTCGAGACCCAAAGCTGCCAAGCAGAACTCAGGACAACCCGCTCCACCTGCTAGAGGATTCTACACCAAGGGGCAAGGTGCTTCAGAGGAACCCTTCCTCACGCTCTGGGCGGCAGGTGTGTGACACAGACCTCAGCTCTGGAGGCAAGATTATGGGCTGTGCACGTGGTAGCTTTAAATCAGGAAGGAAGAGGCGTGAGGGCGAGAGCTGTGGGGCACCAGCCCAGGAACAGGGCGCAGCAGGACCCACTGAGGCTGCAGTCCTAGCTGGCCTGCTGCCTGGAGTGTCTCCCCTGTGAAGTGCAGGTAACACGAGTGCTCAAATCTCAACAGGGGTCCTGGGAATTAAGGAAATCATTCCAGGGACGCACCTGGCGGAGTGCCGCGTGTTTTCCATCCTTTCCTTTCTTTTGGATTTACCTTTGGGTGCATGTAATAAAATTTTGGATGTAATAAAATGAAACTTAAGCTCACCAGGAGGTGGAACAGACACACAGCAAGCATGTGTGTGCATCATTTACCTCGGAGACAATCCTACGTAAGAGGATAGCTCTTTTTCCTTCTATTTTATAAAACTGATAAGCATAAACCTAATTCGTTCTTTAAAATCCTGGCCCTCCCTGGTGGCGCAGTGGGTTAAAGCACAGCACTGAGAATCTAAAGCCGCTTCCGCATGAGTTCGATCCCCGCCTGCCCGGGAGGTGACCCCATGGCACGCAGACCTCTCCTGACCCGCCCGCTGCTCCCTCAGCAGTGTACTTCGTGGATCTGCCTGTTCTGCTCCCCGCTCTGTCTCTGGTGAAGCCTCTCACCGCCCCTGAGCCTCTGGCCTGTACCCCAGTTCTGTATGCACACACACAAAAATAAATCTTAAAAAAAAAAAAAATCCTACAACCTGTTTGTCTTGTTTAGAAAACATGAAGTCGATCAATTTAAACAATAGTTTCTCTTAATGCTAAAATTATTTCTCAAAAACCTGCCAATGAATAAAGATAAAATGAGTTCCCTTCTAAGTTACCACCTCGATAATGAGGCGTTATCTAACTCCCTCACCCCCAAAATAACTACTCTGAGCCCCTCCACCAAGGAGCTGGCTCTTTCTTTCAGTACAGATCCAACCCCACTCTCTTCTTCTTCTACATCATTTGTAAGGGGACTGACTATGTGAACACTAGTCCATGTTACCTGCCCAAGTACATGACACTGCCTGCCACTTCGTAAAACACAACTTTGTCTTCTAATGTCAGATACAGACACAGTATTAATCTCAGACTAAGTTAAATAGGCATTAATGAAATAAAAATTAAGCTCTCCCCTGGGATGGAACAGAGCGGCCTCAATAAGGTGCCAAGGGGCGAACACCCACCAGGAGCTTTAAAACGATCCTGCCACTGCTCAGAAACGAACCTCCCAAATCAGAACAACTTTCTGGAAAAATCAATCTGTCTTGAGCACAGTTTTATTGATTCAAGTGCTTTCTAAAGAACTCAGTGTGATACAGAATAAGACCATTATATAATCCATCTATGTAATCCAAATTTTAACAGCAAGGCCCTGCGGCTTTGGTCAGGCATGAATTCTACTTGCTAATCAGGTTTATTCACCACCCGTTAGTCCAGATCAGTTTACCCACCGTGGCATCATCTGCAACTTACTGTAATTAAGAAAACAAGATGCCTGCAAAAGAAAACACCCGAGTAACAGGGTCAAATACAGACCACTCGACAAAGACCTGGTGTTTCTCCAAGGAGCTGCTCCACGTGACCCTTTCCTCCTCTTCTAGGCCTACCTGGGATTTATCTTGTTCAAGTCTTTTCTTCTGTCTGACAATGTCTTCAAGGTGATACACTGATCTAGCTACAACCGGGTCGATGTCAAAGAGATCATGCGATGTCAGCGAGGTCTCCTGCCGCAGCATCCACTTGTAGAAGGGCAGGCCGAGGGGCAGGTCCACCTGCAGGGAACGAGCAGAGCTCCTGATGGGCGCCGGCTTCTGGAGCTGCCTCCTCTCCGAGCCCGACACTCAGCGGGTTACTAAGAAAGGTGGCAATTGTGGGCCGGGGTGGGCAGCCAATTTAGGAGCTGTCCCATTAGAGGAAAATGCCTAAATCTCAACTCAATTTGGGGCCTTGATATTGTACATAATTCAGAGAAGTGAAGAATCCTATTGGAAACATTGCCATTCCACAGGAATTTTTTGCAGTGGTGGCCTTACATCATCTCCAGGGCCTCAATACCCAAAGATGTTTAGCAGAATCCTCTTTTTAGTAAGTTCAATTGTGTAGTAGTCTGTACCGTGAATATTGGAAAGCAAAAGGGCCAAGTCATTCTATTTACCATAGAAAAACGAATTTCTAAAATAACGGATTAAGAACCCCTTTTCAGCAGCAAATGATTTTTCAACTGTGAGGAATTTCCCTCTGTAAAACTCACAAACTGAGAAAAACAGCTCAGAAAAAGCGAGAAGGAAACAAAGTCCAAAAATACTGATCTCTCTGAACACAAAAGTCTTGGATAAGCACCTCCCCGGAGTTATCCTATAGGGGATTAGCAAACACTTTAAAAAAACACATGGTTAAAAGCCACCATAATGCTGCCTGATTCTCTGAGCTCTTGCAACAAAAGCAGCGGCTTGCAGGCTGGCTCTGGGGCACCGCCTGGAGTCCCCGTGAAATGTTCTCTGCCGAACCTCCCATGAACTACTGAATCAGAACTGCCCTGTCAAACAGCACCCCAGCATTTCGCGGGCATCCTGAAGTGCATGAAGCACCGCTGTCACACAGAGCACTGAGTAAGACAAAGGTACAAAATAACAGTGGCAAAGTCAGTAATCCCAACTTACCAGTCTGAAATCCATGATCGCCTTGGCCATTAATTTTCCTAGGAAGCGAAACTTCATCTTAACCTTTGCAATATGGGCTGGCTTGGCTGTCCGACCAAAGGGTAGTGCGAACAGGCCCTGGAGGTTCTGAATGTACTTGGTCCCTTCTTGACTCCCTGTAAAACCAGCAAGTCACTGAACTTTAGAGGCTAGCCCAAAGCAAGGCAAACCGGCCTAAGAAACTCAGTATCCTCAAAGTTCGATAGCAGATCACTGAGAGAGCTCCACGGGGCTCTCTCATTGGATAAATAAGAAAACAAAAGGAAAAAGAAATTCAGGTCAGACAGCATGGCCCTTTAGCAGAAGTGAGAGAACTGTCTAGCTGTTACACAATCTGAGTGACACATGCTGATCGCCTGTCTCACAGGATGATGTTACCTTTTGGGTTGCTAAGAGTCACTTCTTCACCTCTCCAGAGACCCAAGTCAGCCCTCTGGAGTTCCTGAGATACGAGTGCATAAAACTCCAGCGTAGGTCCAAGACCTGTACCAACCTAAGGAAGGACAAAAGAAGGACTTCAAATGTTAGAATCTGTGGTGCTTTTCTTAACAATCTCTTGGTTATGAAGACACTAAGAGCAACTGCTTGTAAGGACGTGTACAGATTATTTTCCAACCTGTCCTGATCGCATCCTCTAGTCGTGGCTACCTGGAGGGCCTTTATAAATTTCTTGCCCACCATTTACTGAGGAGGGGCCTGTGGCAGCTATATGCCTGACCCTCAGGTACAAGGTGACCCCGGCTGCCTAAGACTCCTGCTTGAAGCCAGCTCGACATTACCTCCTGGGCTGCCTTATCTGCCCAGTTTCTTTGTTCCTCCTCTCCGGACTTAGCTTTCGGCTACTTAAGTAGTTATCACCTAGCACAGCCAAGATTCCATTCTATGCTTGTATATCTCACTGGAGGGATCTAGAATTCACCTCTGTAGCCTCTGCAGTGCCTCAGGCACACACCAGCCACTTGACAGAGCTTTGCTGAATAAAGAACCAGCAAGGCAAGCTTTGAATTCGTGCCAGCGCTCAGGAACACTGGACGGTCCGAGCTATCAGTGTGCACACATTGAGGGGGGAGAGTGGGATGGAGGAGGGTAACATGCCCTGAGGACTCTCACTTGGTAGGCATGAGCTGGAGCCTGGGCACTGGAATTTTTAAATACGTCCCAAAGGTGACTGCAAGCCTTGACTAAAGAGGCCCCCACGAGACACACGGTCCCGGGCAGCATCAGAGCCTGTTGCTCCTTCACGCTCTCGCAAGGCACCACCAGCTGGGAGCGCAATGAGCCATGCAGCTAACAATGGCAGGTCCAGGCCCTCATTCCAGGTTAAGTCTAATCACAGTCTTATCAAGAAGCTTACATCGCACTTAACAGATTTTGCAAATAACCAACACTTCTTTACAGTTACCAAAGTCACATTTCAAAAATATCCACACTAGCTTAAAAGGTTACAAATCCACCAAATGCTGAACTCTGACTTTAAATGATGACGTGCTTGAGCCGTGTGATGCTTTCCTGGTGCAGCCCCTGCTTCCTGCAGGGGTGGGGGGGGTGGGGTGCAGATATCACCGGA
This sequence comes from Condylura cristata, assembly GCF_000260355.1. Lineage (NCBI taxonomy): Eukaryota > Metazoa > Chordata > Mammalia > Eulipotyphla > Talpidae > Condylura > Condylura cristata. The sequence goes on along the minus strand of NW_004567103.1, from coordinate 4,349,633 downwards.
GTGGAATGCTCCAACCAAAACCACCCAGGGTTCTCCTCCTTCTGACTCCCCACAAACCCACCCACCAGTAAACACCATAACCCCACCTTCAAAGCTCATTCCAGACGGCTCACTCTCATCTCTTAGCTCCCCCACTGCAAGAGCCTCCAGAACCGTCTGTCCTAGCATTTCCTAGCCTGTTTTCACAGTGCCAAGCGTGGTTTTATGAAACATACACTCGTAAGATTTTTCTGTGCCCCGCAAAGCTGGAGTTCTCAGCCTACTTGTCCCCCCGGCTCACTGGCTACTGCTCCTGGCCACAGTCCTCCTGCAAAATGGGCAGGAAGCTTGTCTCAGCGTTCTGGCTTTTCTCTGTCCTTTTGTTGGAGACCCTCTCTCCTGAGAAAGCAACAAATTGCTTCTGCCTAAGATTCACCTCAGACCACTGCACCCCCATCCTAATCTTCCTACTTTCCTTTGTTGTCTTCATGGCCTAGTACCAACATGTGCATGTGCCAGCCTCTCCAAAAGAGGAAAAAGAAAAAAGAGAGAGAGAAGAAAAGATCCACGATGGCAGTGACTGTATTTTGTTCTCCAGGGAATCTTGAGGCGCTAAAGTGGGAGGGAGGGGCCAGAGCAGCCTAGACAGAAAACAAACCTGCAGTGACATCTGATAGCCACCAGATGGTGCTCTAAAGTCAGGTAATTCCTATTCCCTTTAGCACAATCATCTCAGGCTAAAGACAACTCACAGATCAGATCAGTCTATTTCCTCCATCAAAATACTGTTACTTCTGAAAATAAAACAGACTTAACTCAAAATCTCAAGTGACACGGTTACTGCTGTTTACACCGTGCGCCTGTCAAGGTGGAAGAACCAGGTCACAGCAGCTCTGGCAATCCCCCCCCCTCAGGCTGGCCAGCAGCTTTAGCTCAATCTGATCTTTGTAGGGACCTTTGTCCTACCAAGCTACTGCACGAAGAGGCTAGGTATTTTGGTGTTGCGTCATTTCTCTTAGAATATGAAGCAGAGCATAAAACCGTATAGACAAAATCATGGAAAAACAAACATGTGACAACTTAATACTTTGGAAGTTTTTGAAAAGCTAGTGTAAACTAGGATCTATTACATGACAGCCCATGTCCTAAGTATCCTGACAACAAGATGAGGTTAGGTGCATGCCTTGTGCAGGGCTGGTGAGGGCACCAAGGAGCTACGACCAAGTGGTGGTGTTGGACTGTCCAGCCCGGGCGCCCAGCTGTCCCGCCCGGAGACTGGGTCGGCCACAGCCAATCCTTCAGGGTTGCGTGATTTTCTGAGCCCAAATACTGACTTAATTCTTCCCTGGCTCACCAACTGTCCCAAGCATCTCACTTCACAATGGAGCCCATTACGACGTTTTGAATTAGGATTTTTTCCAGATGTGACGCTCTTTCCTACTGGCCACTAGCTGAGCTGTTGGGTTAAATTTTATTCCCAAACTGAGCCCCTACGGGTTCAAGGCCTCTTTCCCAGCCCCTTCTCCAATGAATTCGGCCCCTGGATTAGAAAGCAGCCGCAGGAATAATCACGGTGGATTCAAAAGAGGCCTTAAGTTTCTCATCCCAGCACCCAGGCTCCACGCAGTCTAGCCCCCCAGTCAGCGCTCCTCCCCCCGCACTCCTGAGCAGTTCCTCAATTCCATCATTTCCCACCAAGCTGACCCCTTGAGTCAAACCTAATGGAAGATGGTTCCTTAGATCTCTTCCTCCACTAGAGCCTAACTCTGGGCCCCGTGACACGCCCACAGCCCCGACCGGCTGCTTGTCTGAAAGCCTATGCACATGTCCCCACACCCCTCGGCCACACTCTCCTGCACGTGCGCTGGTCTAGATCTCCTCCTTGTGTTTTCTTTGCAGGAATTTTGCCATAACCTGGAACTACAGCAGGGACAGTTGCTAGGAAGTAACGACTTGAAATGCTAATTTTGATACAGCAATACTACTCTTAAACGAGCTTTTCACAGGTCTTGATGAAGAAAGTAGTAAATGAAGACAGTCATGACTAAAAACCACAGGATATCGCAGCACTTAGCACGAGCCACGCACTGATCTGAGCCTGCACACTCAACCCTGAGGTTCTACTGAAAAACCCATGTTTTAAAGATAAAATCCCGAGGGGCTGAATAGCTGACTATTTTAGTCAGTATAATGATAAGTCAGGAGATGTTGAGTCCATAGGATCATAAATCCAATCCAAACTCTATTTTGCCTTTTAAAATATGGGACAAGGGAAGAAAACCCTCCTAAGGGACTCAATACTTTAGTAGTGAAATACAGAGAAAATATTTGACTCTTTTGGTGTATGGTCCTGCAGCTAAAAATGCTTTTTACAAACATATAATGGTTCAAATGGTGTACAATGTGAGAAAGGCGACTAATTTTGGGGCCTCTAGTCAAGGTCTGTGGGGCTGCCATGCCTGCCCACGGCCACGGGGCGGCTAGGCCACGTAGCGGTGACGGGCAGCGGCGACGAGGCAGGCGTGGTCCACAGAGCCAGAAACTGTCTCCACTCCACTCTTCACAGAGTTTTCCCAGGCCAGATCTACAATAACCTGACAACCTATTAAACTTACAGAAACTGTTAGAATAATCAAGTTCACGAAGACAAAGGGTCAATGTTAAAAAGTCAGCGGTCTTTCTATAAACCAGCTTCATTAGAAATTGACACAAATGAACAGTGTTCATTTTCAGACCCATCAAAAAACATGAACTATTTGGAGAGGAGATGGAATTTGTACAGGAAAGACTTCTAGGCTTGAGTCGGGAAGCACCACTGAGCAACGCTGAGGCGTAGGCAGGGGAGGCCACACCGCCAAGAGACTCGCCAGTGTCGACTCCTCCAGCGGACACAGCCCACTCCTCCTCCAGGGTGACTTTTCTGGGTATTAACAAGCCAATTCTAGAATTTACTTGAAGTTAAAGGGATCGAGAATAACCACAACCACTCTGGGCAAGACAGCCAGCCAGAGGGCTCCCTCTCCTGACGGAAATGCAGCACCAGGCCACGCGGCGAGGGCAGCGCCGACCAGCGAAAAGAGCACACGAGCCGACGCCACTACGTGGGGTCTACTGGTCGTCACCAAGGCTGTCCAGGGCACGCAACAGGGGGTACGGTCACTGAACAGAAAAAAAGAAGCTTAATCCTAATTTTATGTAAGACTTAACTCCAAAGAAAAGTCAGGCATAAAAACTAAAAAAGTTCTAGAAAAAAAATGCATAGGAGAAAACTTTGGAGACCAGGGGTCAGGGGGAATACCCCAGGCTACACGCATATATAAAGAAAAAAAAGTTGATGAAAACCTGATTTCATCAAAATTCAGTATTTCTACTCTTCCAAAGACATCCCTAATAAAAAGATGGGTCATAGATTGGAAGGAAATATTTGCAAAACATTTAGCTCATGAATTTAGGACTTGTATCTAGGCTTTACCAACGCCAATGATAAAACAAAAACCCAATAAAAAGGTGGACAGCATGCCCAGAGACTTCTCTGAAGAAGATAAATGCCAGGCTCACAAGCAACAAAGACAACATCGTATCATCAGACAGATGTAAATTAAAAATTAAATGTCTCAAAGCCTATGAAAGCTTATCAACCCATGTGGGATAAGCTCACAGCAAGGTTAATAGTAAGAGCCCACTAAAGGCTTGACAATAACCAAGGTTGAATGTGTAAAGAAACTGAAAATTACATACTAATTACTGGTGGGATTAACACATCAGGACACCTTATTCTGGAAAATAATTTGGCATTTATTACAGAGCTAAAATCTATCTTTCCAAATGACTTAGAAATCCAACCCTAAAGTGTAAAAGAAGTTAAAACCTATGTTTACGCCAACTGGCACACAGATGTTTATCTTGGGTCAAAACTGGAAGAAAATCAAAAGTGCATCAACTGGAGACCAGCTAAACATCACGACACACTGCTATACGGAATATTACTCAACAGTGAAAGGAAACTAGTAAGTGGAACAACGCTATCCACCCCAAAAGCATTGCACCAAGTGAAAAACTAACACAAGTGGTTACATACTGTGCAATTCCATTCACTGTACTACTGCACAAGACAAAATGACAGCAGCAGGAAACAGAAGATGGCGCCAGGAATGCGGGTGGGGAGGAGACTGTCACCTGGTCTGAAAGGCCCCTGCGGCGCACAGACAGTGCTTTCTCCTGATGCGGAGGTGATCAGACTATAACACTGACCACTCTTACAAGTGTCGATCTTGAGGTGTTATATATAACCTTTATTTCAGTAAAGATGACTTTTAAAAAAACCATTTGGACATTTGGAAAGTTATCTATAAAGCATTCTTTCACTTTATCAATTTAAAGATCATACAAATATCTCCCCTCATGGGGGAGAGGGGAAAACATTTTTGTTATAAAACTGAGTCTTAACTTAGACCAATCATTCAACAGAAAAACTGGAACAAATCTCAAGGTTTTAGACAAATTTCTCATATATGTTTCAGAACTTCAAAGGACCAAAAAATTCTCGCAACATTTTATCAAGCTCAAACCACAGGCAGACTCATAAGCTCACCTCATTTTCGTACTGGATTTCTAACATGGCCCGTGAACTGCCAAGATCCTGCATCACAGACTCAGCTTGTTTCAGCAGCTCCTCTCTGTTCACAGTGCGCTACAAAGGAAAGTACAAACGTGAGGACGCTGTGCTCAAGGGACACGCTAGCAGGGGTGTGTCCCGAGGCTCGGAACACTCAGTTCTACCATTAGCTATTTCAAAGGCGCCTCGGTCAAGGTTAAGAGGTAGCAGTGCTGCCTCAAACACCAGTGGCACCTGACAACCCTGAAGCATGCGAGGTGAGAGTTAACTGTCTTGAACCCACGGCAAGCCCAGAGACCCAGCTGGGGAAGAAAGGTACTCTGCAACCTTGCCAAATTCAATGCAATTTAGGCTGAAACGCCATGAAATCTCCCTGGACACGTGAAGTTAGATGATGGAGAAACAGGTGTTGGGGGTGATGTGAGACAGGTGAGTGGGATCCCTGCTTGGACTGCATGTATACTAATGAGGTTCAAGGAGATGAGAAAAGCCCCACCTGATGTCCCGATTCTAATTCTATAAATAGGGATGTTGGTAGAGTAATATAAAGATCGAATAATAAAGAGCACGACGATTTCTGTTTTGCTTCTCAACTTCTTCCCTCCCTCTTGATTTCATTACTAATGGCTCCTAGGAGACTTCTGAGAGAAAGGGTTTTATTGGAACAGCTTTGATTAAGAATCCTCAGCAAGAAAGAAGCCAATGAACAGAACCAGTAAGTGAAAGGCAGTGCGACTCAGTCAGTCGTGAGGCCTAGGTCGCAGATGGAAATGGCTCGGGGCCGTGTGGTTTAAGAGCTGTTTTGTGGCGCCAAGATCAGCAGCACAGAAAGACGGAGTCAGCAATGCCGGGTGGCTGCTCACGAGATGATGCGGGACACCTCACACGTGTCCGCTGGCTTCTAACCGGAGAAGTCTGCTACGGGACTGAAGTGTGTCTGACTGACTCTGCCTACTACATAAGGGAGCAATTATGAATGGGAGGCTGTAGTTTTGAGTTCTGAAGTTTCTGTGGGAGAAGACAAGATTCTTCCTTGACACATAAATATGGCAACTAAAAGAGAAAAAAGACTTCAAGCAATTTCAGAAATTGGGGGAAAAGTCTTCCTGAGAGGATACAGGAGAATCACAGACAGCCCAGACCCAGCAGACAGCAGACTACTGCTAACACAGATGATAAAAAAAGATGAGCAAAGAGACGGCTGGGGAGACAGGCCTCCAAGCAAAGAGACACCCCAAGTGTGCCAGGTTTACAGTTTTCCCATTGTTTTGAAAATCTGTTTGATGCATATCTTTAAATATGGGGGGGGGGGAGAGGACTTACTTTTTTTCTATCCAATCTAGGTGCAACTCTGCTATCTTGAGAATCAGACTGGTTGATTTCTGGGTTGGTATCAAGTAATCTTTGCATTGCTCGGTCCCGATCAAATGCAGTTACATAAAAAAGCATTTGCCGGGTATCAAAAGGGAAGAAAAATGGGCTGTAAAAAGATGTGACAGAAATTTATTATCTGAATTAGAAACCATTAAAACAAAAACAACCCTGTATCAGAAACAACTTTTAATATGCTGCAAAGTAAAAATTATGAATGTAACAAATAAAAATGACCTAGGCAAGCTGATTGTGAAGAATTTTCATAATTCTTACATGAAGTTTCTATGTGATCAAATAGTGCTTTAAACAGCCTTTCACTAGAAATCGAAAACCCAACCATTAGAATCCCGCCCGAGTTCAAGTCTACCCCAGGCCGCCTTTCATGTACCCCAGGGCTCTTTAGGAAACAGGACGGCACCAAGGCTGCCTTCACCCCTGGCCGCCACTGCGTGCCGCCCACCCCCAGGGCACTGGCCTCACAGCTCCTGGCTCGCCGCCCAGCACTGGCGTCCCTGTCCCTTCTACTGCCATAGGAAGCTGCTGCGTGCCGAAGACCAAGTCCTGCAGCGAATAAATTCCGTTGTCTTCCAATGTTATGACTTACTTTGGTAGCTGGCCCAGAGCTGCCAAAGGCACTTTCTGTGCTGATCTTAAGTGTTCGGTATCTGTTCCGCCCAATACAGGTGGCCAGGTGAGGACATGATTAAAAAAACTCAATTTCTAGTTTTATTCAACTGTAAATGCCCTGAGAGCCCGTGGCCAGTGGCTGCTGTGATCTCTGCAACTCTGAGAACCTCCACCTGCACCAAACAGGCTCAGAGAATCAACCAACCACACTTCTGGAGCCCACTCTTAAGGCAGCGGAGGACAGTCCTTCGCCCCTTCACTTCTACTCCTGGTGTGGCCACAGGCTGCGAGCAGGTCTCACGCAGCCCTGCTGCCTGTCTGGTGGCTGCCAGAGCTGCCCTACGAAGCCAGCTGTGCTTAAGACAGGTTCAGAAAGACTGTGTTTCTGCAGCAAGATGCATAAAGGCCAAAACAATGGGACCACTCTCCAGCCACTAGCATGCAAGTCTTCATCTTACCAGGTCTTTCCTAGTTCAGTCAGCCACGTCGGGATGTTTCCTGTCATGATTACTAAAGGATCTTGAAGCTGCCTATTTGCTTTTGCTGTCAACTTACTGTTAATAAATTCACTAGTTGGAATAATCTCCTTGCACATTGCATTCTGTAAATCATTAAAGGGGGGGAAAAAAAAAGGCCACATGTCGTCAAACAGTAGACTTGTGTCCCCTGCCTCTCCCTTCATCCCCACAGCCCACATTTCACCAGCTGATTTCCAACATACAGGTGACTGGCTCTCCTTGTAAGCCGCAGTCCGAATACAGCTTTCACAAGGCAGGGATGACACCCACCCCCGCCTCTTCTGTGACCACTGCCCTGCCCTCATTCACTAGTGTGGCCGCGGATGCATCACACTACACCAAGTTCTTCATGCTCCTTCTTTGTGCAGACATCAAAGGCAGCGTTGCCCACTCCACCCAACTTGCTAGCAACATACATCTTAACGTAGGTAAGTGGACATTGGGTTAGAGGTACCTGAAGAAACACAGGCTTGATTTTCATGGGATGGCTGAACTCAGTAAACTTATAGCTAGAGAGCATTTTACAAGTCTGACAGGAATAAGTGGGGTTCCCACTACTGGGGTTCCTGTACTGTTTACTGGATCCCTGCATTTAGCTGAATCATTTTTCTATTTCTAGCACAACAGGAATTCATTAATCACTAGGCAGAGAGGCAGAGATAGACTAGCTAGAACATGTCATGAAAACACATCACAAAGAACTTCATAAGCAGGCACCGTTACTCACATCATACAAGTAATACCAGTATCGACTGACGGCATGTAAAACTCTTAAAAGAAGAATCACATCTAATGACGGGTCTTCAAAAGTTATATTTTCAGGTGGTGTGGGTATGAGGTAAACTTCTAAAGGATTTGACACTGATGGGCACACTCCATCTGAAGGGCAAAGATCAAAGTTAAGTGCTGATCAAAGTTACAAAGACGGGGCCGGTGTCACCTTATCACGCCTTGAGCAGTAACCACGTTAACTCAAGGCTCTGTGGTTGTCATTACTGAGCTTTTGATGTCCCTCCTGCTTTTATCTGATAAATCATCCAGGATTATGAAAACTCCACTTCCCTTTCCATTCCCAAATAAACTTTATAAAAGAGAAAAACGGACTCTTTTGCATTTCTTCTTTATAACTGAAGCAAAGCTACCAATAAAAAGGCCAGAGAAGAAATGATGAAACTTTGCAACGTAAGGTGACTTACGAGAAAGGGCCAGGCATTTTAATATCCAGCTTAAAACATAAAAAGTTAGGTAAACACACTCAAATTATGAATATGGTAAAAGACCTGTGGTTGCTTCAGCACAGACCAACAGTTCCTCCAGGCAGGCTCTGTATTTCCTCTGTGCTTAGATTTCACTAACAGCAAGTTTTTTCAGTGCGAGAGATCAGACAGTTGCTATTTACTTTTACCAAGCAAAGAAAATAAAAAACGCATCATCACTTCGTAAAGGGAGCATATTTTAACTAAAACCAGAAACTGTAACAATCTCAAAATAAAACGCGTATTTTAATAGAAACAAGGCAGCTTTATGGAAAAAAGAAATCGCCACGGTGCCCTGGTTTCTGCAGACCAGGGAAAATCTCCTCAGCAGCCGCCAGTGTTGGGAGGGACAGCAGGCGGGGGTCCCTGGTAGCGGCGTCCCTGGGAAGGGACCAAGCAGGCAGTGTGGCCTCCACGGAAGGGAGGGCGGGGCCTGGGCCGGCGCCTGGAGAGCCCGGAGGAAGCCTCGGCCGAGCGGCGCTTGCCCGCGGTGGCGCTTGCCCGCGGTGGCGCTTCACTTGCCCGCGGCCAGTGCTTCCCGGTGCACTCACCGTGCCAGAGCTCGTCGTGCTTTTTTGCATTTCTAGGGGAAGTTTTCGTGGGAGCTGTTTGGGCTCTTCCTCTTTTACCACCAACACAATCTTTATTACTCTCTTCGTCCTCTCTCACAGGCTTGTACCTAAGGACAGAACATGCAAACCGAAAAAGCAGACTTTACACCTGCAAGTTCCTTGACAGAGGCCGAATGCAAGCCAGAGCCCACAGAGCCCCAGGACAATGCCGAGGCCCCTCCGGCTCCCTCCCTGCGGGGTGGAGGGAGCACTAACAGCCCTGCTGCCTGGAGAAGGGGCCAGCCGAGAAGCCCTTCCCCAAGAGCGAATGTGGGAAGGCGGCCTGTGAAGCCTGGCCCGCAGGCCTCCCAAAGGACACACAGAAAGCTGCAGGGCAGATCCGCGGGCTCGTTGGCCCAACTTGCAATTTACCCCGAGGAGTATCACCTTACAGAGACATTTTTGTCTCATTTAAAAACCTGAAACGAATCTAATAAAGTAAATGCAAACTACGTAAACATGATTACAAGCTTTCTTGAAAACTAACAAGGAAGCTAACTAAGTATGTGGCATGTTTCCACACATGATAAAATATCTGAAGGAGCTTTTACTAGTAAAATGTAGGATTTATGGCTCCCTTTCTTTATGAAAATCAGTCATTACTAAGAATTCTATACAAATATCAAAGCTGATGATAAGCCGGAAAACCAAACAAACTCATGTGCAGACTTGCCATATTGTATGGGTCTTTGTCCAAATACCAGCTCTTCCCAGGGGATTGCTCTCGTCATCCGTGGACTCCCTTTCATCCTCAGCCTGGATACTGAACTGGCGCACAGCCTGGTACACAGTCATGTTATATGGTAGCAAGTGCTCTCCAATGTAAAACTGTAATCTGTGTCTTACGTTTCCTGAATTTAAGAACTGAGCGGCCTGAATAAAGCAAAACAAAATCCATGTAAGCTACAGGTCCTGAACTTCATACAACGCAACAAGGTGGGAATAAGACCTTACCAGAGACTCATCTATTTCCTCGTCTGAGCCATCATCGTCACTGTCTTCATCATCTTCTCTCACTCTTCCATACCCTAGGGACCAAGAAAACTGTTAAGATTCCTAGCAATTTCAGGTGGCAAAGAAAAGCCTAGATATATGTTTAAGGCAACATATCCTTAGAAAAAATGTGCCCGTTACAATGGGGTCTACAAAGTTTGTTAACGAAATGTCCCTTCTACTACATTCCAACAAGATAAATTAACTGAGCACCCAAGCAGTCAACCTCTACAAAGCCGAACACTTTCCTACGCAAAAAAACACACTCTGCCTGATAGGAGAGGGAAAAAAGGGCAGTAAGTAGGAAGAACGGTACATCTCCTTCACCCCAAATACATGCGCAAACACACACATGGAACGTACCTCTGACCACAAGGTATCTCTCGATAGCTTGTACCAAGGCCAGAGGGTCAATCTTCACAGGTCCACCCTTCCACTGCTTCACATTTGCACAATCTGGATGTCTCTGTAACTGGCATTTTAACTGATGTGTGTTGAAAAATTTTAAAGCCTGTGATCCTCTGTTGAGAGAAAAGCTCAAGATAATTTATGAAAAAAAGTTATTCTATTATTTTCAGAACCAGTATACAGTAATACAAATAAGCAAACTAATATAATTCTTCATGCTCATAAAATACAAAGTGTGAAATTAGCAATTAAGTAATTGATGAAGCAAGCAATTCAAGTCACTTAGTACAAGTTATAAACAGAAGAGGGTGTGCATACTTCTGGGTATTTATCCAAAGAATACAAAAACACTAATTTGAAGCAATCCATGCACCGCTATGTTTACTGCAGAGTATTCACAGTATCCAAGCTATGGGACTGGCCTACCCATTCACCAAAAGGTAAACGGACGAAGAAGATGGGGCGTATGTATGTACGAAATGAAGTAGTACTCGATTAAAAAAAAGCCTTGCCATTCGCAATAGCATGGGTGTACTTCAGGGTATCAGGCTAAATGAAATGAATCAAAAGGAGGGGTAAATAAAAACATATTTCGTTCTTTTGTGAAATATAAAAATGCAAACGAACAAAAAACAAAAACTCTTTTGATACAGAGAACAGATTGCGGGAGGGTGGTCACAATGTAAAAAGAAAAAGGTTACAGATTTCACATCACTGTATTACAAGTGACTGTTACCTCAATAGAAATGTATTAAACAAAAAAAGGAGAAAACATTCAACACTTGTCCCACCATGAATCCATCTGAGCAGAAACACCTCCCCATTGAGATTTAATTATTTTTCTGAAATCAAGTTTCTCAACCATTTGAGCATGCTTACTTCTGCAATGGTTAGATCCTATTTCTTTAAAAATAAACCAAAGCCCAAAACACCTCAGCTACAAAATTACTTTAAAAATTAACCTTTAAATACCAGTATGACTGCATTTATGTGTGAACTATAAAAAAACAAAGCAACAGAAAAAATTAAGCCAAGCAAAACCTACAAATCTGACTACAGAACTAAGCCTGCAGAAAGGGAAGGGCCTAATGGAGAGTTACCGGTGTTCTGGCGGGGGAGGGGCTTAACATTTGTAGAGGCTGAACCTGCACTCCCAAGAGACAGTGTTATAAAGCAACAGGAACATAATGAAAAAAATGTGCTATATTCTTTCACATGAAGCCTTCTAATGGTTATACCAGTCTAAACCTGGCAATAACATTTAATTGTTCGCTTTTACAAAGGGGAAATTAAATAGCTGGTACTCCATCAAACTAAAAAGACTGTACAGCAAAAACAGCAACTAAAATGAAGAAACACCCTACTGAATGAAGGGCAAATATGTGCACATCGTATATCTGATAAAGGACTGGGACCAAAGATCTACAAAGAGTTTAAACAACTCAACAAAACCAAAGCAAACAACCCAATCAAAAAGTGGGCATGAAGAGCTAAATAAAAAAAAACAAACAAAAACCCAAAAACTCCACCACACTTCTCTAAAGAAATGCAAATGGTCTATCACTTTACTGCCAGGACAATGCAAATCTAAACCACAATGAAATACTACCTCATACCTATGAGAACGGCACATATTGGAAAAAAAACTGGAAACAAATGACTGCAACAATGTGGAGACAAAGGAATCCTCTTACACTACTGGTGGGGATGCAAACTGGTCCAACCACTATGGAAAGCTGTGTGGAGGTTTCTCAAAACACTAAAAAGTGGATTCACCAGATGACCCACTGCTTACATTCCCAGGAATCCACCCCAAGGACACACAAAAAACTAATCCCAAAGGAAACTTGCACTCTTAGCTGCTAGTATTGCAGCGCTACTTCCAGAAGCTAAGATTTGGAAACAACCCAAATGCCCCAGAAGAGATAAAGATGTGGTTTGTGCACACCGTGAAATACTAGTCAGGCGTCACAAAGATGTCATTTGCAGCAACATGGATGGAACTGGCAGGAATCATGCTCAGTGCAGTAAGTCAGAAGGAAACACACATAGATGGTTTCACTTATATGCTGAATATTGAGCAATCGAACAAAGGGTCCGGAGAAAGACAAGACTTGCAGCTGACCATAGGGAGGAATAACAAGGGTGTCAGAGTGGGAAAGAAGAGCACAAGGTACCTGAGGTGGCGGCTCAAGGGTGCTGTGGTGCTGGGGGAACTACAGTGACTACACCTGCGGGAAGCTACCAAACACTGTGCCAGAAGTTACAATGAGGTAAGAAAAAAAACAAAGTCCCAAGAAAACCATAATTGTTCATTTCTAAGAAGTGCTGGCTAGACATAGACAAGTCTGAAATGTGGTTTATAAAGTACATTAAGCCATGCAAATAAGAGGTATGGGGAAAGACTATTCCCTTATATTGACAGATACATATGTAAATATACATTATTTTACACAAATTTAGACAAAAATGAGAAGCTTCATGGTTTTCATGGGCGTTGAAAATGTCCCCTTATTTCATAAAATCTTCTAGAAAATTCAGTGATCAAAACTCGACATACTACATCAAATGTTAAAGAAAAACACTCGTCCACAGTCATCTCACTTTTTCTACCCAACAATGCATGTTGCTAATCCAATCAAAATTATTGCTTTTTAAAACTTCAGGGTGCACATTCAAATCGAACTGATTTCTTAATAGTTTTGACTTCTGCTCTTGCCACAATATTCCATGAATCACAACAAATGTTTACAGTGAATCCTTTCAATAGCACCTCATGAATGCTATACACCTACTTACTATATTGCTGGGAAAAAAGCAGAAACTTCTGTTAAAACAGCAAAACTTCAAAACAAATTCTTGTTAAAAGCCATCAGAACACGAAGTTGTAACTATTTCCATCGTAAATAAAAACATTTATGCACAGAGCATAAATATTATCCATGGCCACAAACTTCTCAGCCCAAGTTTTGATGCTCAAGTGTATTAAATTAAGGAGTTGCCAACAGTCTCAGGTTACAGATTTGTAGAACATCACATCCAAGGCACCGGTGTGACTTTAGAGACAAGATGAATCTGACCCCTCCTCAGAGTACTGCATTTCCTCAGTCACCAGCTAAGGGTCCCTGGGCGGGCCCACATTTCCCCAGCCCTCCTGCCGCTTTACCTCCACAAAGGCAGCACCCAGGCGCTGAGCCTTACCTGCCGCCGGTCCCGTTCCCACTGGGGAAGTCATGCACTTTGACGGGAAACTGCTCCATCTGGCTGAGGCAGTTGTTCATCTTGTGAACTAACGCCAACAAAGGCGCATTACCCACTGGTTCTACTCTCCCGATGGGCTCTTCTCCAGGAAGCTACGGTTGTAAATAAACCAACAGGTGAGCGAGGCCTCCTGGAAACGAATACTCTCAACAAGAATACTTACTTCCCGCTTTACCAAAGGTACTCGTTCATCTTTTATGCTTTTGATGAGTTTAGTTGGAACAGCGTTTGTAATAAATTATGTCAATAAAGGTGCTCTTTTTGTAAGGCCCAGAATCCCTTACTCACAATTCAAAAGTCTAAAAGTCTGGAGAAAACGACTCAATTGGTGGCAAAATCTGACTCAGACACAAGACCACCGTGGTCTCATTTATCATGTATTCTAGTCTGTTCCAGTGTTTTTAATGCATTTGGAGTACTACTGAGAACTTGTGTGGGATATTAGGGAATATACAGGATACTACTATACACATGCAACTCTTGAAAACCACCCCGTTTCAGCTCAGAGATCACAAACCTGTACATAATCTTATGCACTTATAAAAACTACAATCAGTAATTATATATATATATATCCTAATGAATGTCTAAAGAAAATCACTTCTGCTTCAGGGAGGCCCCCAAGTTCAAATAATAAGCAATGCTCTAATGCGTATAATGAAGCTCTTCCCTAACATACAGGAGAGTTTTCCTCAGCACGATCACACAGCTGATCCATAGGCAGATTCCCCAAGGATGCCTTCTCATAAGCGACTAAAAACAAGTGGAAGTTAACAGTGTCCAAGCGGCGTCAGTTACTCTCTTCCTCTCACCCACTGAAAGTCCAGGAAGAAGAGGCACACTGGTCTGGGCTTTTACCCCTAAATATAAATGTTACTTAACTATGTGTAGCATGGAACTGGTAACAAATTGGAAGGCATGTCTACCTGTATCTAGGTATCCCTGAAAAACAGAAGGTCAATTGCAGTACAGCTAAAAACAGTCATTGAGACTAAAACACATTCCCAGATGAGAGACTACTATGTACACAGGCCAGTGACAAAGTTTACTTCTGTATCTTGACCAACACCTACTGGCATTTATTACCAGGATACCCACTGGGAACAGTAACTCTTAAAATACACAAGCATCATCAAATAACTTACCGGAGAAGAAAAAAATACATGAAGGAATCGTTTTAATCTGATCTCTCTGCTCACAGCATCCTTTTCACTCTTAGACGTCAAATAAAGTAACAGCTGCTTCACAAATCCACTATGCTGGATTTCAAAGGATGAAACATCAGACTCTGAGACTATGCTACGGATTTCCACAAGGCACTCAGCTCCACCATCCACCTGACAGGCAGGAAAGAATTCATTTATTATTTTAAACAGTGGACACTTCTCTGTGTGGAACACAATACATTCCAACACCTAAAACCAAATAAACAAGGTAGGGGAGTAGCACATCCCTGCAACATGCTTCCACACTCGCACACACTCACCAAAGTTAGGCATCTCCAAACAGAAAGCCAGTACCCACCGTACCACGGGGACTATCTTCACATTTAACCACTATAGTTTTAAAGACAAAGGATGAGAATACAATGCCAGGATGGGAGATAAAATACAAGTGTGGCTTTAAATTATTAAACTTAAAATCTGAATGTGAACGACAATGCCTTAGCCAGCAGGTATCACTCAAATTGCTCAAAGTACATGGACATTTCTTTGAAATAGGAAATACCAACTAAGCCTCAACCGTCTTCTGACTATCAGTAGGCCCAGGAGGTGGTCAGGTCCTGTGGACTTTCATGCCAAAGACCTCATGAAGAAGAGCAAGGCTGAAGAATATTTCTCAAGTTACTTTTTAAGACACAGGTGCAAAAAAAGAGGGGCCACCAAGCGAAAGTGAGATTATAGGCGCACTGCAGAATGAAATGTGAGCTGGACGCAAGGGACAAGGAGAAGGCATGCCAGTGCTGAAGATGTGGTCTGGTGACGCTGCAGCTCTGTGACAGACAGAGGGACAACTGGTCACGGGGGCGGGGTGAGCGCACAATGGCGCACCTGGAGGTCGAGTTGTTCAGTTGCAGCACAAAGTCTCTGAAGAACATTCAGGGCAGGGTTGCTTCCGTCCATGTTCTCAGAACTGAAGTAGCGCTCTACAAACTTATGTGCCTGCTCCTTAATCCAACCTTTGATTTTTTCTCTGCAAGAAGGAAAAGTGAGATATTCAATCTGGGTGTACGGAGAGTATCAGAACAAAGGCAAACTGCTGCAGCGTTTACAACCCCCTTGGGTCGAGTATTAAGTCCGGAGGCCACGTTTATCAAATTAACTTCATTCTAAAATGCAGTCGGATGCACCTAGAGAAAGGCGCATGGAAACACACCTAAGGTCACACGTAAGTGTGGACAAGTTGTCACTTGTTGGGAGTCTAAAGTCTAACCATGTCCTAAACACTTGCCTGAAAGCAATTTTACATGGCTGTTTCTTCTTCAGGCACAGACATGCCGGCATGGAACTTTATGGGCGCTTCCTGGAGTGCCGAGGGAAAGCACTGGAGGCCAGACGCACGTGCCTGCTGGTGCCTGAGGTGCAGTGACAACTAGCAAATAAGCACCTGGCTTTTGAGTGCCTGGCTCTGATGGCTACAGAAATACATCTGCTTACCTGCTTTTATTAACTGACATGGACAGTGTTATCACCCAAACCAAAGGAGCCTGTTTGTTCTCTCAATGGCATTTGATTTTATAAAAATTTCTTATTTGCAAAGAAGTGACCTTTGTTGAGGTACTATATGCAGAGTCAAAAAACCAAAACAAATTCAAGGATTTTAAAGAAATATTTTTTAAAGGCAACAATGAAATACTTCTAAGCTCTAAGAAGAGGCTCTACTCTAAAGCCTAAAAAAGCCGATCATAAAATGAGTGGAGACAGAAAACTGCCTAGAACAAAAGTAAGGAACAGTTCCAAGAAGAATATGAGTTGGTGGGGTTTTAAGCATGCCCAACACCCAGGCAGAGGGTGAATGGAGTTCTGAAACGTGACCGGAACTTAGGACACAGTCAGTCAGATACAGGGCTCAAGGAGAGACTATCCCAGCTTGACTGGCCCCGCTTCTCGCTGAAACCCGCGCCCGGGCCCTTGGTTTCACGGCCGCTGAACACTGGGCAGGCCGACATGCTTTTCTTTTCGAATCTGAGAACAGGAACCAGCAGCACTCCCTGCCTCACCTGTTATTGGATATGGTGTCCTTGGAGGCGGCCCTGGCGAGCCCGCTCACTCCCGCGGTTCGTGCTGGCTCGATGTTGTTGCTGTTGGACTGGGCGCTTAGCCTTCCCCATGTTTTTGGATTCAAGCTTGCCAGGAAAGAAGATTTAGGTGACTGAGTAGTGGTGGGGCTTTTAGCTAGGAAGAGAAAAGCGAGCGGCAGTTAAATCCTTTTTGCGTATTGATGACGACCAACTAAATTCTCAAGATTCACACCTTTGGTAGGTTTACCTAGCTGAAAACTAGGAACACAAGGATGTCAGGAAACTCAGATATACTTCGAAGCCATTAGGAGATTTAATGAAGCTGACGCTCGTTTCCCTTTACCGCCCCCTAGTTTCATTAAAGGAATTACCTTGATTGTCTACTTTGTCGTCGTCTCTCGGAGGTGAATACTTTGGCCTTCGCGGCCCTCGTTTTGGCAGTCGTTTTCTCTTTAGAACATCACTTAATCGACTGTCACATGGGAAAACATGGGGTTAAGTTTAGCAGTTACCCAAACTTATTATCTTCACTCATTGAAAATCAAGCAAAGATGGCAGAAACAATGAGTGCTAAAATATTGCTGGCCCAGGGTATTTTTCATTTAGAAATTACCTATCAATGCCAACTATGTGTCAGTCATGTTTTAGACATGTACAGTAACAAGAAATGATCAGATCAGAAAATAGCTAACTGTTTGGCTATCTTGAACTAAGAAAATCAAAGAGCCATCTCACTAATCTTGTACCAAATTCTATTACTAAACATACAGAAAGTACATAAAACTGATATAAATGCAAAGCACCAGCATCAAAAAATCCTGTGTAATCACAAACTAGAACTATGTTAAATCATTTCTTTTCTGACTTAAATGATGAGAAAAGAGAAAAAGCTAGCATTGTATACTATTATCAAAACTACTTTCCAAACTGCCATTACCCAAAGTAACTTGGTTGTGTGCAGTGGCATTAATGCATATTTATAAATACTTAGCGACAGTTTCTAAACACCCCCATCTGTAAACAAACCTAGGCGGTGATAGTGTGAACAGCCTACATAAAATATAACATGCATAACCTTCGTTATTTTAACTAATCTCAACACTAGACGCAGTGTGAAGTATCAACAGAATCTTAATGAAGCTACACAAAATAGGTAACATGAAAAAACCTTTCTGGCTCACTTTGTGACCCAAATCTGAAAAAAAAAAAATTATGGGTTTCTTACATCTGACATGTCAAATGAAAACAATGCTTTCAATATGCCTGGCAATCAGGGCCAGCGAGGTTCCAAAGAATAGGCTTTAAAGCTTGAATGATTCTTCACTTTAAAAATATACAAAGGGGCTCTCCCTGGTGGTGCAGCGGGTTAAAGTACCGCATTATGAAGCTCTCTGAAGCCACTGCAGCACGAGTTCGATCCCCTACCAGGGAGCTGACCCACGGCGTGGCAGACCTCTCCTGACCTGCCTGCTGCTCCCCTCAGCAGTGCCCCTTGTCAGTCTGCCTGCTCTGCAGCCCACACTGTCCCTGGTGAATCCTCTCACGCACCACACCTCTGGCCTGTACCTGAGCTCTGTATGCACAAAAACATCTTTAAAACATTATATAGAGACACAAGGACTTTTCATGAGAAACTATGTTAGAAAGGAATGGAAATACTTAAAATTCTGACAATATTTTGAGGAAATGGCTCTTCACACTTCTTCAAAATAATCAACTTTCAGATCTATAAGCAACTTTAATGCCTTAGAGTGCCTCAGAGGGGCTACACCTGTTTGTGCTGCAGCCACTGCGGCAGGCACAGGGCACCACGGGCACCATGCCTGCCCTGGCAGTGAAGTCCAGCAATGATCGAGGCCGCTGCAGCAGCTAAGGGAGGAAAGAGCGAGCAGGAACGGCTACAAGGGGAAACAGCTTCTCCAAGCAGAGAAGGTAGAGGGCCCCTGCTTTTCTTGGGGCCCCATCTCCTTGCTGGGGCCCCAAACATGGGCACTACCGAGATGCAGCAGCCCCTCCAGCATCAGCCAGTGTGCCAGGAGTTCCGGTTTGAACCACTGCCCCAGATTTGCCAGAGGTCAGAGTTAGCTGGATAGGACCACTGCTGGGGAAGGGAGCCCCTTGTGAACTGCTACCTTGCAGTTCACAAGGTTAAGTTTTGGGGTCTCACTTTATTATTACTATGCTTTTACTAAGGTCTACTTTCCACCTTCGGAGTAAAAAGTGTGTTCTGAATTTCATAATGGAGTGGTCCCTCAAGCACCATTCATATGGCAAAATTAAATTTCTAACATCAAAGGAACAAAAAACACGCTCAACAGAATCATTGGATTCAAGACAATAAAATGAAAACCAGCACAAGGGTGTGGAGACATTCCCAGTAGTACAGAATACAAAAGAACTGAAAATATGTGGAAGCAGAGAATTCTTTAATCAAAAATTCCCATTTTCCTTTATCAAGGACAAAACTCCTCCCACCTGCTAATTAAAAAATAAATGGGATATCAAGGTTCCCCCTCCCTTTTACATTCTAAAGTCTATTTTTCATATTTTCACCATGTTCATATCTGGGTTACCTGAAGCCTGCACGTACATGGCATATAGCACACCGTCCTAGGAGCAGGGGTTAGCGACGAGGGCCAATGAATGCCTCCGCCTGGGAAGCGTGTGCGACACTGCCCGACACCAGCCCCAGTCTCCTCGTGCACTGGGAAGAACCGTGCATGGTACTGCAGTTCCTACCCAGTTGCTTTCCAATCACTGTCCAGTTTCCCGGCCATTCCCAGTAAATGCCCAACAAAACACAAACAGGAAGCTATTAAAAGGTACACTCTCGGGCCCTCCCCGGTGGCGCAGCAGGTTACAGCGCAGCACTAAGAAGCTAAAGCCACTGCAGCATGAGTTGGATCCCCGCCTGCCCCGGAGGTGACCGCATGGCGCGGCAGACCTCTCCTGACCCGCCCGCTGCTCCCCTCAGCAGTGCACTTCGTCCATCGAACTGTTCTGTACCCCACTCTGTCTCTGGTGAATCCTCTCACCGCCCCTCCACCTCTGGCCTGTACCCCAGTTCTGTGAGAATAAATAAATAAATCTTTACAAAAAAAAAAAGGTGCACTCTCCTGGACAGTCTCCTACTTCATTCCCTGGCGGAGGCTCCAAAACACGGCACAGCTGAGGCAAAGACCACAGACATCATGCGGGGCTCTGACTTACCCTTGAGGGCTCAGGTCTAGAGAGTCATCTCTGCTGTGCTGCCAGCTGGGGGAGCCCAAGTCAGCCGTGGCATTGGTGGCAGCTGTGGCAGTTCCACTGCTGACCGATGTCGTGGACCCCAAAGCCCCTGAACCATTTGTGCACGCCTTTGGCGGGCTTGTCAACAGAGACTCTGATTCCGCTAAGTGTTTCACTTGATGCATTACACCTGTATGGAAAGGAAGAGTGAAGATTCAATCAGGACCTACTCCCTGCAACACTGATCTAGAAGTAATGGCTAACAGGCCCAGTTTCTAGGGAGAAGAAAAGTTAGTGTTTTCAACTTGACTGCATACAGAAAGGGAGCAGGCAAGTTGAAATTTAAGGGAAGATATTTGTACTGGATGCCTTTTAATATTCAAAACCAGATCATCACAATAGAACAGGGTCCTAATAAAGTCCTACTAGAAACTCAGGCCAATTATAAAAGCAAACTTCAGTTACAGAGAACAGAGGACCACCTGCCCACCTTCGCAGCAGAAAGGGAGAGAAAGATTTGGGGTCGCCCGAAAGCTACAATGAGGCCAGGTTACGCCGTATCCGAAATACAAGGAATGGAGGTGCCGACTCCCACAGCCCCAGAGGCGCACAAGGACACTGGTAGCAAATGACAGGCAAGGGCTCCGACTTGGGCCGGGCTAGTGACAGGGGAGTGCAGACAGGGGAGGGGCTCCCAGGAACGACCAGTGGTACCGCAAACTCTGCACACAATATGCCGACTGCTGTGTCTGGACCTAAGGCTGTATGTTCACATTTTGGTGGGAAAAGTTCAGAACCTTCTACTGGATGCTTTAGAAATAGAAACAATAAGATCCTTTAGAAAGTGTCCCAATATTTACCACAAGCCATCACATACCCGACTGTATGCTAGGTGTTAAGAAAAGGGCTATGGACAAGAAACACGAGCCCAGGCACTTAAAAGACAGGTGGGAAAGACACGCTGGGTAGTAAGAAATTACCAACGAAGTGATTTGCTTATGCGAGAGCGTGTAGCAGCTGGAGCACACAGCAGGCGCCACAGAGTCTCAAGGAGGGCGAGGCTGTGAGCAGCGCCAGAGGACAAGCCCCCGGCCCGAGGCAGAGCAGCAGGACAATGAAGGGCCCTCCGCTGACCTCCGCTGGATGTGCTCCCTAAATATCTAAGGGCAGGAGATTCAAGGTGATGGTGTAACTGATTCTTCTGAGAAAGGACTTTCTAAAAAAGTAACCACTTTTGCAAAAATGACATTGATTCTCACAGTTCTTCTAAGTTAGAAAGTTAGACAAAGCTAAATGCAAACAGCCACCAAAAAAACTCAAATATCAAACAATATACAACATAAAGTAACCTCAGGCTAAAAGTAAGAATAGATAAAATTTTTACAGAAACCATCTATTAGTACAAATGACTAGTTAGTTAACAATAGTTCTCCTGGAAATGGAGAGATGCTGGCCTTTCATATTAACTATGAAGTGCTGGATATTTTAACACTTATTTTTCCTTAAGAAGAGTTCATTTTAAATGGTGAAAACCTCTCTCTATTTTGCTTTAATGTACTATAGTAGCAGGACACATGCATTCTGGAGAAATGAAGAGACATGGAGCCAGCTTAAGTAACTATGATCAAAAGAATGGAAGGCAGATCATAAACAGAAAGAACCAGGATTGCTGATAAGAAAGAAGGTAGGAAGCTAGGACTCCTTAGGAGAAAATGCCAGCATTTCACAAAACCAGAGTATCTTAAAGAACAAAAGGATCTCGATTTCCATGGATAAGAAAGAAATTAGCTGATCAATTAGGTTTCTCTGACAGGTTTAAAAAACTTGAAAAGACAATGTACTCAGTTTTCATTTCTGAGATATTCAAAACAGAATGGAAAAGTACAGGTAACCTAGGTTGATTTCAACATTCAAATTCCTCAAATTTGAGAACAGGACCAACTGAAAAATTCCAAGCTCCAAAATATTACTTGATTCCTGTACACAATCAAGTAAAATTAGCCCCTCTGACTTCACAACAGGTGTGACCTCCTATTACAATTCACTGGGAAATTACATGACCTCTGACTTTTTAAGGGAATCTTTACGGGTAGTGGTATGTTATCAATGTTAAAAACAAAGTCATGGGTTGGTTCAGGCCATAAAAAAAATAACACCGTGGAAACTTACAAAGAATTCAGTAAGAGTATGTGCACCTCTGACATCCTGCATTAACAAACATACAACAGACACACTAGAAACATCCAAATGGCTTTTATAAAAGAGCTTAATTGGTGGTCTAGGGATTATAACTGTTCATCTATTGAAAAACTCCCCAGGCTAAAAGACTAGCAATCATGAATGAAATTACCTTCTCTCCTGAAGTAAACACTAAAAATATCAGGTAATTTCTGCATTAAGATTTCTGCCATCTGAAGCGCTCCAACCACAATCTTCAGGTCTTGGCTCGACAGCATGGAAGCAATGTGACTAAAGGAGAGAAAGCATTGTTTATACAAACCTGCCTATAAGAGTTATTTCTGGCCACACTAATTTCAGAGCAAAACACTTTAATTACAAAAGCAGTCCATCTAAGCAAAAACTTTTCCTAAATATTCAACGTTCACATTTTTCTTATTCTTTATCAAAGGGTTCAAGAAATTTCAAAGAAACTGTTCTACACATGTCTTTCTATATTTCCTTAAAGATTTCTGAAATTACTAGCGGTGACTGGAATTTTTAAAATGTGTTTTCATCATTTCCATGAACACACCTTGAAACAGCGTGATTTTTCAGGACATCCTTCAGAAGCTCGGCATCCGCAAAATAAATTATCCTAAGAATTGCTCTAAGGCACTTATGTCTGACCGCAGGTCCCGCTGAGGAGCTATACACTTCATAAAGAACACCAAATAACGTCTTAATGAAAGACTTAGCCAGTTCCGGATCCTCTTTCATAAGCTGTGCTCGAGCATCATCCTTCTTTAACTCTGAATATCCACCTGTTTTAAAAAAAAAAAAAAGTGCAATCTTGAGAACCACAGGCAGCAGGAGTACAATAAACTGTGTAAAGCATTTGAGCTAATGTAATTATCTAAAATGCTACCCAAAATGCTGGGCTATAAGACAAATCATCTAACGTGGACAAACAGGGCCTACGAAGAAGCTAAGGGTGGCATTCAGAACAAATCCTGCCAGCCAGACCACCTCAATCCTGACCAGCTGAAGAATACACTGCACCTCTTCTTTTACTAAAACACATTCAGTGATATTCCGGGAACATTTCAGCACTAATCAGCCGAACTACTGGTAAGAAAAGAACAGTTCAAGAAGTGGGCAGGGAATGTTCAGTCAGAAGCTATGGAATGGCAAGGCGTTCTCCCTTGGCTTGGAGGGACTAAGGGAAAGGTAGCTGATATAAGAAAAAGCTCCAGAGCAGGGGTTGGCAAAACATAACTGGCAGGCCCAAACGAGCCGTCACACAGTCTTTAAAGTGCTCTCAGCACACAATCATGCATATTTGTTACATCCTGTACAAGTCTACTTTGGGGCTACCGTACCGGTGTTGAGCAGTTTGCACAAAGTCAAATAACTGTTCCACAAAGAGCTGCTGACCCCTCTTCTGGGTCTAGCTCTGTAAAACCACACACTAAGCCCCTCAGAGACACATGGCAAACACCTGAAATCACCATCTGTTTAGTCTCCGTTAGTTAGGAAGACAATTTGGTGAGACAGTAGGCTGTGAAAAAACAATGTGACAAGTGTGGATGCGCAGAAAAGTAGAATAGGCACAAAAAGATCAGACCAAAAAAACCGCTTGGACCAGTTCTGACCAGAGTCCGGGACATGGAAAATCACTTCTTAAGGAAAGCCGGGGGAAGGTGCTGGCTGTGCAACACTGGCTGGCGCAGCGATTCAAGCACGTGCTACCAACACCCCACCACTCCTGCGCGACTTTCTTCAGTTTATTGTGGACACCCTGTGACACAATTATTACACTATTCATCAGATGACAGTATATAAAGGCACTTACTAGTGTTAGCATTGGCTAAGGGGTTAGGTTTTCTCTGAATGGCACGTGCTGTTCCCGTGTCCTCATTGATTTGCTGCATAGAATTAAAATCAATAGTATAAACTCGTCCCAGAGTGGACAAGCTTATCTCATCCTCACCGACCTGATGGGCTGCCTGAGAGCAAAGAGAGAGAAACCTTGAATATAAACATGGAGAAATTCATTAACTTAAGACACAGTGGGGACCCTCCATAAATGCTAACTTAGATATGTATTTCATCAGATTTTAGAAGGTAAAGTAACAGAATATGAAAAATTTATTAGTCTGGTGATGACAAAATGCATTCATTCATCAGCTCATTCTTAGCTAACACAGGTGTACAACACAGGCCTTGCAGGCTCCTAGACACAAATGCAGTAGAGTTTTGACAGAAGATCCAGTCATGTAGAATCACTGTGTTTTAAAGCTTTTAAGACACTGCTGATAGGAAAAAATTGTTATTCACAAATCTTAGCATGTGATTCTGAGGCTACATCCTGGATTCTTAGCAGTTCACCAAAATCTTCCTTTAAACAAAAAACCCCATACAACTGTCCTTAGGTCAATACACTGCACCGCACATGTAGGTGGTGCCGGGGGCTGAAAGCGCACAATGGACTCGAGATGCCACCCCGGGGCTGAGCTGCAGGCACCACACGGCGCAGGTCTATGATGAGACGATCTGAGAACACCCTGACTGACTTTAGCCCAAAAAAAGTGACAAAGCATTCATTCAGAACACAGTCCAGTCTATGGAACGCCTAGGATGAATGGCAGACGGGCCCTTAGGAAGTACGAAGTGAATTAAGCTAGTGGTGAAGATGCAATTATCAGGAAAATGCTAGAAAGAAGAATGCTCAGAGTTAGAGACATGACCTGCTTACAGCTAAGGCTGACCACATGCGAAAAACCAGCCACACCTGACTACCTCTAAAAGGTGGTTCTGAATTCAGGTATTTTCATTTTTGATTTTGTAAGTCAATAGTTTAATGAAAAGTTTTCAGAATTTCGGGCCCTCCCTGGTGGCGCAGCGGGTTAAATCACAGCACTCAGAAGCTAAAGCCACTTCAGCCATGAGTTCGATCCCCGCCTGCCCAGGAGGTGACCCACATGGCGTGGCAGACCTCTCCTGACCCGCCCGCTGCTCCCCTCAGCAGTGTGTTTCCTTGATCTGCCTGTTCTGCTCCCCACTCTGTCTCTGGTGAAGCCTCTCACCTCCCACACCTCTGGCCTGTACCCCAATTCTGTATGCATAAATAAATAAATCTTTAAAAAAAAAAGTTTTCAGAATTTCATTTTTTAGAGATCAATAGAGGACATTTTAAAAAAGAATGTCTACTAAGTGTGAGTCTCTTCAAAATCCAAGTATCACAAGTTAAAATTAGAAAATATAAGACTCAGAGGCATCTTATAAGAAAACACAAAAACGATGTATGCCATTTCATCAAATACAGTGGCGAACAATTTCCAAACTAGCGCAAAATTTTGCTGAACTGTGACTTTTAAAATATTTCAGAGCACATCTAATCTGGGAACTAGAGAAGTCAGAGTAAAAGCCATCCAAAGCCTTTACAGAAAATCACCACAAATGTGTGAGTATAGCTTTCATTTGTATCGCCTTTTCTCTAGTTTTTGCATATGCTGTGTTATTGTTCTCCACTTTACACCAGCGCAGATGCATCCTACATGAGTCTGCAACTGTCTGCACTCTCCAAGTCTAGGCAGTTAACACAGTTCACATCATTCTCCCAGAGCCACTCAGCTGTCCCCATCTTTCTGCTCCTAACAGTACTGAGAACAGCTAACTGCATGCGCGCCTTTGCATCTAAGAGATGCTGTGGAACAGGAAACGGAAGGGCCATTTAGGAACACGCAGCCCGACCGTCCAGTGTCTCCTTTCAGAAATGAGGAAACTATGGAACAAAGAATGTAAATTACTTGCTCCAAGTCAATCAGGTAGTTAGCAGCAGAAGCAGGACTAGAACATCATGTTTTCTGACCTGAACAGAAATGAGGACCTTGTTCTCAGGAGACAAAATGAGAGAATCTTGAGTTAATTCAAAACTGAGCACGTTGCAGTCCACATATCCACCTCCCTGCCCCATCCCTACACCCGCTCGCCACCAAGTGAGACATATTTAGACGGTACAATGAAACTACTACCTCAATGATCCGGCTGTCAATCCGGTTATAGGGATGCCAGAGGCCCCGGTCATCGCGCCACTGCCATATGGCCCCGTCTGTGTTCTGCGCATTGCCTTTCTTCAGCATGGTATCAACTGCAAAAATGCCCTCTTTCGGTAAACATGGCATAAGTTCACTGAAAACAAAGTACAATTATTTTGTTAAGTTTCATTTGTGACTACTGGCAAATGTTATGTCTCTGAAGTAACATGCCCTCATATCACGCCTGGTTATCATGAGCCCCAGCTTTACCAAATCAGAGATGTCAGCTCATATAGCTCCTGAGGACTTCGTGGAACCAGGTCAATCTGCTCCTGGCAACTGCCGTTGGAGGCGCCGCACAGAAGGAAGTGAAGCGTTTCCGCGATGTCTGTAAAGCCAACACAGGACGAAATGCCTATGAGACTCGTCTTACCTAATTCAAAGGCAACCGTTCCCTAGTCAGGCCATCAGAACCGTTTGTTTATAAAGAAAGAGATGACAGCAATTTCAAAATCAAAATGAGTTGTGATCCAAGACTAAAGTGAAACCGATGAAGATAGTAACTAAACGCTTGAGGTCACTGGTCTGTTCTACCTGTGTTCTAACCGGAATCCTGAACCAGCAGAGAAGTCCCGAACCTTTTGCTACTTTCCTTAAGAAGCACTGTGCCGTTTATGAAAGTGTGCTCAACACACTTTAATTCTCAGTTCAAATGCATTCATATACTCATCTCTGATTCAAATATATTGAAAATGAGTGGCCAAAACAGCAATTAAAAGTATCTGCATCCTATCATACTGTGGTCAGGAAAACTATTACCCTATACGAAGTTAAATATGCTAACTTGGTGTAAGAAGATCATTAAATGTCAGCTTCCGCTCTCAGCATACGGAAGACCTTGAAAGAAAACTGGCCTTATGTATATCACTGAGTGCCGGAAGCTACCAGCCTCTGTAGATTTATCACTGGGCAATCTGTGAGCGTAAAGACAGGGCTGGGGCTCTCACTGGTGGCAAAACCGGTAAGGACAAAGCACTGCAAGCTAGCACAGCCACTTCAGCATGAGTTCGATCCCCGCCTGCCCCAGAGCTGACCCAAGGAGCATGGCAGACCTCTCCTGGCCCGCCCGCTGCTCCCCTCAGCAGTGGATTTCGTCAGTCGGCCTGTTCTGCTCCCCACTCTGTCTCTGGTGAATCTTCTCACCGCCCCGCACCTCTGGCCTGTCCCCCAGTTCTGTGTGCATAAATAAATCAGTGACTCTTTAAAAAAAAAAAAAGACAAGTCTGGTCTTTGTTGGCACTGACTTGGGCGGAAATGTGAAGTTAAATCTTTGCGCCAGAAATTTCACAAGCAGCGCTAAAAATTTTGAAAAATTTCTTAAAAAAGAATTTACCAACATTTCTAAGAAATGTGAATATATGTAATGGTACAGAGTAAGGATTATTAAAAAAGAGAGAGATCAGCGAATAGCAAAAGAAAAAAAAGGGGGGGGGTCTTTGCTATTCCTACAAAAAGAATACATAAATCTAGTGGCACCACATGCTGACTATATGGCAAACTTCATGGAGTATGCAAAAGAAGGGAAAAAAAATCGCATTAAAAGAAAAAATGTTAAAAGGCCACCATTTCCCAAACTGCCACTGAGTGGCGCGCAGTGCAGGTGGTTAAGACAGTCTGTACTCCAATGCCAGGCCACGCCTAAGTCAAAGGGCCTTTATGGATTTTAGTAAGTACCGCACTGTGACTATTCCCAAGTGTGAAATCTTCCCCAAATGTATCTCAGCAGAGAGCACTTTCTTCATGGCACAAAGCAAACAGTGTTCTCTGGAGTGCCAAGTTTGAGAATGATTTAAAGTGTAAGAGGAATCTTTTCAATTAATCACCTCAAAAACACTGTTCTACAAAATCCTGTGCCACTGTAGAAGAAATACAGCTAAATATAAAACTGAGATTCCCCCCAAACAGAAGTACAGACTTATCCCAAGGCTCCCATGGGAATACCAACTGGCTCCAGGCAGCCTCCAGGATGAGAATGGTGCATAAAGCCCCGCTGCAGGCGCTCACATCAGTGCATCAACACTCCACCAGCACCGCACCAGTCGCCTGACCTTGTGCAAAGCCCACTTGTCCTGACAGTAATGTGTGAAATCTAAGGCTTAAGAATGGAATGGTCAATTGCAGTAGCAATGCAATGAAATGCCATTTCCTGCTCAGTAGCAAAGCACTTAGCAGACAAGCAGCAAAGACCAGGGACACCCTTTGGTAGAGTCATGCTCCAATTCTGAGGAGGGAGAGTTAGAATCAGCTGAACGACGGGATGATGGTGACAAAGACAACATGCACAGAGAGGACTACGAAGTGTGGCAATCAAGTCCTTATGAGTAAGTAACACCCAACTCAGAAATCTCCTAAGGAACCACCATCACGTAATGAATATTGTACAGACAGCAATGATTTTGGAACTTTAACCCTAGAGGATGACAAAGGGTAAAATTTCAATATACTAAATATCTGAAAACTCAGAGCTACCCCATCACCAATGTTTTACACATTTTTATTCCTCTACTGTGCTCTATCCAGTGCCAATGGCATTTATCAACTGTTCTGCTGAATCTGACTTGAGCTGACTTATTCATGGGGTTGGGGAAAAAACCCTTTTTCTGTTGACAATAGGAGAATAAAATAGCACTTACTTTGCTTCATGAGTTGAACAGCTAAGGTCGGACAGTTGGAACACATCAGAGAAAACATGCGAACCACCATGATGAACATTCCAGAACTTAAAATGGGTGGAGTCACTACCAAGAGCTGTTGAACATTTGTAAGCAGATCTTTGGAGGCGACCTGCTGGAGTAAGTTCTGCACGGACACAAGAAAGAAGAAATCGCTGTGCTGTGACCCACAATCTAACAGCTTCACAGAAGTGCCAGCAGGCCTGAAACTTACCTCCTCGTGCTGGAAGTTGTCCACCAGACGTGCAAAACAAAGGCAAGTGCTTTCCACTGACTTTTTGTCCTATTTTTTATAAAGGAGAGTTAGGGTTATTAAGGTAGAACATTTTCATTGTTATGTATCACTACTTCAACACAAATATCCCAAGGGTGACTCAATAAGCTGGGAGTTTTGAAAACACAAGGAGGCCTACACAGGGCTCAGTGAGAACAGCTAGATTTCAAAGCGAGCGAATCGGTTTCTAGCCTCTAGTGTGACTCCAACAGATAAAAGCAAATATACAGAAAAAGAACAATTCTGTACTCCTACAATTCACGGCTCAAACGAGTTTAGGTAAGAACATCCTACCATTCTAAAAATAAAAATTGCCAGTAAGAATAAAGCATGCATACACAGAAAGACTGAAAAGTTAAGCATGTATTTTAAGCCAGAGGTTACCCACATGACAAACTAAGCAGAGGTGTGCTACATTCACTGCGCACAAAACCTAGGAAAATTGACAGCTTAGTTGAAAAAACATCTGAAATCATCTGAGGGACAGAAAAACAACTTAACGGCTTAATATGAGTTTTGATAGACCTTGCTTCTTCCTAATTGATAACTGGGCTGCAGGTGGAGATCTGCACAGGTTTGTATAAGAACGAAAGTAACTAAAAGTTACTACAGCTTCGCCGCCACTGCGAGTCTAGAGAGAGGGCTGCAGGAACA
Organism: Condylura cristata; assembly: GCF_000260355.1. Lineage (NCBI taxonomy): Eukaryota > Metazoa > Chordata > Mammalia > Eulipotyphla > Talpidae > Condylura > Condylura cristata. The sequence goes on along the minus strand of NW_004567103.1, from coordinate 4,319,665 downwards.
GCCATCAGCTAGCTCTTGATTCTCCTCTTGCTTCCAAAATGAGGTACTGAAATCACAACTAGAGAATGTAGTTCTAGTAACCGCAGAGTTATCTCAGTCATGAAAAATAAACAATTCACGGCACTACCATGTCTTACTCACCTTAGAAGCAAGCACTCCAGAGTGGTTCAGTAATCTCCATTTTATCCAGCTAATGTAAACCCCTTATTTAACATATTTCATGCTACCTAATTTTCCCAGGAGACCTTAAATACTTTGCAAAAGTGATTTAAAAACAAGATTTAAAAAAGTAATTATCTTTAGCAGTAACAAAACTATAAAACATTTATATAAAGAGAAAATTCAGTATTTTTACAACTTTGAGACTTAGCTCATCATCTGTCCTCCACCACAGCCTCACAAGGTCTGCTTGTCACCGGGCCCACTCACCCCGTCTCCTACGTAATTGCTGCTGCTCCTCTCCAACCTCAGCCTACATTTTTCACTTCATTTTTATTTGGGACACAGTTTTGTCTCTCGTCTGCTCTCACCCTCAGTGCCTTTCAAGAAAGGGTGGCCATCCCAAAGGGAAGTCTAACATTTTCACAATGTTTGCTGAAGTAATCAAGGCAGTTCTTAAAGCCAACACAGTTGACAACATCAAACTTTTGAAATACAGTTCCTCTGGGGTAAATTCACCAAAATGTTATGCACAAACCTAGCATAGCATAGACTGGACAATGCAGGAAAAAACAGAGATCAAAACATTTTCAACTTATACATCATACCCAGTCAGGAGATTTAAAAATCTTTGTTACATTTTTAAAAATGTACAAAATTCTGGCACAGTAAACAGGTTCATATTTTACCTGATGGGTCAGCCTCTGGGTGAGCAATGGGAGGGAATCTGCCACAAAATGAAATTCATCCGGTGTGATGCTCTGGCAGCAGTTGGCTGCAATGGCTAGTGCATTTCTTTGGGCATTTATGCTGAAGAACTCTAGATACAGCAAGCAATCTGCCAAACCACCCTAAAATATAGAAAACTGTTAAAAGAAATATCCTTTACCTGCAATTAAAACAAACCCTCTGAAAGGGCCAGCATGTCGCTCTGAGACATCGAGTGCCCGCACACTGCAGTCTCTGAGGCCAGCCGGCCAGCCAGCCAGTGCGGCCCGAGGCCGGGCAGTAGATGGAGCCAGCCCCCGGGCACTCACCGCCTGCAGAATGGCTTTACTGTGCCTGCGAGACAGCATCTCCAAGGCCGTCAGGGCCTGCTCTGCCACATCAATGCACTGAATCACTTGCAGCTGGGAATATAAAAACAGACAACTCAAGGTGATCACCCAAGTTCTCTTCTAGGCATTTTCCCAAGAACAAACAAGAGTATTTTCACTAATTTCCATCAATCCACAGCTCTGACTTGAAGCTTCTGACATGAAACCTAGCACAGGAAACCAGGGATTGATGACCTCAAGCCAGTATGTGGTCATTAGTTTCTTTCCAACCATCTTGATGCTTTAAGATACTGAGTATTGTGCTTTACATACAGAATAAATTAAATCCAATCGCATAATTTTAAACTTTCAAGATTTTCAAAAATCAGGTTTTAAACTTTATACCATATTCAACTCCAAGGTTAGCCAAAAGTGTAAACCTTATTATTAGTTTTTTTTTTTTTTAAAGATTTATTTATTTGTGCATACAGAACTGGGGTACAGACCAGAGGCTCAGGGGCAGCAAGAAGCTTCACCAAAGACAGAGTGGGGAGCAGAACAGGCAGATCAACTGAGTACACTGCTGAGGGGGGCAGCGGGCGGGTCAGGAGAGGTCTGCCGCGCCATGTGGTCACCTCCGGGGCAGGCAGGAATCGAACTCATGCAGAAGTGGCTTTAGCTTCTCAGTACTGTGCTTTAACCCCCTGCGCCACCAGGGAGGGCCCTTATTGTTAGTTTTAAAGATAGCAGCCCTTACTTAAGACAAACCTAAAACATGACCACAGAGCACATGACAGAACTTCCCTTCTCCACTGACTTATAAACATGAGCAAGGACCCCGCATCTCAGCCTTCTCTGCTGTCAAGTGAGGGTGCAAATAGCTACCAACCTCACTGAGTTGTCTTCTAGAAATAATGAGTGAATTTATTTTAATGAAGAGTTTTAAGATCTTTTCTGACAGATCTTCTATTAATGTGGTAGTAAATACTAAATTTATAAAAGAGGGCTGATTTTATAAATGCATTATTAACATCCATTTCCTTACTTGTCTGCTAAACAGGATTATTTGTTTTGGGAATCTTGGCTGCAGAACATACTTTTGTTACATAATGGATGCTAAAAAGTATCTTTTAATGCAACCTTACAATATGATGTTCTGTTTGAAAATTCTAGAAGTCACAAGTTCTCAGCTTGATTCATTATGCCTACTTATAAACAGGCTGGTAACAAGAATTACCTTTTCTAGAAAGACAGGAATTGCATCTACTACAACAGCAGAGGAGCGAGGAAGTGCTTCCATCATGTATGTTAAGGCTCGACACGCATGATTCATCTAGAAAAAACAGCGACATTTTTAGTCCATTAAAAATTTCAAATTTAAATTGAAAGCATTATTAAAAATATAGGATATACTTACAATATCAAAATTATGTTCCATCTGCAGTAATGTTATCTGTCAGACAAAAAAAAAAAAAAAATCAAAGCAGTATCAGAGCTATGGTCTTGAAAAAAAAGCCCTACAAGTACTTCTTCCTCTATTTCAAGAGAAATGGAAAATAGTGCAAACCTATGATCATACAAGAACTTGATAGTTAAAACCTAGCATACACGCACAGAAAATGGTTTACACAGCACAATACAAACACTTGGGAACTGCCACAGTCACCATCTCCTGGTGCGCAATAAAGAGCAAGTCTTTCAACTAATCCTTCAGATACTTCTCAACTCCCTTCAGAAAAAAAGTCCATTACCAACTGACTCACTGAAAATGTAACAAGTGTTAATAAGTAAGACAGAAACAGACAAGCAATCAATGCAAGACCACAGCTTCAACCCTTGTGAAGAAGCTTCTCTGAAAGTTGAGCTAAACACCATTTAACTCAGGGTACAAAACTCAGCTGCACAGCATTTACATACAATGTTGATCAAACAGAACTGTGCACTAGTAAAAGTCAAATCAACACAACTACTCAAAGTACACAGGTAAGTCTAAATATGTCATTTTTGTTTAGTTTTGTTGTGCAGAAGACCTTATGTTGCTCTCAACAGGGTTTTTCAAAAGAGGGAACGAGGTACTGCTGGGTGTGACAACCCATCTTCGTAGTGCTCTCAATGCTACCCAAGACTTTGGCCTCTTGGGCAAATGGGCAGTCGCCGCTGTCTTTCAGTTCAATGCAAAAATCCACCGCACTGAAAGTAGGCTATAAAATACTTTGCAATTAAATGCAGAACCATAATAACTGACATCAGATATTCTACTATAGCACTCATTTAGCATGAGTGTGTTCTCAGCTCAGAATTATGTTAAATCAAGTTAGCGAGTTTCCAGAGAACTTAGTAATTATTTTTGCTGAAAAGACCAACACATGCTCGTGCGCACATCCGCTATTTCTGGGCTGAACTGCACTCTGTCTCAGAGCATCTGGAGTCACTTAAAACAGCTCTGAATTCAAGAGGGTTGTTACGATAACAGAAAAAACAATCCTCCAGTTTATGGTAGAAACGAATCTATACTGTAGACCATACTGGGAAGTAATGCTGTAAAGAGTCCCATTCTCCAAAAATGACTGCTTATGTCACAGAAGTCTCACGGTGGAAGACAAGGCAAAACTCAGTGGTGTGGAGGTTGAGTGGGGACAACTCCCCAACAGTCACTGGTAACATGAGCTAACCTGTGCAGCCCTAGCAGCACTTAAATCTAGTCAGCCACCAGAAGTTAAGGAAACTGGATTATATGCCCTTAGTAGCATCATTATTTGATAAAAATTGCAGTTTAACGGGTCCTCTGTTGCCATTTCTTTCTTAGTGATTAACACCATAAAACCTTTAGTTCAGGTTGCAGAACCCGTTACTATGGATGTTAGCACGGGCAGCAAGTGAGAGCACCGAGGACGACCTTAAACACTCAAATTCACAGGCCCGCTTGTCAGAGTGCAGCTGGTAAGATTTGAGAGTTGGCAGCAAAGGGCAAGCCAAGTGACCTACTCTCTGCCACCCTTGCCGGAGTGAAGTCATCCTCACAGTGGAATAGAGACTGTTAGCTTGAATCTGACAGTGGTGGTTCTGTTCTCACCTTAAGAACTCAGCTCTCTCCATAATTGGCCAAATGGAAACAACCTGATATGTAAATCATCATTTCATTGCTGTCAGTTTATTGTGTATTTTAAAGAAGATGGTACCTTTAACTTCTATTTCCATGGTAAGATAAGCTATTAAGATATTTATGACATTTATGTTCGTGTTATTAGTATTTCATTCAAACTAAAATTTTAATCTTAAATTACAACTAGTTTCTTTAGGAAAATTAACAAGTCATGATTTAAAAGATATTCTGCTACAGGGCTTACCATTTGGTGACAGTAATTTTCCTTCCTGTATTTTCACATTAGAAAGTTCGAGCAGTTAAGATGTTAGTAAGTTCTAAACATCAGCTTTCCAGTATGTTGAAAAGTAATTAAAATGTTTTTTAATTGTTTCTCTGTTGTGGGAGTTTTTGTTGTCTCGTTTTGGCTCTTCTGCTTTGCTGCTTTGCTTTTGCTAAACAAAACCTGATGCACTGGGTCTACACCTCCTGCCTTGACTTAACTGCTCTATGAAACACACAATCAACAAACATAAAATCGTGATGGCCTGTAAATACAACCCAAAAGGAAGCTGCTTATTTCTACCCCACTCATTAGCAGCAAGTAAAAACACAAAGCATACATATTTTGGCATAGCAAGTCAGAGTATTACATGATAAGGCCAACAGCTTAAAATTTAAAATCAATCTATGAATTATCAAGGATGGGGTAACAAATCATCACGATACGGTTTAGAAAATCAAGCAATTCTTCATGAGCAGTCACTCAAACAATAAACATTAAATTAAAACACTAAGCCACACGCCACCATTTCTTAGTTCCATCATGTTTTTAAATTCAAAACACTCATGCCATCAGGGAACCAGTGAGGTAAAAAGGGGCGGGAAAGCACGTCTTACCAAAGCAGGGACGACACTCTTGACAGGAAACCCCCCAAGAGTCTCTTCATTCCCCATGACCAGTAACTGACACATCTCAATGACAGCCTGGAGCTGCTGGCTTTCGTCACTGGCCTGCAGTCCTTGCAGAAGCTGCTGGGCCTTCGAACCTTCACAGAAGAGAGAAATTATTTGCAAACCTTTCAGAACTGTTCGTAGGAACAGGGTGTGAGTCTAGGTGGTGAGTGGTTTCGCATCTTCCTTGAAAACCAGCTAAGGGATAGTTCTACAGTATCAAGACAGGCTGCTGACAAAGAATTAAATTAGCTGGCCCTTGAAGAATGTAAAGGCTAGGGGTGCTGACTCTCTACACAATCAAATTTTTAAGTGTAACTCGGAACTCCCTCAAACTTAAGTACTGATAGCCTGCTACTGTTACTAGTAACTTTTCTAGATTACTTTATTGTCACATAAAGTATCTTTACATGACATATTATTATGTCCTGTATTTTTACAATAAAATGAACTAGAAAAAAAAAGTTATCAAGAGGACCATAACGAAGAGAAACTACATCTTTAGCACTGACAGGGTGAGTCTATGTTAGTCTGTTATGAGAAAATCCATGTGTAAGTGCGGCCACACAGTTCAGTCCTGTGCTGAGGGCCAAGGGGTTATTGCCCAAAAGAGACCTCATAACAATTAAGGTATTTTTAAATCTTATTTTTAACGGAATTAAGACAGACTGAATGATTTTATATACAAAACAAAACAATAAAGCAAAAAAGCTGAAACAAAATAGTGACCAGCAATGAGTCCATTCCACTTCACATACTTTTTTTTTTTTTTTTAAGATTTATTTGTGCATACAGAACTGGGGTACAGGCCAGAGATGCGGAGGGTGAAAGAACCCACCAGAGACAGACTGGGGAGCAGAACAGGCAGATCGATGAAGTACACTGCTGAGGGGAGCAGCAAGTGAGTCAGGAGAAGTCTGCCGTGCCATGTGGGTCACTTCCAGGGTGGGGGATCGAACTCACACTGAAGCTGCTGCAGCAAGCTTGCGGTGCCACATCCTAACCCGTTGTGCCACCAGGGAGGGCCCCAACATATCAACTTTTTTTTTTTTTAATTTATTCATACAGAACTGGGGTACAGGCCAGAGGTGTGGAGGGTGAGAGGATTCACCAGAGACAGAGCAGGGAGCAGAGCAGGCAGATCTACGAAGTCCACTGCTGAGGGGAGCAGCGGGTGGGTCAGGAGAGGTCTGCCGCGCCCTGTGGTCACCTCCGGGGCAGGTGGGATAGAACTCATGGGGAAGCGGCTTTAGCTTCACAGTGCTGTGCTTTAACCCGCTGCGCCACCAGGGAGGGCCCCATACCGACTTTTAAAGAGATTTTTGGGAGAGAAATTATTGTCTAGTAACAGAAACCCACTAAACAATGTCTGGAGTTCAAAGGAAACACTTGATACTTCTACATATGTGAGTCAGAATTAATGAAATCCAGTGACAGTGAAAAGGAAAAAAATAACAATAAGGCAAAAATAATCCATCTAATATAATAAGAGAATGAAAAAAGGGTATTTTCTGGACAAGAGCAAGCTCGTCCTGTTCTGCCTCGCCCCAGGGCAGCGCCTGCACGGCCACGGCCACGCTCCACGGCGCAGTGGCCTGAGACCACTCAGCGTCAGCGCCCCAGGGAAAGAAGGTGTCAGTTTAACTCAACACCGCCTTCAAAATAGTCTACAAGTGTTGCGTTTGCCTTCTTATTTATAACCGATGAGTAAATTAAATTACTGTTTACCAGATCTATACCAGTATTACTTCCAAGCTATTTCAACTTTTTCTTGATATAAGGCCTCTTCTACTTCCCTATAATTAAACATTAAAATGTGTAAGAATGAGATGTTTGCAAACTGTCAATGAGTGTGGCACTCACATGAAAATCTTAATTTCTAATTACAGTTCAGGGAGCTTCCCAGAACACAAGTCCCACGGAGGGCCGACACTGGCCCGGGGCTTCGCTGCGCTGCTGCTTCTAAGGCTCTGGCTGATGAAACCTATGCCCACCCACTGTTCCTGTAATTAAGAATTCACCCAAAAATATATTGCAAGAAAAGTCCAGAAATATCATCTTTAAAAAGTTCAAGCTACAGAACTATCATTTCAAGTTACAGCAGATTTAACCATTTCTGTTTAAAGAACCTGAAAGATAAAACAAAAGAATTTTTAGTTGATTCTAATTCATTTTTCAAAGAGGAAATAGTTTGTATAAAGTGTGCTCTGTTTAAAACAAAACAGTGGTGACTTTCACAGTAAGCCCCACGCCACCAAACCCAGACTTACATTACCACTCAGAGGCCCCCAGAAAGTCACACCTGCCAGTCAGGCCTCTCCTCAGAGGACTGTGAGGTAACCTGCCTGAGTGATACCTGCCCCCACGACCAGTCTGCTGTTGTGCTTAGCCAGCGCCCATATCTGCATTCTCACCCTGTTACAAGACCTCACTTCTGTAGCGATCCTCACAGCTCCTTTCAATTGGCTTGATGGGATGATGCCCAATTTCAACCGATTTTTGTTCAGGTACACTTAATATTTTTTCATATGCCTCAGTTTACCTGATAACCCCTAATAGCACAGCCACCTAAAGTAAGAAAAAACAGGACAGACATCACGGCGTGTCCTCTCAACACTGGGAGAGCAATTCTAAGGACTTGGTTGTTCTAGAGCCACTACCATCGCTACCACTAAATGTGGGGGCTGTTCCTAAAAATGAACAACAAGTTTGACAAAAAGTCAAAAACCCAACTTGTCCTCTGACAGAGGAAGAGCAAACTTCTCTGAGAGCAGGCAGTTTGGTTTTAGGCCCATTATAGTCTTTCCCAATTTGAGGAACTCCAAGTCATCTGTTTGTGTAAGTTTCTCTTCCTGAGAGTTACTATTTGGAACCAAGAGAGAAAACCCGTAAATATTTGCTGATGAACAATGCATTCCACGTTAATACGAATGGCTTTTGTTTGCGTGTGGCGAAAATGACCACGCTTTCCAAAGCAACCACCGTTCGGTGATGAGCAGCATTACGCAGGCTGCATAACTACAGGGTGTAACAAAGACAGCTGCGCACACTGGTCTCTGTGCCGCCCTCACCCCGAGGCAAGATGTTTGAGGTGAAGTATGCAGGGAAAAGGGCTCCGTTTTTTCACAAAGATTAAAAAGACATGTGACACTCAGTGCAAACGCTCACTGTACCTGGCAATGGCATCCTCCGTGACAGTGAACTATTCTTTCTAGGGCACCTGGCACTAACAAGGCAGCCACCTGCTGGTGCGGTGAGTGCTGTGGGTGCTGCACCCCTCCCCACACAGCTCACGCACCATCAATTCACACACCAGTGAAGTGGTGAAGAAAAATGCCTCAGCAGCTATTACCTACTAGTAAGTCTGTCTTATCAAAACCAGTAATACCTAGTGAGTCTCATTAGTTTGGGCCTCCCGGTTCCACACAAGGGCCTAGGGAAACTCTGGTGCTTGCGATTCATGCTTCAAGTCCACTACCACAGGCCAGTGGCACTGCAGGCCCCTGGGTGTCTGCTGCAACTACTACTAAGGGCTTTTGCGCCACAGACAATAGATTTCGACAACTAAGCATGGCTGCATTTCAGTAATTATTATGGACACAAATCTGAGTTTTACTTCATTTTCAAAGTCACAAAATAGTAACCTTTTTTTCAATGCACAAATTGTAACAATGTACAAATCACTTTCATTCACAGGCTGTACAGAAACAAGCAGGAGGCTGGCTCTGGTCCACCAGCCAAGCCCGAGAACCCACAGGAGCCAGCAGCCCTTCCCAGAGTCCCAGGAGGCTCTTGTGTTCGACTGAGTCGGCTGCACTTACTAGTTGCCAGTTTCTTGGCACTGTGAGAGGGCTGGGGCGCTGAGTCAGAAGTTTTGATGAGACATAATAAAATCTCCAGCAATCTCATGCTTAGAAGACAAAGTTCCCACAGAGGGAGAGGCCTGCCTCCAACACACACAGCCGGTAACATGACCGCGGAGACACCTGTGCAGTGCAACACAGCATTCTTCAAGTGTAAGGGACTTCTTCAAAGTCCCAGGGGGTGGGGGTGGCAACAGAAGCAGGGACAATCCCAAAGTGAAAGGAGTCATATGAAAATCTTAACTCTGGCCAAAATTAGCTAAAGTCTGACGGGCATGAAGGGATAAGCTTCTCTGCCCCTTTATATTTAAGACAGAAAAGGAAAACCACATTGGCAGAAAATCTCCTTTAGAGCCCCTAGTTCAAGCAAGTTATTCGGCACATAAACAGTTACTGAAGATGCCAAATACATGACTGAAAATCAGGAGGGGGCACAAGGAGTTAACTGTCTTCCATTTTTAGTGGGAACACTACTACCATGATGAATGAATTGAAAATATAAAGCAAGATAGAAAAAAGGAATTAAAAGAAAATCAAGTAACTACACAGAACTTGGGGGGAAGGAGGGGAGGCCACCTGAAATTAAAATCTCATTGATGAGTTTAGCAAAGACTAAAAGAGAGCAGGAAAAATAAACTTGAAAATGGGGGAAAACAAAAATAATGCATGTTCAAAGTCACATGTTGGTTAAACACAAAGTCTGAACATGTATGATATTGAAACTCCCAGAAGGAAAGAGATTATCTGAAAATGGCCAAGGGTTTTTCAAAACCGATTAAGGATATCAACTCACAGATTCAAAGCCTCAGTACAGCCCAAACAAATAAAAATCAAAGAGGAAAGTGGGAAACGACACCCCTCAGACATGGACAGTACTGTAAGGCAACACTACCTGGATTTGTTTAAATCAAAAAGTATGCCGTGGGCCCTCCCCGGTGGCGCAGCGGGTTAAAGCACAGCACTAAGAAGCTTAAGCCACTTCCGCATGAGTTCGATCCCCGCCTGCCCCGGAGGTGACCCCATGGCGCGGCAGACCTCTCCTGACCCGCCCGCTGCTCCCCTCAGCAGTGCACTTCGCCGACCTTCGCCGATCTGCGTCGATCTGCCTGTTCTGCTCCCCACTCTCTCTCTGGTGAATCCTCTCACCCTCCACATCTCTGGCCTGTATCCCAGTTCTGTATGAATAAATAAATAAATCTTTAAAAAAAAAAAAAAGTATGCCGCACAGGCCAAACACAGCCCAACTACTAAAGTTGCTAAGAATTTGAAAAATCATACCTTGTAACAGAAAAAAGACACTGACTTGAAAAGGCAACAGAAACACCTAAGACCTTAATGAAGAGATAACTGGGGGAGGAAATATCTATTCAGAATTAAAGCAAATCAAGGAATTCACAAACAAGCAGAGAGGGATCTCTGCTGGCAGTGCTATGTGATGAAAGTTCTTTAGCCTGTAACAGAGAACCTCACAGAAGGGACCACGGGATGGAATTAAAAAGCACGGGAAAATAGCAGGTATGTGGACGGAGGAAAGGAAGACATCTCCTCTCTGCCCCCCTCTCCTCCCTCTCCACCTCGGCTGCACCCACACAGCACTAAGGAGCTTCAACATCAAAACACACTGTTTAAAGCAAGACAGAGAATGTGAAGTTTGCTACGCCCATCTGGGGAAGGCAAGTGTGTGTGTGTAGTGGGTAACAAGGTTTTTGTTTTACTCAAGCCATAAAATCAACAAAGGTTATTTGGGTAGAGGAGAAAGCAGGGTAAAGGGACAGAAAAGAAGTATAAAAGACATTTCTGAATATACCTTATTTTTAGATTCAAATTTTAGAACCACGTGCACATATTTACAAAAGCGAAGTTGCATTTTAAAAACAATCCCTAAAAATCAAAAGCAAAATGAAGTGAAATCAGCCCAATCAACTTGGTCAGAGAGGAATTATTTCAAGTGACTATATAAAATAATTTGACCACAACTGTTCAAAAAAAAACCTCAATAACCTTACTTTGGTGAAAAGTTGGATTTTTTTTATGCCATAGGATATATGTGTCTGACTATGTTGTTATCACTGGAAATGGAGTTTTGGCATGGTTGGGAGGAAAAGTAAAATAAAAACCCTGCCACCCTGAATTTGATGGGTAAAATGCAAACACAAATCTGAGATTTGTCCATTAAAATGTATCAACTCAGGAGTAATGAACACTCCTAGAGGCCTGGCTGTGTGCTCTAAATACCATTTCACATACACCAAACAGCACTTTCTGAGGAAATGCCTCGTTTCACGTTATTAGTAGGAATGGAGGGATTCAGCTCAATACATTTTAATATGCCAAAGAGTTATCAAAAGAGTTATCAAAGATTATCAAAATGTACTGATATATCAAAAAGACTCAGCAGTCACCTCAAAAAGATCCCATCATCCAAAGATCATCAGTCATCAATTTAATCATCAATGAGAATCACTGAAATATCTAAAATTTGTGTCAAGTCACTTAACATTTAAAGCAGTAACAGCAGCACTTTGGAGTATATAAAAAGCAGCTACCTTGGGGCCCTCCCTTGGTGGCCTGGCGGGTTAAAGCTCAGCACTAAGAAGCTAATAAATCCACCTCAGCATGAGTTCGAACCCCTCCCCAGAGGTGACCACAGGGCGCGACAGACCTCTCCTGGCCCGCCCGCTGCTCCCCTCAGCAGTGTATTTCGTCGACCTGTTCTGCTCCTCACTCTGTCTCTGGTGGGTTCTCTCACCCTCTGTACTACTGGTCTGTGCCCCAGTTCTGTACACATAAATGAATAAATATTTACAAAAAAGGCAGCTACCTTGAAAACTGGCAGATAGAGGGGAGAAAATTAACTTTCCTGTTCTGACTTCACTCACCTGGGTAACCAAACAGATGGGTGATTTTTTTTTTAAGTATATTTCTACAAAGTTATTTCTAATAACTAATTCTAATTAGCAAAAACTGACTAAGGGGTGTGGAACACTGTAATTTTAAAACCCTGATATCTAAAGGTAGAGTCGTGATGGCTTAAGGAGCCGGCAAACACACAAATGCTGCCTTTGCCTAGTCTTTCCTCGTGGTGGGGGCAGGGTGTGTGTGCAGAAAGAGTCTTTAAGACATTTTTAACAACACCTCACATCAAATGCATATCCTGAACTTAGAAAACAGATTAACTAATGGCATTAGATATTCTGATCCTCGGATGAATTTCAGAGGACGAGACCGTATGAGCTCTGAATGGATACTTAACAATAATAAAGACTTTCTTCTTACTATAACCACAGTAATGTCTAAAAATTTTAGTTACAAATTAAAAGATATGCAGATAAAACAATGCCTGGGATTGGTTTTAAAATGATCTTGGCAATGGAAAGAATGTTTGCCATTACAGATGAAGCAGCAGTTGCTGTGGACTGAAAGCAGGGAAGTTCAGAGTTTATGCCTGAATACTCGCAACCTGACGCGATCCATCTTCATCATCATAAAGATCATGCTGTTCCCCTGCTCTAAATTATTCCATGCCCCTGATCACCCTGATTGTAGCCCAACTTGCTGCTGCCCTGAGTGCTCACACCCCTACAATTTCCTCTTCTACCACTTTCCCTTCGCTCTTTTTGTTAAGACTTTCTCAAGCACACCACCCCTTGGTTTGGACTTCCTCTTTCCCACAGACCTCTACCAGTACATAGCTGGTTTCATTTTGGTTAGGAGTATATAAAAAGCAGCTAGCAGCAGAGGTTTCTCTTACCAGTTTATTACTTCCCCCACCAACCAATCTACATCTACTCTGCTTAGACTTTCTCCACTTACTTGACACTACCTGAAACTGGACTAGAGAGTCATTGACCTTACTTGGTACCAGGGTCCCCTTTCAGCATGAAAGCTTCTATGTAAACAGCTTCCCTTAATATTCTGATCCTGATACAGCACAATCCCAGTACTTAACAAATGATACTAAATAAGCCCGCATCTCAGTTCATGACTACTTTGCAACACAGTATGCTGCTACCCTTGGAGTCAGGGCATCAAAGACAAAACAAAAACAACAATACCAGATGCTTCTTAAATTTCCTCCAAACCCAGAAACTTGAAAAAGCCTCAGGAACAAGGGCAAATATGTGAGCAAATCCTTTACAGCTGCCATCATGTTTTTAACTTGTAATTATTTGGCAGAAAATGATATGAACACATATTAACAAGGTCAGCATTAAAAGGCTTCAATCACACTTTACCAATCAAATCTGAAATCTTTTAGAGTCCAGCGATTCTTTGGAAATACTATCATTGAAGTCATTAAATGGCTCAAATATAAATGTTTAAAGAATCTAAAGATAGTATTCTCTACCAGTACAGTATTCTCTACTGGGAAAAAAAAAAAAAGACTACACCTGGAATTACAGTTTTGCAAGGTTATTCTTAGCTACAAATTGAGGCTTCAAGAGTCACTGTCATGTCTAGCACCTATAGCAAGATCTCTGGGTTATCATACATTAATTTGATTCAATGAGTTCAGTGGCGTCATTCTGCTCAGAAATCTTGTTTCTCACGTGCATATTATGATTTCTGTCTTATGGGCTAAATTTTATTACAGCATAAAAAATACTCAAGATTCAATTTATGCAAAAACCTGTAATCAGATGATAAAACAATCAATGCACTCATCTGAGATTTCTTACTCTTTATAGTTCCAACAAAACAAGATTCAATCTGACTGCAAACTTTGGGTAATTTTCTAATGACTGCAATTCAGTAATCAAAGATAAAAGTGCAGAAGGAAATCAGAACTGCTGTATTTAAGAAAAGAATGTGCACAAGCCTTATTTTTAAAAACATGTTTAAGTACATGAAAATAAGAAAGAACACATCTGTAAGTATTACTTACTAGCTCCACTTCCAATTGTCCTGTGGAACAGCTGTGACATCCGAGGACCAAGAGGGCCAAAAAGATGAGGAGGAAGACCTCGGGCCTCCAGCAGGGCTAGAGAAAAGTGCAGGACGAGAGTCACTGAGTTGCTGACGCACTGGTCTTATTTACAGCTTTCAAATGCGCGATTAACCACACTGCTCACTTAGATATTATTTTCTAGCTTAAACTCTAGGAAAAGCTACATTTAATTTCCAAGCCCACACATACATGAATATAAATGTAAGTCACAACACTCAATGCCAGCGTCCAGGCCTCTTATGGCTTTACGGGGATAATAAAAATTAAGGTCAGCAGGAATTTTATACAGAGGTCCCAAAAAATGCCCAAACTTTATTTGCTTTTAAGAAATTACATGTAAAGAACCCTATTTCCCCTCTGATAATATTTTCCAGTCAGACAATTGTCAGAAGATGTTCTAAAAACAGTGACTGGTTCTAAAAAGGGAAAAGACTATGTTCGTGAACAATTCTAGTCAAAGATCACTGTAGTTCCTGAAAGGCCTAAGTCACCTGAAAATGATTTATAAATGTTTCCTGTGAACCTCCCATTAGGGATCTATCACATTAACCATCTAAATAATATATATAAATAATATATACACATTATCTATCTAAACAATAATATATATATATCCATCTGCTGATGGATATATACACAAGATAGGAGGCTGCTTTTTAAAAAGCAGTTTTCTGGAATTTATACACACATCTGACATTCACTTATAAATAGAGGGTCAAGAACTCAAAGGAACTTGGGAAAAGCGCCCCCGACTGGCTGCATTACATTACTAAGTGCCAGAGAATAATGTATTAAGCTACCCCTCTTCTTAAAGAGCCTTCTTAATATATGCTATTTTCTATTTTGCTATATGTAAGTCAACCATAATGATTTTAAGAAAAAGGGGCATAATTCTGTCCAGTTAAACAGTAAAAAGAGATAGTGGGTTCATCTCCCAGTTTCAAATCATACTACTGAAGACATTTTTTGGAGGTGCAGGCATTGCTAGACGATGTTAAATGTTCAAACTGATTTCAGTCTGTGGCAATGGTTTCTTGTAAACTCAGTAACTGCCTTTACCTTGTAGTCGTCCCATCTCGGAATCATCTGATTCACTCTCCCCAGAGGTGGTCATGCCCACAGCCCCTGCAACAGAACTAGAGGCTTTAAAGGAAAGAAGAAAAAGAAAGGGGTGGGGGGGAAAAAGGTGAAGGGATTAAGGAAGCAATACTTAACACTTAGCTCATTATATCTGGCTCATCTTTAAAAAAGAAACAGAATTTTACAGGCTACCTTTAAGAGGCAATGAAACATGTCTCCCCTTGCACAAATGCACACTCAGCTAGCTATCCTCCTAGACCTAGTCCTGTGGTTTTTATGAACAAAAGGAGGACTCAACTATCTTAGTGTGAAATAAGCATAAAAATGCAACCTTCACATTTCATTCACAGATGGCTTTGAACAATTCCTTGTGCTATTCCCAAATCAGGGCTTGTCCTGAATTCCTCTACCAAAAGTCCATAAAGATAACACTGCTGAAAACACACTGCATATTCAATAGCTAGATGGTTACATCTGTGACTGCCATGAGTCACAAACATAATAGAAAGCAAAACTGGCATTTGGAAGAAATGTTCAACACGTGTGAGTTTTCTTGGATCTGTTTTATTCCTGAGCTGCAGACTTGATACAATCATCTCTTTCCCTTAATTTTACATATGCAAAGATTAATACTCTTTCTCTATGACGAAGAAAAAAAAAATGGAGATACATACCAGATGACTGCAAAACATTGAAATATAAAAGAGAGAGGCAATTAAAATGTCAAAACAAAAGTAAAAGGCACCTAGAATCCTAGATAGGAACCTGATCAGCACTGCAGTCAAAGCAAACAGAGGCAGACTGTCTTCAGAATCTGACTCAGAGATGAAACTATATTCCTGTTAAACTAGCAGCTTTTCTGCTCTTCACTGTTTGTGTCAGGCCCAAAGCATGTTTTTACAGCAGTTAACTGTGTGTGAGCACACACCACAACACCTAGTATCTATACATTCAGCACAGTAACAAAATGCAAAAGGATGACGGGATGGCAGAGACATCTCTGTCATTACTGTTGGAAGAAGTATGTTAATAGTGTGAATTTAAAGAACCTTTCTGGGAAAAGAGATGCTAACACATCAGCCACCAGCTCAGTATTTTCATAATGGCTTCCTTCATACCTCATCAAGTATTTGCTATCATTTCAATGACATTTTTTTTAGTTCGTAGTTCCCACCAACACATCATTTTGTAAATGAAACTTCTTTAGGGCATTCATTTCACATTGTCTGCAGCTGTGTTGTTTTTTTTTCCCCCATGCTATAGTCAGAGTTCCAACAGGGCTTGTTCTATAATTAGAAATCAACTCCTCACAGAAAATGTTATCAATTCCATGGCTCAGAGTTACATACATACAGGTTAACCAGAAACGTTAGTATTAAAAGGGCAGAGGGTATCAGAGCTAAGCAAACCCCACCTTTCTGATGAGGAAAAACGAAATAGACAGTTACTGGATTCAATAACTTAACTTAAAGGTGTTATTTTATTATATACTAAGTGTTTGTGTGTGTGTATAGTATGTACAGGTTGTCATTTATATATGTAGACAGTGTCTACGTGTATCCTCAGATCCAGACAGAGATTAGAACTTCATCACTGACACAGGAAACAGAGGCTTTGGCTGTGAGTGTATCTGCCCTGGTTCAGACAGCTGACAGTGGGTCACAGATTTTGGCCCAGGCAGTCTGAATTCAATGCTGTACTAATTTTTAATTCAAGTACAACTTTTTTTCACATTATATAAAAACCTTGTTAACAAATACAGTTTATTACATCCCAATGATGACAGAAATTGTTGAAGTAGCTATTAAACTGGCTTTAAAAACTCTTCCGATTACATAAATAGCAAATACTTAGTTTTGACAAATGAAACAGTTGGGGTGTTTTTAAAGCCTCCTCTGGAAGCACATCTCTCTGAAGAAAAAGATAAAAACTCATCTGCTAAGGTCGTACTAGCTTTTAGTATCTATCAGAAAACTAACCACTCGTCTTGTTCTCAATGCTTTATAGATCTACGACTCACAACTTGAAAAGTTTAAGTTACTTGATGACTTTTCATGATGAACAGTGATTACCTCCAAATGCAGTGCCACTAGACACTGTAAAGGGAACCATTAAAAGCTTCGCTGTTACAGCAGGACCCACCTTAAGGAGGCCACAGAACTATCAGCAGGAGGGGCAGGAACGTTCTAATTTTTAGTGGATTGTTTCTTTTGAGAGAAATCAGTTACTGGGCCCAAAGGAAAGGTCCTTCACCATTCTTTTTTTGATGGAACATAGTTAAGTACCTGCCACTACGTGGTCTAGTCGCCACTATGCAAGTTTTACAAAGTTAGATTACCAAACTAGCCTGGCCCATGGGCTGCTTGCAAGAAGCTACGCAGGTTAAGAAAATGTCCTCCATCAACTGAAGTCAAACAGCAGTCTTACACTAACAGCCTCGAATTTCCTTCGACAACATGCATGAGCTCTGTCCTCAAATACAGAGGTAAGACAAAGGCAGAGAGAAGAAAATGTCAAATCAAGAGGTTGGATCATTTTTGTTTAAAAAGATCTCTCCCAACTAGTCTCAGAAAATCTTCATAGCACCATGTAGACAGTTTACACAGGTGAATGACAACAGTAGAGACAACGCTGTTTAAATCCAGTAACACGAGGATTTTATATGTAACTCCAAGTTGTTATACTTTAACTGATAGAATCTCTTAGGCTGAAAACAAAGATCAAATACTACAAGCTGACAAAAGTCATTTTTTCTTGAAAAACCCATGACAGGTTTGCTAGATACATAACTGTAAGAAATAATGGGAAGATTTTTTTTAACATGTCACAGCTACTTCTGAGTAAGGCTAGAAGTGTGACAGTTAGGCATGTGATACAGTAGCAATCTGATTTTGAGTCTTAACGACACAGAAGATTTAGAAGAGAAATTTTTTCATTTACAAAAACTAGCTGCTTTGTTTATACAATTTGAGCCTGTTTGATTTCTTGTCCCTTGCCACCTGCTAAGTTTCTACACAAGACGAATACTTAATTCCTGCTTAATTGTCCACAGCATTTCCAAGACCTTTCAGCACTGTAACAGGATGCACGATTTTGCCTAAGTCCTAAGCTCTTTCCCAACTCTCAGGACAATGCGGAGAACACCAAGCTTCCAGCTTCCAGAGCCAGCATCCTCCGGGAAAAGCAAGGGGCTACCTGCCCAGCACAGTATACTTCAGGGAGATGCGACAGAGACACCAGTTACTCATCCACTTTCTAAAGTGTCAACAACACAAAATCAGGGTGACACAAGCAAGCTTGCCATACCTGCAGAAGCGCTTTTGCAGCCAATATCAGCAAGCTGTGAACTTCACAGTAACACCAAAGAAATGAACATAAGTAACACTAAGAGATTAAGTTATGCTTCCAAATTAGCAAAAAGAAATTTCACATAAAATGTTTCAGAGGAAGGAAAACTTACACCAACTGTGTTGAGAGCTGTCTGAGAATGGATACTGGCCCCAAGATGCTCGAAGTTACCTGTGCCTAGGCTAATGCAGAGGGCTTTATTTTTCTTTAAATTACAACTTCACATACTGAGAAACCAAAGCACATCACACTAAAGAACTTAACAGAAAGGTAGTAAGTAACTTATTTCTTTCCCCAGAATTCTACAGGATCCACAAGGAATCCAGTCTCTGAACTGTATTGAAGCCAAATGCAGTTCCAACACCAGTGAAACAAGGCACACGTAGCTTCACATAAACCTGGAACATGCCTAGATCACAATGATCCGAGTAAGAGCATCAACACAGGAGTCCTGAGGAGGGCCACCCTGTGACCCTGAGCTCTTGAAAGCTTTCCTCCTTGTAGGAAATATACCAGAGGCAGAATGGCACACACCAACCCGTGTGCTGACCTCCACTGCATCACAGGATCAAGCAAACAATGGCACCACAGGGAATCAGGACAGAGTCATCCTTCTCTAAGTCCAGACCAAACCCAGGCAGCTTAACCAATACAGGTCTCAGATTTTCCTCATGAAATTAGGCCCCAGCACTCACACCTCAGCAAGTTGTTTTCGTCAGTTAAATGTGAATATATGTAAAGTGCTTAATGCTGTGCTAAAATAGCGTGCACACACTGTAACTAATCATGATTATAACTTTCAGAATGAGTCCACTTTAAAAACAGCCTCGGGACTCCACTTTGGCCATCCACTTAGGAAATGCCCCACTTCCACCCTCAGACTTGCAGTGAACATTACACATTGAAGGGTGAGCTGTGTGTCATAGAGCTTCGATGAAGTGCAAGTGCAATGGACTGTATTTGCCCCCTAACACATCACCTAACGCTTCAGAAAAACTAGTCCAGGAAAAGGGTACAATATAAAAGCTTCTCCATCCCCCAATCACCACATGACATGCTATACATTCATCATGCAATCTGTCATACAAAACTAGGAAAGATCAGCAGCAAAAAACATTAAGGCTGGCTAAAGCTGAGACAACAGGCATAAAATATGGACAGCCACAAGCAAACCAGGACATTCCCTGCAATCTAGGAATCTAGTCAACCATAGGTGTCAAAGAAAACTAGTACATATTCTAATATTAAATAGCAGCACATGTAAGAGTTTACTTTGCTCCAAAGAACACATGTGTGCATGCACACATATATATGCCTTCTTGAAACCCACAGGTCCACGCCTATTTACAGAATCCTTAACCTTGTGTTCGTGATGATGAGTCATGTCAGTTTGGATCTGTGAGTAGTAGCAAGGTACACTCACAAACCCCAGCCTCGATAAACTGTCGAAATATTAATACCTACTTTTGGTATTACTAATAGAAACCTGCACTAAGATATCAAGAATAAGGCCACAAAAATTTTAAATGCTTAGACTCAAATGGAATGATTACATTTCAGAAATTACAATATTCTACATTAAAATTTATGTATGTACAAGCAGTTTAAGCCTTCTCCTCACATTTTTTATGTATCTAAGTATTTTCAAACAGTAAGAATTTCTGCGATGTACTCAACAGTGTATTAAGAAGCTTAAACAAAGTTTTACCTCCTCATAAACCCCCTTTGGATATAATTAGTAGAAATTTGGATTTGGACAATGTAAGGAACAGTAACAAGTAACAAAGTATCCAAAGACTCACAAAAACCAAACATAAGTAAAACATGAGAATCAAAAGTTTGATAGTAACATCTAATAAATAAATGTCTATCCTCTCTCTTCCATGATATTTGCTAAACCCAAAAAGCAACCTGTCTGTAAAATATGTAAATGTTGACGTGAGATCTAAGAAGAGCCGCCCACCTGCAGCCCCCTGGGGAGTTTCATCTGTCCGAGCGGCTGCAGAGTTGACCGTCTCCTGGCTGTTCTCAGGGTCTGCCATTTTCTCCTGTCGGCGAGCTTCAGCTGCTCCTCTCTTGCCCAGGCCAGAGCCTCGCCGACTGCAGCAGAAAAATGCCATCATGAGCAGCACTACCAGTGACCAGGAACGATGTCCAGACAGCACAAAGCTCCAATGCATGGAGCACAAAGCCAGTTTCTTCTTTTTACATAAAAATTGTTGCAGAAAATCACTGTATGTGACAACTGAGACTTTGTATATATAAAATTCTTCCAAGTTAAGTCACGTCACAACGCAGGCTTTTGTTCTGCTACACACTGTTGTCATCCTTACAGACAGAAATGGGTTTTAAACACTTCACACTAAGTGGATGAGTGCCTCCTGCAGAGACAGGTCGTTTAAAATAGATTCCCATCGCCAGGGTGACAATGGGCCAGGGTGACAATGGGCCAGGGTGACAATGGGTCGATACCAGATTCAGGATGATCCCTGCCAACAGCAGGAAGGGGCTGGGGGAGGAAGAGGAAAACTCCCATTACCTCAGTTCCAGATTACGCACATTAGTAAAATAATCATCCTAGCAATGGACAATGACTCCATCCTTTGAAGAACTAGAGATCAGTATTAACAGATAAAAGATGACATTTGAACAAATGCTTGTTTAGGAGTAAGGCAGAGTACAAGTTATAGAAGAATCATCACCCATTTCTCATGAGGCAAACTGTACTTTATTGGTGACATTTTTTCTATTCTAATAGAGAAATTAATACACAAATCAGGTAGAAACGGAAGTGCTGCCTCATCACAACCTAAACTTCGTGATAAGCCACTCCTCAAATCACCTGAGAAAATGCAGAAACCTACTATTAACTAAAGAAGTGTCTCTGACTGGCGGGACCATTCCCTAAGGGGAAATACAGCCCATTCCAAACCCAGTTTTCCAAGCTACAAGTTGGTGGGACTCAAATTACTTCCTACCAACTATGGACCTAGACTGCACTGAACACTCTGCTTGCTGCCTGCAAGAAGTGTCAGTCTAGTGAGAGACAAGGACGCAGCTATCCGGAAGCACTGCATTCAAGGAGAATTTCACCAGCTCCTGACCACATCTGAGACATTGTCCAGGGCAAGAGCCAGAGGGCATGCAATGTCCACTGGAGGTGTCATGTGTGCCCAACAGTCCCCGGTGTGTGTGTTGGGGGGGGCGGAGGGGGAAATTTCTTCACACTAGGGTGGGTGCCTGACTCTGCAGACAACTTAAGACTAATTTTCAAGCACAATGAATTCAATTTGTAAGTCAGATTACTACCATTGGGCAAATCGAATTTAAAAATCTGGCCCAAACTATGACAAAAACTTCTGCGATCTTGCAAAAGTAATGCAGTAAAACTCAATGCAAACAGGCTTTAACTATTTTAAATATTCACACAGAACTAAAATTAGTGTAAAATTAAGAGATTATAAGGTAAAAGACCTTTCCTCAGGACTCACAGGTACAGGAGATGACCTCTGAGAAAATCCAAAAGTGCTCAAACCTTTCTACTTTCCAAACTAGAGAACAGGCAAATCATCTGCCCCCATCATTGGTTTTTAACAGACACAGAAAAGAGGGGAAAGTCCTCTATGGCTGTGAATGATTAGCAGCTCCAAGATGCTTGATCAACTGAATAGATTTGAAAATCTCAGAGGAAATGTCAATCAGTTAACAAAAGTAGGTGGAATAATAAACGATCACATCAAAGGCAGTTGACTTTCTGACAAGGGCACTATAAGCCACCCTGGGAGAAATGGGGAGGGGTGTGGGCCCTGCGCTGCTCCAGGAGGGCCGGTAATGCCAAGTGAAACTGAGCACACTCCGCCCCTCTCCGCTAAAGGCAGTCTCGGGCACCAACACTTCAAGAAACAAATTAGGCTAAAGTACAGCCACCAGACAGGCATCTCTTTGGATCCACTCATCACGCAACTGGGAAATTTAGTGACCTTTACAAGCAGCCCGAATCTGCATAAAGATGCTCATTAAGAGATTCACTTGGAGATGGAACTCTGACAACCACCAAATGTCCAACTATTAGCAGTGATGTAGCAACAAAAGAGAAGTAGAGGAATAAAGTAGAAAAGTTTTGTCGAAACAAAGAGCATGATTAAAAACTTAGCAAGATGTAAATAACTTTCCTTACAGTTCAAGGAAAGTTGTAGCAACCTGCAGAACTACCAAGATGTGGGTTCTGACGAGAGGAGCACGCGTCTGCGCAGCACCAGCCCCTGGACGCCGCCTCAGCCCCGTCATTACCTGGCGCTAGCACAGGAGCCCGTGGTCTTTTGGCGTGTGCTCCGCCTCAAACTGGGGAGCTCAGCAGGTGGGGATTCACTGCGCTTCTTAGTAGATTTTCTTAAACCTACATATGTGAAATGCAAAAGTGAAATTTTTAAAAGAGAAGTTAAAATGAATCCAAAATTGCAAGTCTTCGGGTCCTCGTCCGGTCCCCGGCGGGAGGCCGTCTGCAGCTGCACCGCCTGGGGGGAGCGGCGCCAGCTGCAGGGGAGCTCCAGTGCTACCTGCCTTCCAGCTCAGCGTCTCCACCTGGGCCCCGCCGGACCCGAGCTATGCAGCACTGCCAGCGGCTTGCACATTCTGTTCTACAAACCACCCCTTTTACAAGTTCCCACCATGTCTCTTCTCCCCCAACTCCTCTTTTCCACTTTGTAAAGTGAAGAGTTTTTTGTTTGTTTGTTTTGGGTAAAAAATATTTTAGGACTTAACAGAATTTCACTGAACCCCTTATTATACTATATTTATAGGCCCACTTCACCTAGCTGAAATAAGGCTCATGAATAAGGTTGAGGGAACCTAAGGAATAGACACTTGAAGCAAAGGTCTATGATTGGTGTGTCCAATTTATAGAATACTGTATAATTTGGGGGAGAAGTCAAAAGTATATTTCACAGGCTATGCTGGAAGAAAAATTCTATTACCTTTATAAGGATAACAGATTCTGAAAAGCAAGTGATTAAGCCAAGTTTATTACGATTTTATGAGCACCAGGAAGCCATGAGTGCCCTGCCCCCCAGGACAGCCTGCCATGACTACAGGGCAGCAAGCTCATGGGACCAAGGACCTCCCACAGTGAGCTTTCCAAAGCCAGCGAGCTTATTTCCATAAGAAGGATGGCATCATCTTAAATAGACATGAACTTTTTCAGAGACCAGCCAAATATAACAATGCTCCGGAGCACCTCTTTTTCCTAAATGATTTTTGAATATCCACTCTTTAAAATGGAAAGATAAATCCCGAGAGCCTATTTTATTCCGCACCCAGGTCACCTGAAAGACACAACATGCAGCCAGACTGGAGCGTTGCCTTAATATGTTCAGTGCATTAGTTTATCACTACTTTTCAACAGTACAAAAAGTAATCAGAAATAATTTTTAGATGTCAGAAAAATAATAAACCATATTTATCTGTGTGCAAGTTACATTAAAAGACCCCAGAAAACACTTAAGTATATTGTCACTTCAAATGCTTTTATTGTCACGCAATATTACTTAGTTCATGAAATAGTAAAGTATCTTTACACCACTTCGACACAGTAATGAACAATTATACAAATTTTTACAACTATTCAGGGACATTCTAAATAAAATACTCAATTCAATATACTGTGGGGGTGAGGCAAGGCACACTGCTATATTGCTGACTTGAGGTAGCAGTATACTTTTGAGCAAACTTTTTTATACTTTCACATAGTGAGTTTCTGGTGGTCACGTGTTTTTTCCCTCCCCCACTTCATTCAAAACTGATTTCTATATTGATAAAATGTATGAGGTTCAATGAGTGTGACAACTGCCTTCAGTCACACACCACCACAATCAAGACACAAAGCATTTTCATCACACTAAAACATCCAGGCCACTTGCAGTTAGCTAATCCCCTATCCTCACACTTGAGGCCCCTGGCAACCATGACCTGCTTTCAATCCCCATGGCCTAGAGCCTCTGGGTGTAATCAGCATTTGGAGAAGAAGCCATCTGTTGCCCAACTCAGTAGTTCATTCCTCTGGCAGCACAATGGTCTGTATGGATGTGCCATAGTCTGTTTCTCATAGTCTCTTTAAGAGAACTGTACTAAAATCATAGGAAAACGGCACAGGAGAACTGAAGAGGACTGGAAAGTACTTACACCTGATACCACAATCGAACCACCAATGCAAAATGACTAGTAAAGTGACTGACATAACCCCACCTAACCTGATAAATCCAAGCACAGACCCTGAAAGATGACCCGTGGGAGAGAAGCTGCAGCTATCTGTGACTCCCCAAAGTTCAGGGCTGGAGCCAAAACCAGCAGGAGGATCTCTCCTAAACACAGACAGGGCAACACCCACGGGCAGAGGTGGGGAAGTGGCAAGGAGCAGCGTTCTCAACAAATGAAGCCAGGCAGTGGAGAACTCTCCTTGCATTTTGGTGAGTTGTTTTTCCAAAAGCCTGAAAGTTTTCCTGAAGAAATGCCAAACATTCTGGGGAGAGAAAAGCTGAAGCAATTCAGTAAACCACCTATTTCCTAGCAAAAGGGAACAAGCTTAACTTTCTTGTAGCACTCGGCAAACTGACGAAGCTAGAATATTCACCATTTCAGACTGGCTCTTGAGTTTTTCAAAAGCACTTTCTGGTAGAAAGTTAAGAATTCCTCTATTTCTGACATGAAAATAGACTTATTAAAAAAGGGATACCCATCCAACAGTATGCTTATGTGAACAGATACTGCTACATCGGGTGCTAAAATTTTGCCTTACTGGTTTGTTTCACAATCTTTTTAACGCTCCATGTATATAGACAGCATTTATGGAGAACTGACTTGAGTTTCCGAGCATTCTACTGCTCAAGTAAGGAATACTTCATCCAGAGAGAGAATGTGGTTAAAGGTAAACTGCCTGTTCAACATACTGAAAACCACTTGAAACACGTGCACGGCTGAGCACTGTCTCTCCACTCCCAGGACTAGGGTGAAGCAAAATTGCATGTATTTTGTTTTTTATGATGCCACTGAGAGGCAACCAGATCACAGGTCAGATTAAAATACTTTTTTTATTCCTGTGGCTTCATGTAATTAAGTTGAGTATAAATGTAGACAAATTACTTTTATCAAAGTTCTTGACTTGGCTATATCGGTGTAAGAATATACGTGCTTCCTCATAAAGATATTTTTCATAATCTTTACTTCTTTGAATAAAGGTGAATGAAAATAGCAGTGTTACTCTCTTAAAAGTTGTAAAGATTTGTTCTCCTACAATATATGTTTTACTATTTTGATTTTTACAAGTATTCCAAAGAGAAAAGCTACACAAAATCCAGAACTTCACCTAAAAAAAAAAGAGACCTTTGCAATGTATGGCCTTTTGAGTGTGAAATTATTTTCTTATGCAGCCACTTATGAAGCCTGTATTTAAAAAAAAAAAAAAGACGTACATAGCAATATATTATAAGACTCAACAGATTGAAGGTCTCAGATTGTTTACTTCCTGGGCTCTAATTAACGTAAAAATAGTTAAGAGCTTCTCAGGGACTAAGACTTTTCTACTTGAAATTGCTTGAAATATTAATAGATACATTAGTGTGAAGTGATTCCAATTTTGTCATTTTGCAGGAGAAATGAGCACGAGTAACCTGATCTGCCTACTTCACAGGGATCACCAAAAGTAGAACAGGTATCTCAGGATCCTAAGTATGGCTTTACTGAGCAACTGGGCAGTACATATTCACTGTCATACTTTTACTGAACTTTCAATAATCTGTTCTATGTATGCTAATCATTGACGTAGCATACACATATCAAACCTACTGTACTCCTACAATGAAAAATATAGCCTCGCCTAAAGTATTTTTAGTTTTGCAATAGTTAAAATTTTCTAATAACGTCTTTCCACTGCATAAGGTGTCAAAGCAAATATGAATGTCAGTGCATTGTGATGGCTGTATGAAAATCAAGCAGAGAGGAAGGGGGAAACTGACTTAACCTCTTTACTGGCTGAATGATTCCATTCAAATACACGAAAGCTTTTGTTCAACTTACATACTCATTTTCAAGAGACATCAAAAGATGACCAAGTGGACATGTACTGTGTATGTTCAACAAGCCTTTCCCCAGCATTCTGTCTCCTTCCTTTCCTAAGCTTCCTGGAGCACCAGCTCCCTCTTCAGCTGGTGCTAGTAATGGAGCTGACCCTAACAGCTTATCAAACAGGCCAGACTGTTTGCAGCATTTCCAACCACAGGTCTCCCATCACCATCCCTCCTCCCTGCATCACAGTTACTTCAAAGGCAGGAGCCTGACCTGAGGGAGTCAGGAACTTGCCTGATATATAAATGATGGGGTGGGGCTGAGAAGGACCTGGACCTAAGTCCCAAGGCTTGGGACTGACCAGACCACCATCTGAATTCCTGAATTCAGCCAGATCTGAAGCTAGTCTGTACTTTATCTTGGCCTTACCAGTCCCTGAACTGTGTTTTCCCACTCAATTCTGATCGAATCTGTCCTGTTCAACTGAGAATCTTCTAGCTGTAAGCCTTACTCTAGAAGAGATGCCAACGACTGCAGCGTGCAGGCCAGTCAGCAATTGGTTGGCTAGTTCGTTTTCATAGGACCCACCCAATAAAACTGATTCTTACATATTTTAGGAATGCCTGGCACAGGTTCTATGTGACCAGTAAAGTCTGAAGCATTTACTATCTGGCTACTAACAGAAAATGTCTGCTGACCTAGACTTCGAGGAAAAATGGAGGGGGATGGGGGAACACTGCATGGATTTACCCAAAAATTGAAAATCAATGAAAAAGTTTGAGATTCTTCAAAACAAAGCAAAACAAAATCCCCTTATGAAGTTTTAAAAGGAAAAACATATTCTGGTTTAACTAATTTCTTAGAAATAATGTTGTCAATACTAACTTTTCCAGAATATTAGGTCCTGATTTTCCTTAGTTTTTGTCATTATTTCTACAGATATCTCCAACTTAAAATGGAGTAAGCAAATGAATAAGAGTAGGTTACACAAGCTAATACCTTAAACAAGACTAAGGAGCAGGAAAAGGGCTACCATCATTTACATTTGTAAGTATCTAGCTACAACTGCTCTTTATAACACAAATGCTCAAGCTGTTTATATGTTAAACATCTATTTACTCACAAGTCAGAGCTAGATCAAGGTTTTTCCAGAATCACTCCTTTTTCTTTTCCAAAAGGGTAAAAAGCACCAAATACCATGACTGCTACCATGCATCCAGGGTTCACTGTAGATCAATCAGAAGAGCTATTTTGTTCCGGGAAAAACTGGACCCAGCAAAGCGAATGAACGAACGATGGCTGCACTATCGTGCAGCCGCTCCTGGTCTTTCAGACCTGATCCTGGATGTGTCTACTTTCAGGTTTATAAATCCTTCTCAACAGTTAATTCCACTAAAGTAGCTTCTCAAAAATGTAAAGTAAACTACTCATATAAAAGGTAATCACCAATAGTTACTTTAAAATCACTCAGTAACAGTAAGACACGTTATACAAATCATACGGCGCTAAATCCCAAATGGATTTTTCTAAACCAAACTTTTATTTCCTAGTCAATGCA
Organism: Condylura cristata; assembly: GCF_000260355.1. Lineage (NCBI taxonomy): Eukaryota > Metazoa > Chordata > Mammalia > Eulipotyphla > Talpidae > Condylura > Condylura cristata. The sequence continues at coordinate 4,291,581 of NW_004567103.1, read as the reverse complement.
CAATTTCATGCACTGACTTAAGAATAGAAAACACTAGCAATATGCAGATATTCATCTAGGCATTATATTTAAGTAAAAAGAAACTGGAAAAAGAGGAACAGTCCAATAAACAAATTTTAGTATGGAACTATATGAAGCAGGAACACACAGCATCAGTTAAATGAGGCATCAGTTAAATGAGGGAGCGATCTAACTGGCACTTCGTCAGTTAGTGGGACTGGAAAGTTACATGATTCCGGAGGCAATTTCAAAGTATACATCAATATTTCAAAGAAAAATAACCTGTGTCCTAAAAGGAAATAGTAATGTTAATTACGAATCCAGTCAATTAAAAAATTAAGAGTAATGAAAATGCTCATTAGTTTGGGAATGGGTTACAATGAGGCCTATCCATATAGTCATTTTAAATGATACGTTTTAGAAAGGAAAAGGGTCTGCTAAAATGTTTTTCTTACCATTTTGAGGGTGAACTTTAACATGCATCCAGAGTCTAGAGTGGAGCCTACTTATCAGAAACCAACACCTACTCTTCTGTAAAGCCAGCTTTGAAATAAAGTGAGAAAACAGGTCGAACAGATGTGCATTCACAACTGTCCTCTCAGGAAAGATTCCGAGGTCTAAGCGAGAAGAATGGGAAGAACAGAAGAGATAGCCATCACAAAGCAACTTCAGAAGATAGAAAGCAGAACTACAGCACTAAATGTACTGGAACTTCAAAAAACTGGAAGTGCAGAAAACTCAGATAAACAATCAGTGAGATTAACACTGCAAAGTCCCAAAGGCACGGGGTACCTGAGAACACTTCAGAGTCAAAACTGAGCACTGTTGTTGACAGTCCTCCTCCTCCTGCACAGCTAGTAACTGTCTCCCTCCTGACCCAGCAAAACATTAAGCCCTTTATTCTTTCTAAAGTATAGACGCTCAGCTGCAGAACATGGCTGCAAAAAGGTCCACCAGCGCCAGCACAAGGAAGAGGGAGCGGGCTCAACAGTACACAGGCACACTGATGCCAGACGGCCCTCTCCCACTCAGCCCCCAGAACCCTGGCTGTCTGGCCTTCCTCTCCAGGCAGGACGCTGAAGAATCTTCCCTGTGGAATTTTACCAGCCAGAGAAAAAAGAGCTAAAAATAATGACAGAAGAGGTTTCATAACACACTGCCCAATCAGATCACTCGACAGTGAGTATCAGTCAAAGCTCATCTACAGCCTAAAGATTACTAGATTTTTGGTTCCCCCCTGCAGCCACCACCCCAAATTGAGTAAGAGATAACCAGAAATTGCACGAATCTGAGGAAAGTTCCTAGTATGACAATCAAAACCAAACAGCCATCCCACCACCCCTTTCTCCCACCCCTAAAAAACTACAGAGGGGTAGTGCAATCAAAGAAAATACACGATTAAGATCTACAATAAAGGGGGAAATAAGTGACCAACCACCCTGATTTGTCTAAGAGTACCCTGAGTCTTGGGGGAAAGTTCAGACTCAGTGGACGCCAGGACTGCTAACAAGAAATGGAAACAAGTCCACGGCAGCAGCACTACTCTAAATAGTGGAGGTAAAGCCCTGCTGGCTTTCAGGGAAGTAGGCAGCATACTCAAGTTAGGAATCACAACAGCTCCAGTTCTGAAAGCTGGAAGATAACGTTTCAACGTTCTGATGAAAAATAATTTCCAATTCAGAACTCTATACGAAACAGGTATCAAGCTTGTGTATTTCAAATCATTCAAAACTTGAAAAAAAATTCGAGACATTCAAAATCTGAAAAAAAATCTCAAGACTTGTTCTTAGAAAGTCAGTGGAAGATATGTTCCATCAAAGATGGAACAGTAAACGAAGAAAGATGGTGTGAGAGCTGGAAATGAACAACTAAACAGAAGCAAAGGCTGAAGAAAAACCCCAGACTAAATGCAGCGTGCCCAAGTGTAAGGAGTAACCGCTGGCACCTCACTGCCTCAGGAAAATCAAACATCATGTGGTAGATGACTGGAAAAGAGATGTAGACAGTAAGAACCGAATCTGGAGTTGAGCGACAGGTTGCTGGAAAAGGAAAACAAGATTAACTGTGTTAACAGAAAATGTAAAATCATTATGATCAGAAAATGTTAAGTGGGAAACGGTCCTGGACCCAATGGAAACTACCTGCCCACCCCAAACACTGAGCACTGGAAGTCCATACAGCAGGCATTTATTTGGTGGGTGAAGCGGAGGGGTAAAGCTTCCACAGAGCATACGACAATGCTCAATCTGAAAAAGTAAATCTCAACGAATAGAAACATGAGCACATAACTTAGAACCACTAAAGTATGTACCAAAACAATCAGCTATGGGGAAGAGTAATGTGCCAGAAGACTGCTGCTTTTAAATCTCATAGAGCTTTACTTCAAACTACACTTAACAGTTGATCAATAAAAATCACACACATAAGAAAGAGATCATCCTCAGTGACAGAATTAAGTGAATTTATAGGTTTTCTTTTTGTACGTTGGTATTTTCTGGATGTCTTCTGTTATTTTTAATGACAAACATGTTAGAATCAGAAGTGTCCATAGATTAAAGGATACAGACATGAATATGAAAAAGCAATTTTTGCTAACTTCAGAATGATGCACTCAGGATAACTTTTGTTCTGACCTGGTATACAAACGTTCACATACCATATTGTCTAAAATCCACGAAGGAAATAAAACAAAGCAAAGCCTTCTAACAAAGATGCCAGTGATACCTGTTTCCATTTAATCTTAGGAATCATTTGGAAATTTTTCAAAATGGTTACATATTAAAATTTTTAGGTTGTAAGATTACAGATGCCTTAAGGATAATACACAAAACTCGACTCTCAATCCTCACCCCTTAATGCTGCTCACCCAGCCACCACATGAGGCTAAAAGAATCCTATTTTTGAAACTCAGTAGGGCTGATTCTATCATCCTAGCAAGACCCAACCATGAAACCAGGATTCTCCACCTTATAATCATTTTCTGCTCTGTTTATTCTATTTCCTCCCTCCATGCAAGAGGTGCAAAGCATTATGTTGTGACAGAAAGAGTCTCAATCTAAGAAGAATCTCCCTTCCCAAAAAGGTGGCATCCTCCTGGCTCTTGTCTAGTTCTATATGATGGTCACAGGCTGCATGCAGGTCAGCAGAAAGGATGAAACTCAGGCTTGGAAGAAGCGGGTAACAACTACTCCCCCCCTGCTAGGAATGTGCACGTGATGCCCACTTCAAAAAAATAAGAGGAAACCAGATCTACAGACAGACACATCACACTGGAAAGGTAGTACCTTCAAATTTTCCGACAGATAAGCTCCGGAATAACCCAGGTTTTGATCATAAACTTGCTACTATGCTATCCATCACCTGCTATTCAGACAGCTAACCTCGACACAGCCACATTTTATATCGAAATGAGCTTATTTCAAAAAGGTAGGTTAGTAAAAGGTTTCATTTGAAGTGAAACTAATCATAAACATTTAACATTATGCTAGGATATAAAAACATTTTGAAAATCTTAGGTCACTACACTGCCTCACTGGCTTCATTTATACCACATGAATGTTCACAGGAATGTCTGCTTGCTTAAGCAACTAAGAAGAAAACTTCCTGATGTACACTGAAAAAAGTCACGTAGCTCTACGTGGGCTATTTTCAAGAACTCCACTAAATGACACAAGATGGACCTTTGTCCCCAAGCTATTTTGATCAGCTGCAGCTGGCAAGACACAAGGCTTCGGAAGTCTCATCACAAAAGTAACTCTTTCACTAGCTCTCCTGCCAACGCTATTTCCTCACCAGGCGCTTGTCCATCAGTCAACAGCCAACAAAACAACACTCTGGGAACATCTTCATTTTAAGTGGCCTGACTAACATATAATATCATTTCCCAAAGTGAGTTCCACCCAAATACTAGTCTCCCAAAGGTACAATGGGCAATCCAAAAACAAACAAACCAATCAGCAAAATATCAGGTTGAAATACTAGGGTTAGCAAGTTATTGCATGGTTTCTCCTGATGTCTATGGTATGTTAACAATTACCCAGAATCTCTGCATAATATCTACCTGGAGTTTTCATACAGTTCGAAAGTACTGTTACTTCTTTACTTAAAAAAAAAAAAGGTGGGGTGGGGTGAAGGCTTACTATGAAACTTTTTCACCAATCATATCTTAGCAAGGGTCTTTAACTAAATAACATGTTCACACTCATTCTTAAATGTGAAGAAAATTAGTAACCTATCTAAACTTGTAACGCTTTGTATCTCAAACTGTTTACTCCATTTTTATAGAATTAACTGATTTCTCCCCCTGAGCTAAACTTATGAGAAATCCACATGTCATCTTCTATCCATTAAATCTAAATCTGCCCCAGTTAAAAAAAAAAAAAAACAACACTCCTGAGACATATGCCATTGAGAACTATGGCAACTGACATTTCACCATTATATGGTATTTAATCAGCTTAACGTTATTTAATTTTTCACATGCACTATTTCATTTCTACTTCTGAAGATAAGTATCAGTTTATAAATAAGATTGGGGATTAGGCTGCTATGTAGAAGTCAGTTAAGTTGTCTGACCTCACAAAGTTATCGGAGAGAAGAGAACTTTAAGCCAGAGTGAAATCTTGCACTGAGTTCAACAGCTAGGAAAATGCTGAGTAAGCTTTCTGTCTTAAGATGCTCCACTTCAGCTGTAGACCCTAAATATGTACTAAGTATTATGCTAAGTCTCCTCACATATTCATTTTTCCCAGAGAGCTGCTATGTTCATTTTACAAAGAGGCTTGTAAACTTTTCCCAGTCATCAGCAGAACTAGTATTCAGATTCAGAAATCTCAGCTCTTGTATTAATAGCTCTCTCCCCCAAATTCCCGCCCATTAGACCCAGACAGTCCCCCAAAGATAGTTCATTTGCCCCTCTATTCTTACATAATACAGCACTGCTCTTCTTTCCAAGATTGCTCTGCGCATCAACCTTTGCTGCGTGGCACGTGTGACCGCACCCAGATGCACCCTGCCCTTAAGCTTCAGGAGTCCGACTAGACTCGGCCCCTTTCTGTTCAATGCTACAGGAGAGTGACTTCTGCCAACAGAAGCCTTATGCTTGACTCTTGGCCCTTTCACTTCTTTGTTGTATGGCTTTTGAACAGGACCCTGATCTTGAACTTCCTTACCTGTCCGACAGAAACAGCAGCTTCCACACAGAGCTAATGAGGAGTATATAGGATGACCTATGTCAAGTATGTTTAAATTCCTGCTATTGTTTTACAAAGTTTTATACTGATTAGTAAAGAAGCAAACATGTAATGAGTAATATGGATCCCTGGAAAATTGCTGTGACAATAAAAACAGAGAACATGGTTAGAGAAAAGCAAAGCAACACCACAGAATCACACACGTGACCGATGCAAGCCCTAATGCTTGCATTTATGAAATGTGTCACTAAGGCAAGTTATGTCACCTCCTTGAAAGAAATTCCTTCAATAACTACTGCAGAGCACCTTTTATTTATTTATTTATTTTTTAATTAAATAATTGCCATGGTAAAACATACAGCTCTGATTAGATGCTAAGTGAATGATGGCTTCCCTCTTCTAGTCCAAGAGCTAGGCTATAATTAGAGCTTAGAACTAGGACAGGGGCCATGAAAATGGAAGTGATATTCCGTGACCAATGAAAAACTTTGATTTTTGTGAAAGGAAGAAAAATGCGTATGGACTGAGTTTTAAACTAATTCAGTTGACCACGGGCAGAGTGACTTGGCAGAATGTATGGAATGGTTGACTCTGGCACAGGGCTGGGGTTAGGAGGGCTGAGAGCAGGAGGCTCAATACTTCCTGGGTGAAGACAGCCTTGTCACCGTGAAACCCCACAGACGGGCAGTTTTTCAGTTAGAGATCATAGTTAACAGACCTTGTAAGAAAGCTGGCATCTGAGAAGAGTCATGGATAAAACATTCAAGGACACTGCTCTCACCTGACCCAACTATGATTTGGAGAACATGAGTTCTTCAACTGAAGCAGACCAGGAAGCAGAAAGAGACAGTTTATTTCACACAACCTCTTGCAGACATAACCTGGCCCACAGGTCATAGAGATCATACAGCTACCCCATCTTATAGACACACCGACACATTTCCGCTTCACTTAAACGCAGAGAGAGGAGGTATAAAAGATAACAGAAATAACGCCAACTGTTAAGAAATCCTTGGTAGGACCAATAAACTGTTAGCTACCCCCTTTAGCCTGGAATTTCTTCTTGACTTCAAATATAGAAATCTTAATCTTCATGTAGTGTCTGTTTTTCAGGTTAGGTATAAGATTTTATTTAGTGTATAATAGGACTCTGGTCAAATTTTAGCAGATACTGAATAAACTGGAAGTCATTATTCAAAATTAGGTTAGGCTGATTCAATATTAGCAGAGCTTTGACAAAGATACTAGTAGATACTACATATAATCTTCCATTAACCATGAAAAAGTTCTAATTCTATCAAAATATCTTGTGAAATTTTCTATAAGGACCCAAAAGGTAACGAAATGGTCCAAACAAGTTTCCTGATGAAATACTACAAAAACTAAATACTTCAAAATTCGTAAGTGTTATCTTATTGTCTTTTAGTATCTTAAAATAGAAGAAAAGAAACACTTCAGCATTGCAACAATCACATAATTGACCAGGGTCATCACCAGTTCTAGTAAGATGAATAGTGAGCTTCTCAGAGTCTTTGGGGAAAAAGGACATGGAAAAAAGTACAAGACAGACCGTTTTCCCATCCAGCTGGTTTCTTTGCTGAATGTATTAGTGCCACATATCCGTTCTTTCAACTCCATTGTAAACCTCAAAAGCTTCCATACACCTACCCATTTACCTGAGACTTGGAGCTCATTGTGTGAAACCTAAGCAGTAGCCACCTTTACAGTAAGTTCCTTTTAAAAACACAAATGACATGTGAGTAAGATTTAATTTAATTTAATTTATACAGGAGTCCATGTATTCTAGTAACAGCTCAGTTGTTGCCACTGAATAAATATAGGATACCAAAAAAAAAAAGAAAAGAACACTTGATCTCTGACCAAAGTCAGTAGCCACTCATGACTTGAATAATTCTGCTACCTGGTGAGAAGAAAATCCAAATTGACATCCTGTCTGGATATTAGAAAGGCAGGCAGGCAGCAAGTGTTACCAGGGTAAGACACACTAAGTCATCACTATGTAATTATGAAAAAAAAGGCAGATTCTCTGTCCCCACGAAACTAACTGTGATAGCAACTATACATGAATATGTACAGATAAATGGCAGCAATAAATCTAAGAATGAGCCAGACTGAAAAAGAAAAGAAGGGGACAAAACTCTGACTACCTTGAAAACAGTTGCTTTCGAAAGACCGAGAGTTACTTTCTTTAAATTGTTGAAAAAAATCGGTAAACTTACTTGCTAATTTGGCCTGTAATCCAGAAGGTCCAGGTTTGGATGTCTCTGACTTAGAAGACCCTGGAAGAGACAGTTTTGTTTTAGGAAGGCTAACTTTAGGGCTGAAACGAGCAGCCCAATCAAATTTCGAGGAGCCACCAGTTTTACTCTGTTCCTTCTCCCGGCTGCTTCTTCTGGGGCTGGGGCTGGATGCTGAACGGGAACGCCTGGCCTTGCTCTGGTCTTTTCCTTGTTTCACTCTGGCACCTGGTGGGACAGTAGAGGAGGCCGAGGCGACAGCAGAAGACGAAGAGGAAGCAGAGGCAGCAGAAGAAGAGTCGGTGATGGTGCTACACCCAGCTTTGGCTGAGGCGGCTGATTTTGAAGCCAGCTTGGTGGGTTTTGCAGCTCTCTCTTCGGCACCAGCTGATTCGGGCACAGAACCACTCTTTAGACAAGAACTCTCTGTCCTCTTTCTTTTCTGACTCCGTGAACTACCGGTGGCCCCACTCTTCCTGGTGTGAGCCTTGCTCGTTGATGGCAATTGTGTAGATTTCAGTTGTTGCTCCTGGTCTAAATGTCTCTTCTTTGACTTACTATGTGGCTTGTTCGTTTCTGAGGGCGATTCAGTATGCTGAAGTGCTTTTGGTTTTTTAGCAGAGCTAGGAGAATTGGTCCTGTCGTAATCTGGACTAGCACTGCGCTTCACTCCTCGAGAATTGTCTTTCTTAGGCACCTGGCCCGGTTTCTGCCTTTCTGAAGTATTGGCTCTGTCTGGATCCTCTGGTTGTGGAACTATGCCAGCAGATGATGAACTGCAGCTTCTAGGAGGTCAGAGAAGGAAGAGAGTTAGCAGCAGCCTACCATCATTATGCCTGTGCCTAAACCTCATTGATTTCTCACATATTTGGAAATCAGTGCTTACAAAAAAAGCACACATTTGCATGTTAAGTACAGTACTCAATAAACCTAACTTGTCAAATAGTTTAAAACTGCAAAAGCACTTAAAAAAAGATAATAGCAGGTATGACTTTAGATGGTAAACTACTCAAAGTCAGTGTAATTCTTTAGCCCAAGACTACTCACACCAAACATTCTGAAACCAGAGTTAAGCTTGTAAGAAAAACAATGCTTAGTGATTGAGAATCAATTGCAACTAGAATACTGAGGCCTCCATTCACAAACACGGTGCTGTCTAAGCTTAAAATAATCACCACATACACTTTAAAAATGAAGGCTAGGCATTTTCATATTGTAGTAGGAATTATATTCCTTTCCAAAGCCTCTAATCAGTTAGATAGATGTTTAGATATTATTGGCTAATAGACCTGACAAGAAAAAAGCTAGGGGAAAATGGTGCGACGGTGACTGCCGATGCCTCTAATGGTTTACTAAGCAAAGGAGGAACGTCACAGCTCTTTATACAAGGAGAAACAATTACTGTCTAGGCTGTTACACTGACATTACTGCAAAGGTGATAAACTACTGATAGTCATAGTTACACTCAGGAATGAAAACATGTACATTAACATTTTAGAATAACCTATAAGTTTCAATATTATCCAATGATTCAAATGTAAATAATTGTGTCTTGAAAATGTATAAGCAATGTGAAGATTTACCTTTTAGAAAGGTGTCCCCTTGACAGTTCAGAAGTAGTATTAGACTGTACTTTGGGTGCCTTAGAATTAGATTTTCTACTCTCAGGAGGGCTATATCCCTTATGTTTTGCCTGCCCTAAATGTGACCTGTCAGCAGAAAATCAAAACAGAAATCTATCAGGAAAGAGATGCAAGTACAATGCTGAAAGTGAAATATTTTCATTTAAAAACAAAAAAACTTCCCAATTCTTCATTGTTAACCATACCCCTTTCCCAAATACTTCTCTAATTGTTATTTCAAATAATCTGGCAAAAGAAATTCCCTCTTAGAAGCAATACCCCCAATACCCAAGAGTTAGTTTTTTTTCAATTACCACAGCAACACTGCATTAGCCATATATGGTTACAATAAGCAATAATTTTGTAGCAATTTTATTGCAGACATTCAAATACATTTTTGCAAGGAGCAAATCCAGACTACTTTTAACAGACAATATGACCACCTTAAAAGGGCAAATTGTGATTCCTACTATAAAACTGATTTGAACACTGTAATTCAGGTTGGTACAGTAGGTACAGACAAATGAAATCAGTTCCCATGCTGATTTTACCAAAAAGAAAAAAAAATTAAAAGCACTAAATAATAAATGTACATGAAGTCAATACAGTAGTATTTGCTATAAATTTAAAACACTAATCAACCAAGGTAGATCAAAAATTAAGTCCTAGAGGGAGATAAAGAATTTACCACAAAATATTGTGAAAATATTCAATCACTCCATTAGGGATACAAGAGTGGGTTGTATTTATACTAAATTAAATCTTGACGCCAGCACTGTTCTAAGAGCAAGATTGGGGAGCATGAAGAAACAGTATTCAGTAGACTTATTTTAAAAAAAAAAATTGGCAATGGCTACACAAGATTTATGTAGGCAGTAAAAAGCAAGCAAGCATCAATATATTACTTAGAAAAATCTGGTTGGTTTTACACAGGTGAGGTAGCAATGTAAGCCCTTTATCTAATTCCCAGGTAGTAACCATTCTTCACATAAATAACATGAAAGAGCATATTCTACAAACAAAGCTTCATTAAGAACAAAGTACCTTACTTTGTTACAATGTTTTTACTCCAATACCATCTCTGAGCACAGTTACAGACCTCACAGGGCAATTCTCATTGAAGCTGTTAAGGATGTGATTATATGCTAAGTGAATCTGGAAGGAGGCCAAACATATACAAAGTTTTTGACATATACAAAGTTCTTGACATATACAAAGTTCCACTATCTCTTCAACAAGATGACCTAAAGTTTCTTGGTTCAGTAGATTTAATGTCCTTCCATTTTCCCAAAAGAATTTAATACTTTGAAAAAAGAAATCAGCTTCTCAATGAAAGCATTTCTTGGATTTGCAATAAAAAGCAGTTTCATTTTTAAGGTTCTATACCGTAGGACAGTGTTTTCCACAAAACAAAATGACTTAACACTAGGTTAGTCTTCAAAGAGTCTTAATCTGCATTTAAGCAATAAAGATTGTATAGCTATATGAAGGTGTCATGCTTTCTCCTTGTTTTTATACACTGCCATCTAGTTTTTATTTCCCTGAGTCTTCCACTGCACACCAACTGTTTGTCTTAACCAGTAAATTTAAAAGATTTCATTACTAGGAATTACTTGTTTTAGTTTTACTAACAAATCTGAGAATTCTTCCCCCCACCCCAACAAATGAGACTGAATAAATTTTCAAATCATTCCATAGTTATAAGAAAGTACATTTTGTCTTCAGAATATAAAACTTAATATTTACTTATAAGCTGTCATTCAGGCTCTCTACATAAGTTGCTTTCATCACTGACTATAGATTAATTTTCTAATTCAATCATAAATTCTGCTCCGTTTCACTACAAAACTAAAAACATTACTTGCTATATCTCCTTGATTACAATTATAATATTAAAAGAAAATTTTATCAGTTAGACAACTTTATGGTGTTCAAGCTGTCAATCATTAAAAAGTCCTAATGTGGCCCTCCCTGGTGGCGCAGCGGGTTAAAGCACAGCACTGAGAATCTAAAGCCACTTCCGCATGAGTTCGATTCCCGCCTGCCCCGGAGGTGACCACATGGCGCGGCAGACCTCTCCTGGCCCGCCCGCTGTTTCGTCGATCTGCCTGTTCTGTTCCCCACTCTGTCTCTGGTGAAGCCTCTTGCTGCCCCTGAGCCTCTGGCCTGTACCCCAGTTCTGTATGCACAAATAAATAAATCTTTAAAAAAAAAAAAGTCCTAATGGAACCTATTATGTCTCAAAAATGAAAATAAAAATTAGTTCACTTTGTCAACAGAAATTGTAAAGAGTAGTCCTCCACTTCGTACCCAAATAAACTGTCCTCTGATCTTAAAACATATCTCATTTTATATCCACCCAAATATGCTACCACATTTTTCCTGTCTTTATTGACACTTTCAACGAAGTACACAAGTTAGCAGAAGAACTGTCAATTATCAGTTCCCCCAAAAGTAAACATAGAAACTGAGGTTCATAAAACTGGCTTCAAACATTCACTCTGTACTACTGAATGTCACTAGATGTGATATTCACTGAATTTTAGTGGGTGATCTTACACTGAGGACTAATTAAAATATATTTTAAAATATAAAATACTGTCATTACTTTCCTTCTGCTGAGCACAATCTTAGCGTATTTTCTGCAAAGGGTGCCTTCATCTCCGTGGGCAATGGTGTTTAGTGTCAGAAAAACAGGTATACATTAAACAAATAAACAGGCACAGTGATGGGCTAAATTTGAAATTTTATTGGGGGTGGAGGGAAGGCAGTAGGCAAATGGGTAAAAACTTTCCCCCAGCTTGGCTGAGCACAAGAGAAACAGGCTACCAGAGGGCCACAAAGTAACAACACAGAGCCTGAGGGGAGGCCGGGAGGTGTCTACTTTTTTATGAACATTTATATATTAGTAACTTTCACAATTCTGCAAATTAAATCTCCATGAAATAATATTGCCTCATCTGGAATAGCAAACTAGAATGTCACGGTATTCAGAGCCAAGCAAGCCTTGAGGCTTCCTTCCTTGACGCTCATTTCACCAACTCCCTCATTTATCCAACCTGACTGCCCAACATTTTTATTAAAAAGCATAATCCAGTGAAAATTACATATACTATTAATCAAATTTACAAGAATAACAAGTAAAACTCAGTAGGCTCCTATGGGGCACGGTGAGCCCACTTAGTAAATTACAGACTAGGATGGGGGTGGGCAGGCATGGGCTTACATGCAGAGTTTCCACGTCATCCTCTGGGGGTTCCAGGGGAAAAAACAAAACAAAAACACCTCATGTTCTGCAAAGCCAGCCACTAAAATTAACTGAGCAAATGGTGGAAATAAGCCTGTGTACAGAGAATTCAAGCCTATGTTATTCTGAGTCCTAACTCCAAAATCGACTTTAAAGAATGATTAAAGGCCCACTAACACTTGCACCAAGAATCACAGGGGCTCACTCTGCAACCTGGTTTTTGTATTTTCTCCTTTAAATGTCTTTTTAAAAGTATTTCTTGTTTTAAGATGAATTACAACAGAACTAAATTTACAATCCAGAGAGGACTTTTCCTTTTTGTCTTTTCTTTCTTGTATATAAAGGATAAGTAAAGGCTTTGAGGTTCCTGAGAGTTTAGCACCTTGCAAAGTGTGGCGCTTTTGGAAGCCAGTGCACTAGCAATTTCTTACATTAAATGATTTCTTTAAATGATCTCTGCAAGATCTTCAGGTTTTTCAGAAGATCTTCATATTTTCCAAATCCTTCTCTTTAACTGAGTTAAAGACTGTCCCCATTTCAGTTCACATATTAATACAAAACTCCCTATGATCCAACATACTACTTCCACTTTATACTGGCATCATATCTTAATATATATATGGGCAACTCACAATAAAGACACCTAATCCCCAACAGAACAATCAACTCTGGATTTATGTGGGTCAGGATTAACTTGAAAGCAGGTCTTCCACATCTCTTACTGACTGAGGCTACCTGTTTTAACTGTCCTCCTAGATGCTGTAATTTACCTTTTACTGCTATTTAGTAAAATCTTTGGTAATCCCAACAAATAAAAACCACTTAAGCCCATGGAAAATTTAAAGTAAGCCAAACTTTGCATCAAAGAGAACACTCTTTGTCTTAATGTTAAGCAAAGTAAGGGAAATGCTTGCATTACAGGTTCTTATATTTTGTTTGGACTTAATTTCTATGTGCTAGCCATATTTGGTTGAACTTAACCACATGTACCTGTTATCATATATAAATTATTCATGGCATAATGACCAAATCTGTTTGTGATACACACATATTTTTGTTTTACATTTCATTTACACAATTATAACATTACAGTTTCAATTCTTTGTTTATAATGCCATAAAATGCACGCCTTAAGACACTGATTTTCAGTAACCAAGTGGAAAGTTGACTTACACTACTTTATACCAAAACCACACTAATATTCCTTGTAAAAATGTACTGTTTCTCTACTTAGTTACAAAAGAGAAGATGATAGTATGACTCTGTTAAGGGAAACTGCTAGCCAAATGAGTCTGTACAATTCAAAGTAAAGAACTCCTTACTTAACTTACAATCAGTTTTTAAACATGAGTGGCTCTTCCACTAGGCAGCATTTTGGAAAGGTGCTGGAGAACAAGAGAGCCGTTAGTACTTAGCGACCTAAATCTGGAACCTACAACTACACCTAGGGACGACAGGTTGAAGGTGTCATGTATTATACAGAATAGTCAGACAACAAAAGTTTGTTCTATGACCCATTTATTTCAAATCGTCTTGGTAATACATGGAAATCTCACTGAAAAATTTGAATTCTGGCATGATACAGGTAAAAAACATTTTATTTCTCATCTCAGATTTGTTTGGCATGACTTTCAAATATATCAAAGTTACCAGGAATACATGGGAAGCAACAAATGATTTTGTTTTTGCGACTTTACCAATATCAGTCATCGTTTTTTATAAAGTCTACAATATAAATGCTCTTCAGTCTGGTGTAGCAGTAACATTCAGTGAACCCAAACAGACATGCAACCATCTAAATACACTGCTACTCCATGTCCACATACCCAGGCATTTACCTACAAAGTTATCAAAGTTTTACTTTAACCTTCATAAAATGTTTGTACATTGTATTGGTGCTTTTAAACGTAGGGTACTTTATATATATCTTTTAATTTATTCCAAGATACTACAGGGAGACCAAATACAAAAATTCACATTATGTGATATACATTACAGAGTCCGCGCAGCAAACTCCAATACAAGCGAGTCCCAAGTGGGTGAGCAACAGTCCAGTCCCTGACCCCAGGGGTCAGAATCTGACAAAGCAGAGCCATCTACCATGTTCTGTGCCAAGTTCCCAACAGAGAGAAATTATAGGCTTTCTAGACCACAGGCAGTGAAACTAAACTCTGAAGGAAGAAAAGCTGTAGGAAAAGAGCGTTCTTATCAAAAGGAGTGTAGAGAGAGGCAAAGGTAGAGGCAGGAAATTTTGAAATCTACACCGGGTCTGGTAAATGATAACAAATGTCCATGAGCACAGAGATTTATTAGGACATGAGATTGACAGTAAAAGTTAGAGCCTTCATTGCCTTGCAGAAGGATCTAGATTATATCCGCAGTAACAGTTTGTAGTAAGGTGCTGACAGGGTTAGAAGCAATCGGCCAGAAGCAAAAATGTCCTATACTCACCAGTCTGGGTATATTGAGAATGGGTGAATAAACTACCACACTTCTATTACTTTGGAAAGAAAAAAGGCAGAGGGGGATTGAATGTAGACAAAAAACATAGGAAAACACCCCCACACACACACACCACCCCCAAAGGAAACCTTTATGGCTCAATTTACTTTCATCCTCACATTTCACAAAGTAGCTGGGTGAAAAGTGTAAACACTAAAACATAAATTAGTGATTAGTGGCAGGTTAGTGATGGCAATACTAAGTATCTCATGAGTTACACTGGCTTTTATAAATCACTGGCTAAAAACTTACTAGGGTGATCACAGAATGTTTTTCAAGTCGTGATTATGTAGTATATTAATTCATTAACTTCATTACCCAAATTAATCCTCAAATGACATCCATAATGGGTGTAATTCCGTTTTAAAGATGTAAAAAATGAGATTTGCCCAAATCACACTACCACTTCCTCCATTCCCCAAAGCCAAGGAAGGTGTGGCTGATTAGGTATCTGTCCCCCTAAATCTGAAACCCTATAGCTATACTTAAGGACTCAGTAGTTAAAATAAAGGCCTGCATCTGCAGTCATTCAATTTTTCCTAGAGATGCTGGTATTTCTGCCCAACTGTATGTACGTGAAAGTAAATGGCTAAAGCTTTGGAGATAGCATATGAGAAAATGAAAGAAAATAATCACCACCATTTCTTTTTACCCTCCTGCTTTCTGTATTAGGGGGGAAAAAAACCCTTCCATACATGAGGCTAAAACTTGATGTTCAGTAATTGAAGAAGCACTTGGATATATTCTTCTTTTTCTTTTTTTTTGTTTAACTGACTTTTAGAAAGGATTCCAAGACTGGGAAAGCACTACATGATGTGAAAAATCAGATTCCCTCCATATAGAGAGAGACAGGAAAAAATCTCAGTGCATACACTATCAGGGATAGGACACAAGTGTAGGGCAACTGATGTCACAGAAGTTGCCAACATGCGTATGATACGACTTTTGGACACACTTTCAGCTCTGATGACTAACACAGGAAATAGATACTGTAAAGAAAATTATACAACATCTTAGACATAAAACTTCACAGGCTAGAGAATGTCACATGAGTATATAAGAACCCCATGTGTCCCTCCAACTGGAAGTGCGTAGCCCCTGCTGCTCCCTAGACCAAGGCCGCCAGGGCCCCCTGAGCACAAGGCCATGACCTGCCCACAGGCCCCGGCCTCTCAGCATTCCCGAAGCAGCTGAGACTGGAGTGAAAACACCTGGCTGGGTCCTGCGGCTGCCCACTCATTAGGTGAGCGTCAGCGTGCCCAAACACCATTCCGCCAGGCACGACTGCAAGTCACCTGCCGCCTCTAGCAGAAATGGTTTAAAGCAGTTTCGATTTCACCATGAGAAACAAGGAAGTCATTTTCCTACCACATCAAGTCTCACCTTAACCACCTTTCCCTCCCAAAGATGAAGAAGCTCAATTTTCATCTAAGTGGAGGGCAGGATAAAAAAAGACTGAAGGATGCACGACAATTATTAAAAACACTCATGCTGGTTCAGCAGCAGCAGAGAACACACATGCTAAAGGCGAGCTGGCACTAAGTAGAATTTAGGAAAACTGATCCGCTGAGTAAATGCCAAGTGAAAATAAAAAATGATGTTTAAGTAGTCGGTGGTAGCTATAATATGCCGTTTACAAATATTGTCTTCCTCCTTCCAGACACAGGGCAGGATGGTGTTTGCCTAATCAGTCAGAGGTCCCCCACAGTCACGTAACTCATCCTGGTCAAGGGAACGTGAGGGAAATGAACCACTTCCAGGATTCTCAGACCACTCAGAGAGTGAGGGGCCGTTCCCAAGAGCCTCCTGGCCCAGCAAGTGGACCTGAAGATGCGCCCGAACATGCAGGTGCATAGCAAAACCTGCAAGTGACCCAGGACAGACACATTTTCTAGCAGCATGAGTGTCATTATGTCCACATGACTGGTGCTCAGGCGCTAACACTATGGCGTGATCTCACAACCTCATTTTAACGAAGCCCTCTTTCCACCACTTCATTCCAACAATCTTTCCATGACCACTTCAAAAAAAGGAAGTGACATTTCCATGCCTAAAAATCTGAAGAAAGTTAAGTTTCCTTATTTCTACCCCACACTAGTATTTGTGGAAACACCTACTTACAAAGTAGATTCACAGAAAATTTAGATAACATCAAAACTCTGGAAATAACTAACGTTTCCAGGTATGAAGTAAAAAAATACCACTGACATGCACTCTCTGCTCTGCACCTGCTTCCTCCGTGTTCAGAACCCAGATCCACAAGCGAGTGCTAGAATCTTTCTTGCCAGACTAATCACCCACGTGCCCAGTCCCTCCACTCGGCTGGAATGGTTTGTGACACCAGCTAGCACGCTGCTCAAGAGCATAGTGTCTACAAATGGTTGAAAACAATCTTATACGAGTTTGTAGTACAAGTAAATGAAGGCAAGATTCTTAACTGAAGCCAGAAGTGGTTTACTCACACACACACCCAAGAATTAAAATAGCAGCCACATCACTAAGTCTAGAGAAGGCAGAGTCCGCACAGCCCTGAAACATTAAGGACCTGAAACTTGTAAAAACTTTACTACAAACATACTCTCTCTAAAATACTTCCTTTCTCTGCCTGGACATCTCCCACAAAAGCAAGAGTCATGCAGGCGGCAATTTCAAATTCACATTTTCTCTTTGCCGCCGAAGAGGGGAAGGCTTCTAGGCTTCTAGCTTCTTCCACCAGTGATCTTTTGGCAACTCCAGTCCCATAACTGAGCTCCTCAAGGAAAGGGCTGCAGATTGCCCCAGCTTTGTCAAAGCGTTAGGCAGTGGGTAGCCAAGAGCAGGATAAGACCACACTGGGAAAAAGTAACTAGCATTTAAAGTGCCTAGATGAAGAACTAGAAGAGACCTCTCAGCAAAGGAGCACAGCTGTTCCAAGAGGGACAGCTGTAGAACAGCACGAAGGGAGATTAATAATCAGTTAACAACACAGGCAAACTAACACATTCACATCCAATAGGGTTCTCATTCAGATCTCACTCAAACTTACTTTTCCAATGTTTAATTTCATTACTATAGAAACACTAATAAGGTTAAGATTAAGGCAATCTTCTTTATCAAATTAGCAGGAAAATGCAAAAAGTAACAAAGATGAGGAAAAACACACACACACTCACACACACACATCCTTTTCCTGATTGGGGTGTGGGGAGAGGGAAGGACTGTGAAACAAGTTAACCATAGATATATATATAATATATATATATAAAACCCTCCAGTAAGCCATGCAATCTCATTCCTGGAAATCTACACCCTCAAGGACTACTAGGAGATGTCTACAATACAAGCATTTAATAAACTTAAACCTTGTGTCTACCACACAACCGTCCATCTAACTACACTAAAAAGTACTCATGGAAAGTATGTATATTCATTCCTGAAGTTCATGTAGTCATTTGTAAGCAAACACCAAAACACCACAATGACTTCAGAAAATGTTGAGTATAAATGAAGTATTCAAACCTTTAAATGAGGTGTCATCAGTCACATGGTAAATTATATTTTAAAGACAACTAAACATCAAAATGTGACAGAGACTTATCTCTGGGTGATGTTTATGTTCCTTTTGTGCTTGTCTTACCCCATTCCTTTGAAACAGCCCTTCTGTGTAATCAATGCTGACCAAAAAATAAAATAAAATAAAATAAAATAAAATAAAATAAAATAAAATAAAATAAAATAAAATAAAATAAAATAAGCCCCTGCTCTGATCATGTTAACAAAAAGTTTTAACTGGTAAGTCAGACCAAAAAACAGCTTTTTTACACCATTAGCAGTAATTATTAAAGCATTTGCAGACAAAACAATTTTTTTTTGTTTTGGGAGAGATGGAGTAGACATGGATTCAACCATTAAAAAAAAATGACGGCCCTCCCTGGTGGCGCAGCGGGTTAAAGCACAGCACTGACAAGCTAAAGCCACTTCCACATGAGTTCGATTCCCGCCTGCCCCGGAGGTGACCACATGGCGCGGCAGACCTCTCCTGACCCGCCCGCTGCTCCCCTCAGCAGTGGACTTCACTGGTCTGCCTGTTCTGCTCCCCACTCTGTCTCTGGTGAAGCCTCTCACCGCCCTGAGCCTCTGGCCTATACCCCAGTACTGTATGCACAAATAAATAAATCTTAAAAAAAAAAAATGACAAGACTAGTAAAATGAAAAAAATTGAGCCATAACAGAACTAAGAAAGTTATTCTTGTGATGGAGAAGGCAAAGGTTGGTGCAACAGTTGGTAGACTTGACTATCTAATTTTAAAACTTCTATAAACTAAAAGAAAACATAACAAGTAATAAAATGAGGTAAAATACCTGCCAAGTTAATTAACACATCGATACCCTTTCCATAAAAGGCGCTCACAAAAGAACAAGACAAGGGCACAAGCAAGCAACTCATAAAACAAAACCGGGCAGTATGTGGGAAGATCTTCGACGCTACAGGAACTAAAGAAAAGATAACTGTAACCAAAGGCCTCCTATTTTCCACAAAATTTCATCAAAAATAGTATGCTATATTGGCTAGGACTCAGAGAAATGGTGACTCACAAAGCATTTAGTTAAGCGTATAAATGAAGTCAAATAAAAAGATTAAGTGGCTCAATCTTTCTAAAAGACAACTCAGCAAACGGTTTCCAGTTTCCTAATCACTCATACCATTGGTCTTACAAACCCATTTCAGGAATTTAACCTGACAAAGCCAGAGACATACTCAAACTTTTAAGGTCAAAAAGTTTAACTCTTGGCAAAATTTTCCTAACCTCTCAGTTTAGCCAATCTAACATTAATAATTCAGTGTTGTGAGATTAAAGGTTCACTACTTTATTTAAAAAATATAAATTTTAGTTCTTAAAGTTTATTCCAAAATGTATACAATATATTTAACAAGAAAAAAGGGGTAGGTGGGTAAGGGGACCCACTATCAGGTGCAAATTTAAATCTTACGTTTTCACATCCAAGAAAATCATGGACTAGAATATATATTAACCATGCTCATCTCTGGGTGACTGAGTAAAAATCTCATTTTCTTTCATTTCTCTGAAGCGTCCCAATTTTCTGTTCTTATGTTTAAAAAAAAAAAAAAATGATGACGCAACTATCACTACCAAACACGATCTCTACCAAAGCTGCTTTAAAACTGAACTCGCTCCCACCACTGCTATTTGAGAAAAACAAGAAAAAGCACGACGTAATGAAGAAGCCGCCTCCACAGGGAGGGCAGCCTAGGGACACCTGTGCTGATGGGGAAGGCTAGAAAGCATCCCTGTGAGCAGCCAAGACAGCAGTGCAAGGGAGAGACGTCCTAAAGGAAAAGACAACAGAAGAGAAAGGAACGAACAAGCTATCGACCAAAATATTATCAAGGGAAGGGGAAGAGAAAAACAGACACCTAGTTCAATTATGAAGAGTGGGTGAAAAAGCAAAGAGGAAATAATGAGGAGAAATAAAAAGACCCCAGAGAACCAACATTCTTTCATCTTAAAGATGGGTGACAACTACACATAGTTAAAAAACAAAATAAAGGGCAGGAATGGAAGGAAGCAAGCTACTCCAAGATAGCTTAATGCCAGTTCATAGGAAAATGGTGGGTCAAGAATGAATGAATTATATTCTAGCAGGGAAAAACCACCACTTAAATTCTAAGTGGAATGGGTTGGTATTCTTCGGTTGTAAAAGTCCCATACCCTCCTCTTAAGTCCATCAGATGGATCAAGGGGTTGGCATAACAATGGAAGCCATGACTTTGTAGTCAAGAGGACAGACACCAAGTCCAGGCACAAGTGGAACAAAAAGGAGCAAACTAATACACTTGGAAAACAGGAATCAGACACCTAGCACACAGCTTTCTGTGAATTTCAACTGATAGACTGTGTAAAAGTTGTTTTCAATTAACACTCAACTGATGCTATTTGTAATAGATGGTGATAGTCACTGCCATTACATGAATTCCTGTATCACCAAGAACACCTTTCTAAGACCAGTCCCTGATTTTAAAGAAACAAAAGCCACAAAATCAGTGTTTTACTTAGGAAAGCTAAGCCGTAGGAATCAGAAAAGGCTGTACTACTCTCGCCTAGTGAGATGGGTCCTCTCCCACCCAGAGACCACCCGGGTTCGCAAAGTTTAGCTAGACCGTAACTGGGAAAGCTCACACCAGCATGGTGTCACAGAGACAGTCCAGAGCTTGCTGAGAAGACCCCTTCCAGTTCTGAGACTCCAACATAAGCAGAAGAGTTGAGCTGTCTCGAGAGCAAAATGAAATTCAGACCAGCAAGTTATCTTCTAATGTGCATTCTTACTCAAATGGATAAGATCTAAAAAGTCTGAAGTTCTAAATTTCAATGTCACATAAAAGAAGAAAAAAAATCGTATTACTAAATGATGGTTCAGAACATAAAGACCAAAAAAATATTTAAACAATTTTTAATGATACAGGAAATGGTAATACCAGGTTTTAAAAAGGTAAATGAGCTTTGTGGTACATACTCTGGTGGGAAATGTTTTCTGAAACATGGAAATAATTAAACTGTGAGCGCTAAATGGGGTTACATTGCTACGAGAGGGGGCAAAGTAAAGCTATTAACCCCCAGCCACGTTTGCTTTATAGTCTTTAGCATGTTTCCTGCTCTTTTCCTTCAAAATTAAGCATATGAGGGCTTAAAGCTCAAACTACTTGCAAGAGACTTACCACTCTATAAGTCCGAGTTAAACCAACTGTAGTTTAAACTCATTTCAACTAATGCATCTTAATCTCTAGTATTAACCACTTCCACTTATTTCATGCTAATAGTTCTCAAATACATAATAGAACAAGGTATGCAAATACATTTATGTTAACACTGACACACAAAGATAATGCTGAAACATCACCGGACTTCAGAAGCAATGTGGTAGGTGGCAGCCCTAGCGTTCTGCAGTCAAGAATCACGGTCAAAAGGTAACATGAGTGATGTTTCAAAGTACAGCTGTCCGCAGGTACAGCTACCCACGCGCACAGATGTGCATACTCACTGTGGGCGCGCACAGCCGTATACAGGCACGGAGAAGCAGATCAGTGCCGAGTGTTCATTAGTGACTGCGGACGCAGTTGCTTTTCTGTATGGTCAAAATTCTCTAAAGATGTAACAGTTTTCTAATGGGAGAATGGTGTTCTTTAAATCACCAACCTAAAGTATGGCTGCTCCAAGGAATCATTTGAATGTAAAAAAGTAAAAAGCAATTTTGGAACAGAACTCTGTACCAAGCTTTGTGTTAAGGGTTTAACAAGCTACAGTCCTAATGTTAACACACAACCCCATGAAACAGGTATCCCTTGTGTTTGGACTACAACACTGAGTTTGTGAAAAGTAATGAAAAGTCACACAACCCCTGGACGGCAGAGACAGACCCTTGCAAGGGAGCCTCAGTCTACAGGCCTCCACCACAACAACCTGACATCAACGTGTGTTCAGCTGAGTCTTTACATTTGACCTTTCACGTGCTTTTAAATTTACCAGACAATATATACATAATAGTGCCTACGATATGCAGCATCCAGAGCTATCGTGGAATTCAGCCACTATTTACTGCAAGCTAACTATGATTAATGTATGGATCAGGGAAGGAGGTCACACTAGTAAAGTTCTGCATGTCATATAAAAATGATCGTCCTTGGCTAACTCAGACTCAGAATTTTACATCAAGAGGATGCATTTGATTCTTTACACTATACCGCCTGGACAATTACTTCAACGTTAAGAAGACCAGCTGAACAACAGATCACTAAGAAAATGCAAGGAAGACTGTCCCACCAACCATCAGCATCACTATATTATATATACCTATATATATACACACACAGATATATTTTTTTTTTAAAAAAAAAGCCTCAAAAGCAGCAAGATACCAAAGCTCAAGTTCCTAAAAACAAATGAAATTTCCTCTCAATAAGGTAAATAAATTAAAAGTCAAGACATACAAAAAGGGACCACAAATGGTTGAAAGATGCGTTGCAGTATGTGTTTAGGGTAGTGAAGAGAAAGGGCGAACAGACCCGACATACCACATGCTAACAGCCCTAAGTTACACTTCTGATGGTGCTGGTGACTGAACTAATTTTTGAGCCTCCCATA
Organism: Condylura cristata; assembly: GCF_000260355.1. Taxonomy (NCBI): domain Eukaryota; kingdom Metazoa; phylum Chordata; class Mammalia; order Eulipotyphla; family Talpidae; genus Condylura; species Condylura cristata. Next base: position 4,268,622 of record NW_004567103.1, on the reverse strand, counting down.
TTTGGGGGGTGGTTAAAGAATCACTATGAAGTCCAGTCTGTGTTATTATTGGCTCAAATATTAGGGTAAAATTACCCACTTGTAGAGAACCAGTCGAGGTTTTTAAAAATACCCAATTCCTTTCAAATTACCATTAAATACATACCTTCCTCCTATCGAGTCGTCTTGTGGCTGGGCCCCGGCGGTGTTCCTCTGTGAACGTCGCAGTGACCCCCCTGGATTGTTATTAGGCCGGTTGGACATTGGCACCTCTCTCTTGAAGGGACATACCCTTTCTAGACACTACCATTCACTAAAAGAAAAAAAAATGAGAAAAATAAAAAATCAGACGTACATGGTGCAACACAGAAAAGAAATGAGAGGCAACAAAGATGAAAGGAACTTCATGTACACAGCTGGACTGCACGGCCTCCACCCAGGCGGGACTGTCTCATCAACACGTGAAGTCTGACTGACGTGTCATAAAATGTCAGTAACAGGCCAAAATGCAAGGCAGGTGGCCCAGAACCCAGCACATAAAATGAACTTAAGATTTCTCAAGGATACCCAGGAAACTCCCAATTCAAAAAAAAAAAAAAAAACCAGCACAAGTATAAGTCTGTCTGTTTCCACATCCTGGTACTTGTTCTGAAAACGGCACTGCACCTAAATTCAGAACATGGCCGAAGAGAGGAAGACCGGCCATCAGAAAGAAGTCTGCCTGGGTATAAACTACAGCCGACACCGTGATTCCTCCACCACACAACTAAAACCAACAAATGTCAAGCCGCTTAGCAGTACTGCTGTGAAGAACAATAATGTCAAGTCAACTGTGAATGAATGACGTCTTGGTGGAGACGGGCAAGGTGCAAGGAGTAGAGTGAATGAGCAATGGCCCCAGATAGCCTGAGTTTCAGCATCAGCTGTGCACCCAAGACCAGGAACAAGACGCGTAACCTCCAGATTTCATTTACCTCCTATAAAGTCAGGGCATCACCTACCTCAGTTATTAGCAACACAAAATTGTAAACACTGTTCAAAGGTATAACAATTTAGCTTAACACACAGTTCTTAATGAATGTGGACTCTTTGTCTATAGGAAGAGCACACAGGGAAAAAATGCTGATACGCAACGAAAATTAGTGCAGCTGATAAAATAAGCCAGTATTTCCACCATGAAGGATTACTTTGAATCAAATGTTTCACAATTTACAAAGTCTCTAATTAAACTTTTTATTAAGGAGGGAAGAGAACGCTTGGTAGTATGCTATAGAAACTGATGTCAAAGAACATAAATTAATCAAAACTAAGTTATTACTAGGTATTAAGAGAGTCCATGGCTTGTAACAGGAAAATGAGTTCTGAGTTACATCTGACCCACTGCAACAGAAAGCGATTACAATGGCCATGCCCTCCATGAATGTACCAAATAAACCCTGACCATAAAGTTCAAATCACTAATGCAATTACTGCCAACTTTAGAAGAAAAAAAAAATACTATGCAAACACTGAAAGAGAAAAAAGGGAGGCTGAGCTGGCATGCGCCGATAGGGGAAGCAGCGCAGCGCTGATCTGTGCGTTTGAGTCCTACGGGCTGTGGGTGTGCCTTTCTACACTGCTACATGGGAACACTGACAGAAGGATCTGCCCAACAGGCTCCGTCTCGAGAACGAGATCTGGGATCTGAAGTTTGGATGTGAGCAGTCAATTCTTTTGGCCCTGAGAGGTTACTGACTGCTGCAAGCAGCAACAAGTTCCCTCGCTGAGCAGTAGTGACAGGAGGCGGCTCTGGAGTCAAATGCTAGCTAGGTTCCAACCCTGACTGGGCGCTCCAGGAGTTAGTTGTATGACCTCGTCTAGACGCAGCTCCTGGGGCTTCGTTCAGTCTAACAGATATGGATAAAGAGCTTACATCAGAGAATAGTTGTGAGAACTAAATGAGAAAACCCAGGCAAACTTCTTAAACAAAATAGCAAGAGCCCACTACACAGCAACTGTTACTGTTACTGCTGTAATCACTTATCAAGAAGACTGAAAGAATACTTGTGGTAAAACAAAATAATGTGATCAGGGAAGCTTTACTATAAAAACCACTGCTAATGAATATTTAATTTTTAGTACTATAGTTTTTAAATGTGAGTTTTACTATAAAACAGTGTTTTTTAACAAAGGGTGAGCCTCACAGCGACCTGGGAGGCTTTGTCAAAATATGAGCACCTGGCCCCTCTCCCCTCAGAGAGTCTAGAAGCGCATTTTTTAAAAGAGCGCTCCTGACCGTCCTTCCCAGAGAGAATAACTGCACTCTGTTAAGGAATGAAATGAAAGGCCAGTCTGGATTTCAGGATTCATCCAAGTTTTACCACTTCAAACAGCATCTCAATGCCATTTCACAGGGACCCTAAACAGCAAGGATAGGAGAAATTCGCATGAGACTACTGCTTTTACCTTGAAAAGCAAAGAATACAGTTACTGGAAGACCCCCCTGCCTTCCTGCTATGACGCGCCTACTGTGTGTCTGGAGGAGCTCTCATTCTGATGGACGTAAGCCGACTGGTCACTCTGACTCGCAGTTACCAGAATACCTTTAGTAAAGCTCTCAGCATCTTCAGAGATCACCTGCAGCATTATCAGCCAATAGCCTATTAATGGGTAATTTTTGAGATTAATGAGGAAGAGAGAAAAGTAAAAAAGCACCTGGAACTGCAGGTGTGAACGACTATATATACCTGATGATAATGACTAGGCCTTGGGTAGGTCAGATATAGCGGAGCAACACTACACAAAACAGAACAGAAGGCAACCTGCTTGTACCAAATCATTCCTTTAAGCTTTAGTTAGGTATAATTTACACACTACAGGATTCACATTTGAAGCATGTAAGTAACATTGCCAGTAAATTTTCTGAGTTGTGCGATCATTACCACAATCCAATTTTTGAAAAGTTTCCTCATCCTAAAAAGACCACTCAGGCCCTATTTTCTGTGATCCCCACCCCCACTCTAGCCCCAAACACTAATCTGAATAAAAGTCATTCTGGCTTAAGTCAGAATGGCAAAGACTTCAAAAGCAAAACTTTAAAATGGGAATGAATAACCTTTAAGTTTCCCTAAAAGTGAGGCACTGAAAGGTGCTGAGACAGGCACTAAAACAACCAAGCAGCTCAAAGATAATAGTAAATTTAGGTTTTTACTATTACATAGCATGTTTAAGGCTCTTCTAACAGTGTCTGACATGCTATCAGCTCTAGAAGGCGTGTCCACAAGCACAATGACATGACTGGCAAAATCTGGCAGGGGGTGTAGGGGTGGGGGGGCTAAGAAGTGGAGTCATTGGGTTCAATCATCATGAAGAAAAGAACCTGAGCAAAAAAAATAGCCCACCCAACCTCCCACCCCACCCCAATCACAAAAATCACAAAACCACTTGGGTCCGTACATTTCACTCTGGTTTAAGAAGGCAGTAATCAAAAACCAGCAGCTGGTAGGCATAGCAGAGCTAGATGTCAATCTCTTTTAAGTAGCTGTATGTGGTTTATTAATGTTTACTTTAAAGAAACTGGGAAAAATCGGGGTCTTTTTTTTTTTAACCAGTTAATCAGAAAACGTTCATAACAACAGAGATTAAGATCTTGAGTATAGGGAAAAGGGCAAAGTTACCTGAAAATGAAGGTGTGATGAAATAATGCACAAGTAACAACAATATTTACAAGTTATATTTTATAATACTAGAAAATATTTACTGGAAAAATAGGATTGAAAGTGACTATTAAGATTAAAGTTATATGGGTAATCTGTGATTTAGGTAGCTTATTCTGATTTACCATCTATCGAGTAAAGTACAATTTTGTTTAATCTTCACAACAACCTTACAAATTTGGTACTGGAGATAACCTTCCAGAGAAACAGAGACAAAGTTAAAATAACCCAACACAGATTCAACAGCTGACACCACTTAAAGACAGGTCCTCAAGTCCATGCCCGTTATGACTACGCTTTATGGCTACATGAATGAAGGAAAATAATGAGACATTCACCTTTTCTAAAAGTCAAAGCAGAAACAGATCATTTGAACAGTAAGGGGCATGCCTTGAGAAATCTACTCCTTTCACATTTCTTTGAAGAAAAATATCAGCTTAGCTGGCCAATCCTTAAACGAGTAATTATCACGGAGAACATTACATGAGATCTGTGGTCAAAGGCACTGTGGCAAACAAGGTAAAGGACTTAATTCACTCTTGAGCAGGGCGAAAGGTCCAGTAAAAGCTAGAGCCGAGAGCAGGCTCTGAGGAGTCAAGAAATTCACCGTGGAATGCTTAGCATTCCCTGGAGTTGAAGTGTGGGGAAATATGACTTGGAGTAAGTCTAAATGATACCATGAAGAATCCAGAATTTTGAAACGAAGAGATGGAAGACATTATAATGATAAAATGTGCAGTTTGAAGGAAACAGCACTGTGGTTGTCCGACTTCAGCACACACACAAAAGCAGACACTAAAATGTATTTCAATCTCCTTGTTCTGGTGACAAGGATTATGAAAAGGTCTCTGAAACATACCCAGAAACATGATCACATACCTTTCAACATCGTAAATTCCTCTAGGGATTATTTAAATTTCTAGGACAGTAGTACGACTTTTCTGTTTGCCACTAATTAGAGGATCAGACAAGAATTTATGTACTAACTTAACTTACAGATATGTGCCTCGCAGAAACACGAGTAAGTTCCATGCCAGTAGACCAGACAACCCCAAAGATGCAGCTGGATTACCTGAGGACATCTTTACTGAGCTGCCTATAAATAGCAAGTCCCCTGAACGCTCTCTGGGCCAGTTTTATCCCATCCTTAATTACTAAACTGAATAAAATCTTCATTATATATTCATTCCATAATTCTAACTTTGGTATATATTAATCAAGTTATACGTGTAACGTTGAAAAAGATGGTACTCACATTGCCAAATGGTAGAAAGTTTGACTTATGGAGGATCTCTAGGTAAGCGTTCAAAGATGCAGGTGGAAACCACCTAGAGTTCAATGAGTAACTGAACACACAGTGTGAGAAGTTATCTGGTGTAGGAGACAGACCAAGAGTGCAGAATAAAGGGATGGAAACACTAAAACACTAAGAAAAACATGAAAGAATCCAGTTGTGGAGAACCAAAGTCGCAGTAGGCACGTGGGGAGTAAACACTGGAGGCATAAAACAGGAAGAAACTCAGGACAGGCGGAGTTCAAGGGTCACAGGAAGGACTGACAGATTCTGACAAGACGACATCAGGATTTCGAAAGTGGTGAGTGGCTGCAACAAGTGGCGGGAGTGGAGACTATGGGAGCGGACAGTCGCAGGAACCAGCTCACTGTGAGCAACGGCTGAAGCGCTCCAAGAGAGCCAGCAGCCAAGCTGGTACCGGGGACGGGGAGCCAAGGCTAGAGAGGAGGTATGTGATTTTCTAGTGTAATCTTTCTAAAAATAAGTAAATAAACCACTCAAGCATGTTTGTGTGTATAAGAAAAACAGTTACTGAAAGGGCTGGGAACAAGGCAGTTTACGAAGTTGGGCCCGGGAGGGGTAAGAATAAGAACATAAGCTGGATAAAAGAAGACAGGCAGGTGTGCCGATCTTAGAGGCGGGAGAGATGGCAGATGGAGGCAGGATGCGCATGCCCTGCTGGGCTGAATCTGGCTCACAGAAGAGCAGAGAGAGAATGGAGATTCCAGAAAGCTACCTACCTAAAGGAAAACAGGGAAAGGAACTGTGGGCAAGGAGGACCGCCCAGTGGCATGAGTGAAGCGCACAGGAGGACCACCCAGTGGCACGAAGTGCCCACAGACGAGAACCATCAGGGAAGTGCCCACCAACATCTGCTGTAACCAGCTCATGGACTGGGAGAAACCCTCACCCAAAGCGCCAACCGTGCAACAGCACACAGCTATTTAGGGGCATGCCCAAACGCTGAATCCAGCACCCCAACGGCCAGAGGTCCCACTCCTCCACCCTACTCCACAATATCTGTTTATTGTTCCATTGCCACGTAACCCACTTATAAAGGGACAATGGAGGCAACTGACCCACCAAGAGCCCCAACTCACTCTGCATGACGCCTTCATTTGCAAACACACATCCAACACTAAAGTGGCTACTTGACCTCTCAGGCATCATCCAACACTTAACTAAATTCACTGCTGGACACACAAACTGATGGCAGCACCCTCATTTCACAGTTGTATATGCTTGAGAAAAAACCTCACAAGCTTCTGGCAGTAGCCAGTGATGGTAATTATGACATTTTCACAAAGCAGAGTACGCTTTTTGAGGATGAAGCCAATTCATGCTGTAACTCTCAGTAGTATCCTTTTTATCTTTGCTCAACAGAACTTGAGATACGGCCATCTTTGCTAATACACTAATCAGCACATTAAATAGAGAAACCAGTATTTCTTAAGTGTAAGCAAACCTGAATCAAGAGATTCTTGGACTTAACCCAGATACTTTTTGCAGTTTAACATACAGAGATTACACGGTAAACACTCCATTTCCCTCCCTGAAATCAAGCAAAATTTAAAAAAAAAAAAAAAAAAAAAAACCTTAAACTTCAGAGGAAAACTGGCAATACCTTAAGTCATACAAGCGGATTTGCCAGATGCAACCAAGGACCAAAAACAGGCAAGAGGTAAGGACCATGGATTTTCAAAAAAAAATGAAAACCGCAAGATCATTAAAGGTTCCAATGATGACCCTTTCAATGAACAAACTAAGATCTGTGGTGCAAGGCAATGAAGACTGAAGCCTGTTTTGCTGGGCCAGGTAAGGCCAGGAGGAGGAGGGGGGGAGTGAGGCAGCACGTGTGTACTGAGAGCACCCTGACCGGCCAGGGAGAAACACAGGCGGGAAGCAGAGCAGAGAGAAATGAGGGAGGGAACAAACAACTCCAAAATTACGATCACCCAAATAAACAGCACTAAAAACAAAGGGTGCCACCCACTGCTGGGCCACAAGATGACCTCAGAAGTAAAACAATCAAAAGTGAGAATTAACGACAGGGCCAAGTAAGCAACTGACATCTGTAAAAAGATGGACAATTTTGAAAACAAGCTGTAACAAAGGAAGACAACCTTAAGAGTTTTGCTGAATTCTGAAATGAGAAGGAAAATGCTCCATGCACAAAAATGGAAATACTGTCAGTGTTCTGATACGTTCAAAAAGCAGGTACAGAATGCTGGAGACTCAGAACATGCTGTGTCCACACCAACTGTCTAACAGGGCATGGGGCCACAAAGCCGAGCCTTTCCTCACAAATGCCGAAGCAGAGCTGGCTGGTCCTACACCAGAAAAGGCTTCACTATTCTTCTGCCCATTCAGCCTCTGCCCCAACCACACCATCTGACCAACCAGGTCACACCCTAGAACCCCAATGCCCCTCCGGAGGTGATGGAACAAGGCTGGTGAGCCAGTCTCCCTCAACCCTAGGGATCCAGGGTGCCGAGCTAGGAGTGGCTGAAGAAACTGTGAGCAACGCCCTCGTCAGAGGTAGGCCTCTCTCCCAGGACCAGTGAAAATGTGAAAACCAGAAAAAACTATTTAAACCAGCTACTTTGGGGAAAAGGACCCTTTAAAGCGTTCTACATTTTAAAATCACACAAATTTCCCCAATTCAGGATATTCTTTAAACAACTACATATGTTGTAATTTTAACTACAGAAGATGACACTTTGTGGGCAAAAATAACCAACATACATCAAAGTATTAGCCATCTTTACTAGCTTCTTATGTTCATTTACCATGTGATCTCACTGCTAAAAACTGGAGAAAAATTCAAGACTATTTTCAAAGCTTTCTCTACCCCAGGTACATAAACATAAAGAGGAAAAAAAAAAAGGTGATTTTGTAATTCAAATCCTATTTCCAAGAAAATGGAGTTTTTAACCATCTAAAGCTGAGACTAAAGAGAACATGCAGAAAACTGCCAGAGACTTTTATCCATCTCTGGCACCACGACAAACCTGTAGAGCACTATATTATCACCGTCAATCAATTCAAAATTAGTAGACACAGCTCAGCCCTGCTACTTCTAAAATATAGAGCGCCTCATTCCCTGACAGAAATGCCATCTAAGCTCAAACAGCATTAACAGTTTTTTCTCCCTCTGTCTCCTCTTAAAGTCTCAAGGATTATAGACTGGAGTCAGCAACTTTGAGCCCCCTGCCAAAGGGCTCCCAGACCCAGCTCTCCAGCCCCCACCCTGCAGGCTACTCCGGTTATTATTAACCAGTCAGTGTGGGCAGAAGGTCAGGGCAGCACTGGCATTTTAAATACATCCTCTTAAAGACGTTCTTTTATGCCTATCCAGGAACGAAGATACAAAAATGGGCTTATTGAGGGCCCTCCTTGGTGGCACAGCAGGTTGAAGCACTGCACTGAGAAGCTAAAGCCACTTCCCCATGACTTCGATTCCCGCCTGCCCCAGAGGTGACCACATGGCGCGGCAGACCTCTCCTGACCCACCCGCTGCTCCCCTCAGCAGTGTACTTCGTGGATCTACCTGTTCTGCTCCCCACTCTGTCTTTGGTGAAGCCTCTCGCCACCCCTAAGCCTCTGGCCTGTACCCCAGTTCTGTATGTACAAATAAATAAATTTTTAAAAAAGAAAAAAAAAGGGCTTATTGAAATAGTTCCGTCTCTAAAATCCAACTTAGTTCTAAAAATGTTAACTATCTCGCCTAATATGTAGCTTTTCTTAAAGGAAAAAAAAAGTTGCTTTGAAAATCCCTCCTTATCAAGAATTAGTAACACCACTATTAGACAGTTCATCAAAAGGGAAGTGGCTGAGCAGGGGAAAGATCGCCTTGGAAATGCCCCTTTTTACACCATGGGACAGACAGATGCCTGCTGGGTAAAGTACTGTGTAGACACAGGGAGGCGCTCCCCATGGGCAAGAACGATGGTTAGTTAATGATCTTATGAGCAGAGGAACACAAAAGGCAATACGTCCCGAATATTTTCTTCAATACACGCTGTTGCCACTTCTGTGAATTCCACCATAATGATGAAACCCGAGGTTAGTTTTCTTTAACAGCTGTATTAGAAAGTCCATGTTTGCCTTGCAACAGTAAGTCAATAATAGGATAATCAAGGATTGGTGCAGACTTTCCGAAACAAGGGGAAGGCAGCTTGCCTGTCATCCATGGTGTTAAACCTGGAGAATTTTCAGGCACAAATATTGCTAAGTTTGTGTTCAGGTTCAAAAAACAGAACCATGAGCTTGAAGTGGAAGTCGGGAAGACACAGTAACCTAAACATAGGTCAACTATGCTCCCAGCGTCAAGATCACATCTATTAGAGAACTATACCAAAGTTCAGAAAGTTTCAGAAAACATTTTTCAAAGGTTAATACAAATAGTTAAGTAGCATCTTTACCAAAACTATGCAGATGCTCAACAGCCTCTAAAGTGAGTCAGATCGTGCACATACAAATAGCCAAGAAAAACCCTGGAGCCACTGTTCCGGAGCCTTATTTTTGCACAGTCCCCAGGGCCCCATGGGGATGGATTATGGGGACATCCTGCTGTTTTTAAAGTCCTGGTGGTATTTCTCATAGCAGCTAGATTGGACCTGAGATTTACACCATTTGTCTGTCACCATCACAGCATATCCTCTGTAATCTTGACACGACTCTTCCATTTCTCGCATATCCTCTGTAATCTTGACACGACTCTTCCATTTCTCATTATTTTAAAATTGCCACTCTTGTCCTCAGAATACTTCTAGGAATTTTCTAGGTACTGCAAGGATATATGTACTCAAGATGCTTGCCACTGCATGTCAGGAAAACCAGAGAAGAGCAGAAGAATCTCCGGAGAATGGCTAAGGAAGCTCACTGCAGCAATCTGGTGCATGTTTAGAGGCCTAGAAACCAATGCAGAATGTGTACATACTGCATGGATAGATCCCTAATGCCTTCAGGAGACCCTTGAGTGCCCATGTGACAGGCATTATCTTTGCCTCGGTAGAATGTACACTCAACCGGAAAGACAGCAAATAAGTTCTCTGCACATGGCGGTGTGTGCCATGAGAGACAGGTAATAGCAAAGTAAGAAACAAAATAACAGAAAGAGGGGGAAAAGGTTGCTTTAGGTTGAATCATCAGGTAACAACTCTCAGAAGAGTTATTTTAAGCTGATATCTGCAGGATAAGGTTAAGAAGGGGGGGGGGGGTTCCTGGTGGTGCAGCAGGTTAAAGCACAGCACTAAGACGCTAAAGCCACTTCAGCATGACTTCGATCCCTGCCCTGGTGGTGACCCACATGGCCCAACAGACCTCTCCTGACCCACCCGCTGCACCCCTCAGCAGTGTACTTCCTCAGTTGGCCTGTTCTGCTCCCCACTCTGTCTCTGGTAAATCCTGCACTTCAGGCCTATAACCCCAGTTCAGTACGTAGAAATAAATAAATCTTTTTTAAAAAAGAAAGAAGGGGGATGTATACATCCACTTGCATGTCACAGAAAAAGAAGTGTGATTTGTGCATGTAGCTTAAGCACTAACAGCAGAGAAGAGGGAGAAGTAGTAAGAAAGAGCACCTGTTTCCTTAGGAGTTCAAACAGTGGCTAGACAAATAAACTGTTAGCCTGGAGAAGACAAATAAACTGTTAGCCTGGAGACATGTTTACCCAGCAAAGCCAGTCTCCTCAGCTATAAAATGTTATTAAGTTATGGATATAACTGGGGGCGGGGGGAGACAGCTAGAAAAAACAAAGGGAAGCTACGCCTAAGTTCTCAGAGACATACAAACAAAATACAAGACTGGAAAACAGTACTTCACTGGACATACACAGGCATAAGGGATTATTTTTCACAGTACAATCACAAAATTAGAACTAAAAAAGAGTTCTTGTCTTTTAGAGAAGCAGAGTGACACATTTACAGATCAAATGATAAGCAAAATCTGTTTCAAAATAATGAAGAGGATGACAGTGCCTATGGACAGAAACCCGAGCATCAGTGGGCAGATGCCCCAGCCACTGCATGCAGGACTAACTGCACAGTTCTACTGTGCACAGCTAAGTCCTGCTAACAGAAGTTATTCAGAGAAAGAAAAAGCACACAAATAGATGTTATTGATAGCATCTTTGGATGGGTAAGGAGACTGTACTTTTGTTTTCAAAGAATCATCACCGTTTTTTAAAAACTATACCCAGAGATTTCATCTGTGTCAGGCATGAGAAAAATTAAGATTCTGCATACAGAGCAAATCATCCTTGTGATGTCTTAGTGTGTCAACCTACATTTCATCAATTCATCCTTTAATTACTAGAATCCCAACTCTAAACCTGTAGAAATTAACAGGGAAAAAACATTAGTTTTTCAGAGGCCAACATACAAAAGAAAACCACCCCACTATCCCACAACATCTCATGGTTTTCAGAGCCCACGCGTACGGAATTCCCTCCTCACACCAAGTTAAGAAGCTGGCCCAAGTCTTCAGATAACAGATGCAACCCCTTAACCATGAGCTTCAGAGAATGAAGATTCAAGTCAATTCAACACTTGGACCGAACCACAGCAGCGGCCTAAGCAGCTGTCCCAACACTACTCCGGTCCCTGCTCAGTGTCTGCCAAAGGCAAGGCTTCTCCCTTGCCCTTGAGGCCTTCTGCTGAGAAAGTCTTAAATGTTGCCCAACAACACCTTCAACAGTTCACCCAGTGTTGTTCAGACATAATACAGACACACCTTCAACAGTTCACCCAGTGTTGTTCAGACATAATACAGACACAAGTGAAGAGACCCAGTGGAATCACTAAGTCAAAGTGTATAAACAACGTCTCCTGAACGGAGTGCTGAATCTTCAGACAGAAACAGGACAGAGCCAGCCACAGCGAAGAGGGTCTCTGGCACACTAAAGGTGACAAGGACTAATGGTTCTGAAGCTTTCTAGCCTAAAGCCAAACGTTCTTGGCTTAACAAGTGACCATGTTTTGGGGGTTTTTTTTGTTTGTTTTTTTAAAGCCAGTTTCAAATCAACGAGGCTAGTTACCATGTAAGTAATTTGTAAAACAGGCTAGCAGTACAAATCCTATCCCCTTCCTGAACTTTTAATTTAATGCTTTTACTTCTCACTTTCCCCAAAAGTTTATTAGGAAATTTTCAAAATGGGGGAAAAGGCCACCTTGAGAACTTTTCAATACCCAGAATTCCATCACCTTGCTTTTACAAGTACTCGTGTGTTACATTTCCTTTTTCACATCTCTATCCATACCTACACACCTATGTAGACCCTCTGTCTGGCTGAAAGTCCACTCTATTTTTTGATGCATTTCAAAGTAGACAACAGAAGTCATCGCACTTTGTATTATTATCTAATGTTGAAATTCTGCCTTTTGTTTAATTTTCCTAGAGAAATCATAAATCTTAAGTATAAAATGCAATGGGTTTAGACAAATGCACACACATAAATCCTCATCAGGGTATAGACTATCACCCAAGAAAATGACTATCCCTTATGACTATCCTCAATCTACCCTTATCCTTCGCTCAACTCGAAAACCATTTGTTCCTGTTTTTCTCAGCGGAGGCTAGTTCTATCTAGTCTACAATTTCATATAAATGGAGTCAACATGTATATACCTTTTTGTATAAAATTTGTTTGACTCAGCCTGATACAGTGAGATTCATATAAACAGGTCACATTTTATTGATGGGCACAAGAATTTCTAGGTTTTGGTCATAATTAAAGCTACACGCATTCTTTGCTAGTCTTTCCACCGACAGACTGCTTTCACTTACACTGAGTAAATATAAGAATGGAATCACTAGATCATCAAGAAAATGGAACTGCCAGATCATCTTCTAAAGCAGATATACTATTTACAACCCTATCAGCAAGCATGTAACAGTCGTTACATGACCACATTTTGTGGTCAGTCTTTTCAATTTCAGCCATTCTGATGGATATGGAGTTGTATTTATCTCACTGTTGGTGAAACATACTTTTGAAAGGTTTAATAATGTTGTTTTCTTCTGTTGAAAAACTTTATTCTTCAAACCCCAAATCCTCAAGAACCTAGTTTTAATGCAAACATTTTTAGTCTAATCAACTCAAAAGAATAAAAACCAATGGAATCTTGAAAGTTCCTAAAAAAAAAAATTCTAACTTTGATGACAGACAGTAGCTAGACTTAATTTGTGCTGATCATCTTCACAGCATATACAAACATTGAACCATTATGATGTATACCTATACCTCTTCAGGAGTAAACTGACCAAAATATGCCTAACCTTCACACCACCCACAGGCTAAGAGTCATCAACATCATGGGGAGACATCAAGATGGAAAAGAAAAGGAAACCTATACCTGAGGTTTGTGCATGCTCCACGTCCCTACCTAGAGTTGCAGCTGTTATTTCAATATTACCAATCTCTTAGTGCAGCAGGACTCAATACTTGCCTAGGGATCGTGTTAAAGTGCAAATTCTTAGTAAATACAGGATGAGCTCTGAGGTGCTGCCTTTCTAAACACCCTTGTGTTGGTGCTTGTTGGCGAGGTCTTACTGCACCTACGCACCTGACAGACACAAAGCACATCTTCCCTGGATAGTTTTATTCCAGACCTGAAATACTCTATAAATAAACAAAATAAACAAAAATAAACACCACAAACAACAACTTTCAAACCACACCACGTAAGCAGTCCGTTGATTTCACATGTCAGAATCATCAGCCATCTTAAAAGCAAAATGCTGGGCCCTCCCAGGTGGCGCAGAGGGTTAAAGCACAGCACTGAGAAGCTAAAGCCACTTCGGCATGAGTTCGATCCCCGCCTGCCCCGGAGGTGACCATATGGCACGGCAGACCTCTCCTGCTGCTCCCCTCAGCAGTGTATTTCAGCCAATCTGCCTATCCTGCTCCCCACTCTGTCTCTAGTGAATCTTCTCACTCCCCCCGTCCCACACCTCTGGCCTGTACCCCAGTTCTGTATGCATAAATAAATCTTTTTTTAAGAATTGAAATAAACCTCAGTAGGCAAAGTCTAGCAGCATATTAGATAAATAAAAGTTAGCAGAGCTTAAGAGAGTGTAAAAGAGATCATGCAGAATGCACCACAAAAAAAGGCCAAAATGGTAATAAAGGCGATAGAAAGGGATAAAGTGAGAAAAATTCAAAGTCACAGCAGAAGTATATTTAGACATTTTCAGAGCTATGAATTTTCTAGAATTGATTAAAGGGGTCAACCCATAATTCAAATTATCCTAAATAATGTAAAGACACACCTAAAAACCATAGGAAACTCTGTATAAGGAAGCCACCATATGCAGAAGCAAAGAGGAAGGGAGGCCATTATTTCCCAGACTATAGGTTGACCTCAACCACATCAGTGGAAGCAGGAAACAGCAAATTTGCTTCAGCACCCTAAAGCTAGGTGCCAATGAAGAATTGTACACCAAATGAAAACTGTTGTTGTTTTGTTTTGTTTTGTTTTTAAGAATAAAAATTTTTCTTTCCTGGATACACAGCAAGTTTGTTACTTTCTTAAGGAGAAAAAAGAGAGACGCCTCTTTATGTGCAGGTGAGGCAGGGAGCTAAGAGTAAAATTTTTGTCAGATAAAAACTGATCGTCTTTCCTACCAGCAATAAAAGGAAAGTGACCCCAAATACCGAGCTCACAGGTGGAAAAGGTGACAAAGTGAACATGAAGTATAAAATTAGTCCATATACTAAGGTTTTAAAAACAGAAAGTAATAATATTTTAAAATCAAGATGAATCTGGTAAGCTTAGGTCTTTTTCCCCAACAAGAAGATAGCCAGTTCAGGCCCTCCCTGGTTGCGCAACAGGCTAGGACACAGCACTGAGAGCTAGTTGCAGCTGCTTCAGGGCAAGTTTGATCCCACCCCCCCACCCCCAGGTGATCCACCTGGGCTGCAGTCCTCCCCTGTCCCGCCCACTGCTCCCCTCAGCAGTGTACTTCATCGCTGTGCCTGTTCTGCTCCCCACTCTGTCTCAGATGAATCCTCTCACTGCCCCTGCACCTCTGGCCTGTTCCCCAGTTCTATATACATAAATAAATCTTAATAAAATAAAATAAAGAAGATACCAGTTAATTACGAGCCTTGCTAGATGTGTTTACTTTCTAATAACTCAAAGGTTAGACCTCTGACACAAATAATAAATTTAAGTAAAGACAACAAATTAAAAGGGTAAAATATCTCCAGTTAAAATTATCATAATGCTTTGCTAAAACCTTTCAAGTACTAGAGATCTAAACACAAGGATTACAAAAGATGAAAAAATATTTCTTCAGCGGGTGGCGCAGCAGGTTAAAGCACTGCACTGAGAAGCTAAAGCCACTTCCCCATGAGTTCGATTCCCGCCTGCCCTGGAGGTGACCACATGGCGTGGCAGACCTCTCCTGGCCCGCCCGCTGCTCCCCTCAGCAGTGTACTTTGTAGATCTGCCTGTTCTGCTCCCCGCTCTGTCTCTGGTGAAGCCTCTCACCGCCCCTGAGCCTCTGGCCTGTACCCCGTTCTGTGTGTACAAATAAATAAATCTTTAAAAAAAAAAAAATTCGACCATACATTTCTAAGACATTGCTAGATAAAAAAGGGTACTGTTACTGACAAAAGGTTCAATTCAAAGCCTTTCAATTTTCAAACCTTAAGATAATTTTTCAACTTAAAATAAATTTGAAAAAATACATTTTTATTTATAAAATAAATTGGTATTAACAAGACAACCAAAAAAATGAGTTAGTAAAAGATACAAATAATCTGAACACATTACCAATAAATTCAACAACTATTAACGCTGCAAATATGTATTATTTTCAAGCACAAATAGAATATTGACAAAAACTACTCAAATACATGGGTTCATTAAGCAAATCAACAAATAAGAAAAATGAAAGCGCTATTACTTAACTACATATTCTTTAACCACAATGAATAGAAATGAGTGGAAACCAACAAAATATAACTATAAGTGGAAAGTAAACAAAAACTTCTAAAGTAACATCTAATCCTTTTTACTAGGTAAGTGGCCATTAACACAGATTTCATGAGCCACCAGTAAGGTTTAGATTGATTTTCTGCCCAGTTATCAATCTTCCACTTGTCTCTATTAACTAACCTAAAATCTTATTTAAGTTTTATAATTTTGCCCTGTTTTCTGCATAGTACAAGTCGGGAGAATACCATGGAATTCTGCAATGTAGACATTTCCATAGATGCTACTAAAAATAGGTTGTACTGTATTAGACAACCAAATTTTACCTGCCTCTCTTCCAACTGTATTTCTCAAAGATTCCTATGGAAGTGGTCAAGTACTTCAAGATCAGCACCTACATCCTCCACACACACCGTTGAGTTAGTTACCTGGGATCAGGACTCTAAAATGGACAAACCAATCACACTTTTCCCTAGGATTCCGAGCCCCTGGAGCGGTTAAGTGTAAAGTCTGGCACTCTGGCAGTTTTTAACACAGACACATTAGTCTTGAGAGAAACAAATACAGCACATACAGAGTACAGACAAGAACGAGTCTCTAAAACTGTGGGTTTCAGTTGATTGTTCCTAAGATGCAGTGGCCTGACTCTATCCTTTAAAATTTCATTAAACAAACATGGGTAGTCAATTCAAGTAATGCTGTAGGAAACCCAGTGTCAAACTAGTGTTTGAATTTTTTTAAAACCTACTTTAATAGTTGTGCCTCCAAATATGAACTGGAAGCTCTTATACACTTGACTCTGTGGAGTTCAATATTTTCCAATAACAAAGACAAAACTAGAAGTCTTTGTACACTGCAATTTGACATGTGTGTCTCTCTAACCTTAATAATTTCAGAAATTATAGCAAGAACAAATACCACTTATATTTAACAGAAGAAAAAAGACTCAAAGGAAATTTATCTCTGCTCAAGCATCTCATGTTAAATCACACTACAACGCCAGTCTCCAGAAGCTCACACCAATTCTTCTACACTGCCCTTCAGAAGCCTAAATTTACATCCATCAAAGCCATTTACAATTTTCCATTCAGAGTAGGCCATACAGACCAAAAGTATAAAAAAAAAAAAAAAAAA
>NW_004567103.1:4233881-4251476 GCF_000260355.1 Condylura cristata | reverse complement strand
AAAAAAAAAAAAAAAAGACCTCAATATTTCTTAACTGACCACAGCAAGCACGGTCGAGTACACGAAAAATTACTGCGGCTTCATAAAATTTGGGATTTTTTTTCTCATCTTTTACTGAAATTTAAAGTAGAAAACTGCTGAAATGAAGTATGACTAATACAAGTACCCACTGTAGTTTTAGTAAAAGCAAGAGAAAGAAACTGAACAAAACCACAGCCAATCATTTCTCACCCACAAACATTTAAAAAATAGGCAAAACAAGAAAGAGGCAAAAAGACAACACACTCTTCCAAAATGTGAACGAGGACAGTTAAGTGCCTCCCCATGTGGTGCTGGGCAAGACCACAGCAGCTAGGTCAGGCAGGGCAGACAGTGGAGATGTTCGAATGCATGCAGCAGGCACGCCGGACAAAACTCCAGAAGGCCGCAGGGTACGCGTCCAGCAAAGCAGCAGACCACTCTCTGAAGTGCTGACACTATCACGTAGGCTTAGGGGAAGCCGCATCTCCCAAGCACGGAAGCATGAAAACTCAGGGATTACAAAAGAATTATGTGCCCAGGAGAGAAAGGTGTGCTTATAAAACTGGAGGCAAGCGGCAGAGGAACAGCTTCGGTAAGAACCAAGTCATCAGTGAGTGATGAGGAAAAACCAGTGACTGCAGAGGGGTCTGAAGGAAGAAGTCTGAAAACGTCTTACCAACTAACTGCCAAGACAGCCCAGCGACATAAATGACCTCTACACTAACACAGACAGGGCTAATCTTTCTCAACAAAACAATCCTCAAGAACAAAACATTCTACATAAATTTTATCTAATAAGTGGAGAGGATCTCGTTAAGAGTCGATTGCAAATTCCATTGTACCTGTTACTTGAACATCTACAACCCAGGAATACAGAAGAGCTGACTAGTGGCCCTTGGGGAACTAATTCTGGCCTGAAGTGAACTTGGCATCTTCCAAGAACAGTTCCCTATCCCAACCTTCAGGTGACACTGTTACAGCCAACCAACAAGCTTATTTTCTAAGTAAGAGGAGATGTAAGTTCAAGTAACAATGATTTTAAGTAGAAACAGAAAGTCAAAAGTACCAGCAGGGAAGGAGCTCCTAGGAGGAAAAGATCTGAACAGCAGGTAGAGGCTGCTTGGAGCCCCATACCACACAGCAGACAACATCTTTCCTTAACACGTAAGATACCAACAGCAGTCGACACAGGACTGTGGGCTGCCAATTCTAAAACTTAACCACAGTTTATGACATCCAAAAGCTATGGGTGATGGGTTTTGTTTTTCTGCAGTGATGAAAATGTTCTGAAATTAGATGGCGGGAAGGGTTGCACGATTGTGTGACTATATGAAAAACACTTCACACTTAAAATGAGTAAGCTGTATGGCACATAAATTAGCTGAAGTGGTTTTAAAAATTCTGTTCTGCTCAAAAATCCTTCCTGCCTTCCAAAGCACTGCATTAAGAGAAAAACCCTAAGTGAGCTGCTCTTAAAACATCACATATGCCAACAATGTGATAGGCCGGACTCCTCCAACAGGTACTAGGAGGCGTGCCAAGCTGACATTTTAAAGACAAATCAACTGTCTGCTAAGAATGAAGGTTCCTAAAGACAGGGGGTGCATTTTCAGGGCATCTGCCACTACCAGCGGCACACCTGCTAGTCTCTATCCTAATGACGACACCTTTTCCACTTCAGTCACACTGGTTAGAAACTTTTTGCATCCTACACAGCCAATAAATACAAAAATAAAATAAAACCCAGAAATACTCACACTAGTTACGTAAACACTTTACGATATTTCACAATACCTAATGTGACCAAATATAAGCACGAAACTTTTCCTAAAACAAACAAAACAGTAATGAACAATTCCAACATGAATAATATCACTCATCTGTTCCAAAAGTAGTTCTAGACTCACAAAGGCCCTCTGCACCAAAAAAAGTACTAGTTTACCTTTCAACAAAACTTTTTCAAAACTTTAACAAAACCTAAAGTGCAAGGGGTAGATATTCAAGCTAGGTATGTGGACCAGAAAAAGGTACCATCGATAGATGCCTGCATTCCAACTGTGCAAATGCACTGAATTGCCCTGTAAAGTAGGAAGAAAGAATGCTCTAAGAAAACTTCAAAATGAAATGTAACCAAAAACAAAAAGCCCCTTTTTTTCTCGCATTTTCATAAATCAGTTCTGCTGCATTTTAAGTAAATCCACTTTTAAAAGGAAAAGAAAAGTAACTGCTGAAGGGAAAGCCTGTGCCTTGAAGTTTAAAGAATTTAAGGGGCAGGGCTGCACTGTTGCAAAGGGAGATTTGGACAAATGTCCTTAGACAACAACTTTTGACTGAGAGAAACTCTTTTTACTCCGCCTTACAATTTAAAAGAACTCTTCACTTCTAATTTACAACTATTTGAGACATACTCACACTTCTGAAAATGCAGAGGGGGAGCCACATGAATACAAGTCATTTTATACCCATCAACCAAGGAAAAAACACCTTTGTTTAACAGCACCACACAGCAGAGACTTGACAGAAACTCCACCACTTTCTATCAGCTGCACCTATCTTGGAAGACTGCATTATTAGTAGACACTTGGGAGTGCCAGGTCTTACTAATCTACTCACTTAACAAGAATTTGACTAATTCCACAGTCTCTCCCCTCGCAGAACTTCTATTCTACCAGGGAGAAACACAAGCTTAGTACTGTAAGAAAAATTAAGCTGGAAGAGAATAAAGCAAGGGGGGACTATAAGCAGGAAAAGGCAGAAGGATTTCCCTACCCCGGTTTCATCTACCCCCTCCTTCCTGACTACAACAGCCCTGCCTCACAAGGGGTACATGCTCCTTCACGTTCCAGAAGCTAAATCAAAACTGGGATAAAGTCAGTATTTTTCTCATACAGGAAGATTAGAGTCTTGAAATTAACTTAGACTAGCCACTCATTACTAGCAGTAATGTATTAAGGTGAACACTTTAGAGCAGCAGTAGCCCAATTACATGGCCGCATATAGTCAGCAGACCAGGCGGACCTACTGAAATGTGACCTCTTCTCCCACCAGTAACAAGTTACAAACCCAGCACTAGTGGCCGTGCTTGTGCTGTGCACCAAGAAAAATCAGGTATTATCATATCGCATTACAATTGTTACTATTACCTTAAAATATTATTTACACACCTCACCTCTTTGAGCAGATGCTAGATCATGTTACTGAAAATGCTAGAATGAAACATTACTGTATTACAACAACAAGCTGAACATTTTCAGAGAGAGGTTTCAACATTCTCGTGTACTGGGAGCTCTCACTTATCCATTTCTCTTAGGAATTTAAAATTATTATTTTGAGGTGCTGCCACAGTTTAAGACTGATGAAGGGTCCACACCACATAAAAAGGTTAATTCCCAGAATTAGACGGTCATAACCAGTTTTACATGAAATAAAGAATAAAAACAGCAGCGTGCATAATGACTAAACACTGTTGGTGGTGGAATGCACTTCTTCAGAGGTGCGCATTTTTCACTCCTACACTGGTGACAGGGAGTAAGGCCTTTTTTTTTTAAGATTTATTTATTTATGCATACAGAACTGGGGTACAGGCCAGAGGTGCAGGGGCCATGAGAGAATTCACCACAGGCAGCGTGGGGAGCAGAACAAGCAGATGGACGAAGTCCACTGCCTGCTGGCAGCAGGCGGGCCAGGAGAGGTCTGCCGCGCCATGTGGTCACCTCTGGGGCAGGCGGGAATTGAACTCATGCGGAAGTGGCTTTAGCTTCTCTGTGCTGTGCTATAACCCAATGCGCCAACAAGGAGGCCCTCTTTTTTTTTTATGATTTATTTATTTATGCATACAGAACTGCTACCCGGGTAGAGAGGAGTCACCAGAGAGAGAGTGGGCAGCAGAACAGGCGGATCTACTGAAATATACAGCTAAGGGGAGCGTCAAGGGAGACAGGAGAGCTTTGCTGCGCTATGCAGATCACCGCCCTGGCTGGGGATCAGACTGCTGAGGGGGCTGCTGGTAGCTCTGCAGTGCTGCGCTCTAACCCGCTGCGCCACCGGGGCGGGCCCAAGGCATTTCTTTTTATGGATCGAGGTGGAAAGAATTTAAGACAGTAGTCTAAACCTATCTTTCCATACATACTATGACTCTTAGCTAGAGATATACGACCCTGTTCTCCCAATGAGAGGTATGTACAGTTAAGGCATGCTGAAGATAGTCTAGAATACTTTTGCCTTCTAGATTAAGGAAAAACAAAAAACATCGTGTCCAGTCTGCCACCAACAGGACAGATGTAATGACTTCAAGCTCTGACAGTCATCTGGGGTCCAGGAGGATCCCTGCTAAGGACAACAGAGCCTAGTCGTCACTGGAACCACTGCGCGGCTCGCTGAACCATGCTATCTGAGGCAAAACAAACCCCATGTGCCTAAGGCTCTGACAGCAGAGGTTTCTATTACTTGCAGGTGAAAACACTCCTATCAGATGAAGGAATTATGACTGTTAGGGTGACCAACAATGGCTTCTTTGAGGGGTTTTTCTGAGCCATGACCACATACACAAGGAGACAGCCATGAAAGGTCTAGAAGATAATTCCAGGCAGCAAGAAGAACATGCAGGTAAAGGCAGATGGCACAGGACCAAACAGGACCCCAAGAGTAAGAAGAGCTTTCGAACTCCCCCCGACTGCGCCCCCCACAGACACACACACAGGCGTATAGGGGAACACTCCCCAATCTAGTGCAGAATAACCTCATTCAAAAACTTGCATTATAAACAAAACTGTTCCTTAAACACTATTAATAGTTTTTAAAAGATCAGATAAATTATGGTTAAGTGACTACAACTCAAATATTAATAAAGAGCATAACAGGAGAAATATCTTAATAGCACAGGGAAAGCACAGTAAGTACTTTTTAAAACTCAGAACACATAAAAGTTTATAGTGGAGTAGCAGGTGGTGAGATTCTGTATGGTTCTAAATTTTCCCTATTCACATTTAACAAGATCACCCTAATGCCTGAAGTTTTTAAAAGCTGCCCACTGGATGTAACGTGGCACCCTCTCCAGGGCCCTGGAACAGGAGGACACTAGGTAGGTAACACCAAGGGACTCCAAAGCAAGCAGGAGCAATGGCGTGTCGTGGTCCACTGGTCGAGTCACATACACCAAGATCGTGATGTAACAGGGGGTCCCTAGGAAAAGGGGAAGTTCCAGGTTCCCTGCCCCACCCAGAAGGAGGGTGGAGCAGAGCAGAGAAAAAGGAGAGAAGAGAGAAGAGGAGAATGAAGTAGGATGGAGGAGGAGGAGACCTGAGGAAAACACACGGAGCAGCGAGCATGTGACTAAGAAGCCGGGCTTGTTTCCTGACCCTGGACTGGCTAAGGCAGATGTGGGTGAGAGACCTGCAGCGAGGTGACTATGGCAGTGTTTGTATTGATTTTGATGTTGCTCTTTTCCTCCCAGATGTGTCTGGCCATGTCTGACCCTTTTCCATGGGTCCCGGCCAGAAGGTGCTTTAGTCTAGTGGCGGCTTTCAGGCCTGCTTTGGGCCCATCCCTTTTGGGTTGACTTTTGCCCACGAGGGGACGGGTCACTTCAGGTGTTTGATTTAGAAGTTCTGTTCTTTGTGTTCCGTATATTTACTGTATTAAAGTCCCTTTTCATTAAAGTTTTATATGTTTTGTCTTGTTGCAGTGGATGGCAGAACCCACTTAGAGCAGGCAGGTTTGGGGGCTTCAGGGGTGTCCCTCTCCCTGTGTCCTGGAACAGATTTGCCGCCCTATAACAGTGGCACAGGTCAGCCTGGCGAACAGCACAGAGTGAGGGTCTTGGCAACTAGTTTGGCCATCTAAAGCCATTCTAAAATAAAGAGTTTTGTTTTAAAACTGTTTCAGTACCCAGCATTTGAGACTCCACAAGGGAGCAAACACTGGTGGAAGTCACTCCCACGGGCAGGCAGCCAAGGCCAAACTGGCCAAACTTCAGGAGGCAGACACGCTGAAGGCCAAGAGGCTTTTGCACATGCGCGTAGCACACAACAGGTCCTCACTTGTCGCAGACCAGGCCTACACTATGCCGCTATTTTAAAAATCAGGTGGTTTGGAAAGGTTCTACTAAAAAGGGCTTCACTGATCCCCTAAGACCTTTCTAAGGATAAAGGACTTTACAACAAATACACTTTTTTTAAATACCTTTGAGCTACCGGAATTATCACTTGTACAGCCACGTGAGGCAAACCTTCGCTCTGAATTACCTACTTAATAAAGAATTCCAGTAAATAGTTTTGAAACCCAACACCTATGAAAAGTTGGGGGAGTGGAGTGTGGGTCACATGACCCACAAATATATTTAAGACCACCAATTAGTAAAGGGGACCCACTCACTGAACAAACAACTCAGTCCAAACACCACTGGGGAACTTAAGTCTCAGTAGAAGGCTGACTGACAATGGGTCAGTCAGGGGCCAACACCCTGACGCACCCCCCACACCCTGAAAAGCTAATAAGCATGCAATGACTCCCCGAGTCACAGGGAAGTGCAGTGTGCACCACACTGGCCTCTCTTCAACAAAGGGCATCTTATCATTCTTGAAATAAAGCTTTTTCGTTAATTAAAAAAGTCTGAAAACAAAACAATGACACTGAAACTGGGTAAAGGGAATTACTCTAAAATTATAGCAAATAGCAAAAGAAATCACACGTGTGACTCTAACTTTACGAATTTGAAGCTACTAGCTGTTGTCAAGGCCACCCTAATTACAGGGATAAAACATGTGAACCTGGAGCACATGCAGAAACAGCCTCCCAAAAGTTTTTCCACGCACCTAGCTACTAGTTAAGGTGAGGAATGTTTTCCCTTTAAATTCTCCATTTAGTTGCCTGTTAATGTATTCTAACCTCAACTACACCTTAAAAATAATAAATTCACACACCATGGGCTGTAATTGTACACATTTACATCTACTGTAAAAATAAAACATTTAAAATAACCGTTAACATAAAAAACAATACCTTAGTCAAAAAAAGCAACTACTTGATCACTTAACTGAATCAGGCACATCTCTAATTAAAAACTCAAAGAAAGCCCGTGCAGTGGCATCGCCCAACCTTAAGTGACTCCTGGGAGACAGGACAGCTGGGGCCCCAGTGCCTCGCCGCAGCGCTCCAATGCTCACGAAACGCCGGACCCGGCTCGGCCCACGAGGCACTCCAAGATGGCGGGGAGGCCCATCTTCTCGCAAGACGGGCTTCCGGCCGGACAGCGCCTCCTCCCAGAAGGCACGCCTCGCGCACCTCGCGGTACCAGACGCTGCTCTAAACATCCTGCAATTTCTGAGTCCCCACAACAAGCCTGGGATGTGTGACTTCTGCTCTGATTCCCACTATCCACACAGGGAAACTGAAGTCAAAATTAAGTAATTTATTCAAGGTCGGGCCGCGAAGAGTGTTAAGAGTCAGGATTTAGACTGAAGCCCCATCTCAGCTCTCAGCCACTTAAACTTTCATCACTCAGAACATTATCACATTATCTCGAAAATGAAGAGATGGCATATTTCAAAGTCCTGTGAACAAAGGCAAGGCAGCAAGAACTCTGGAGCAGGGCTGGCAAACTACAGCCCACAGGCCGAAGGCGGCTGCTCTTGCCCCAAGGCAGAGGCCGCACCCACAGGCTGCAGGGTCAAAGAAAAGTCAAAAATATTTGCCATCTGGCACCCTGCAGAAGCTTGCTGACCCTTCTGGAAGATGGCATTGTGTGAACCCTCTACTGAAGTACATCTCTACCAAAAGTAGAACCCTCTACCAAAGTATTTAAAGTGCATCTCCCCAAGTCTATGACCATAAACATTTTTCATCACTATTTGTCTAAACAATAGCAAGCAGCACTTATCAAGTATATACTATTAAGGCCAGACTCTAAACAGTCCAGTTTAAACATCTCAAAAAGTTGAAATGACTTGCCCAGCATCACATGGCTGGAATAAGGAACATATTCAAAGCCAATATCTGGCCTCAAAGTCCAATCTTTCTGTATAGTGCTACCTTCAAACTATATAGATGTGTAAGGCCACAAAAAAGCAAAATTTTCTAGGAAAAATGATAAAAGCTTTAAGATTAAAAATGCCAATTTACAGGAGAAACAAAATGTCCGCGGAAACTACAGACATTAATGTGTTCATACTTTCATCTGATTTTTCAGTATATATTTCCTGTTCTATTCAACTGGGGAGATGAATAACCAGGAGCAGCTCAAAGCACAGGGGAGTATGAACTCCTGTGAAGATCTAGAATAAAGAACTCAGTAAACAGAACACATCCTACTTTACATGGTATGATGGACTCTCTTCTGCCTCTCTCACCAGCCCCCACCACTTTTCCTGATGAAGTCTGCTCCCAGTTTACAGCTCACGTTAAGACCCCACCCCCGAATCACCCCCACCCCCCACCTCCCTAACCCAGACTCAGGCCCCGGGGAGACTGCTCTTCCACAAGAAGCACCACAGAACCAAGGGAAGGATTCAGCCGCAGAGGGCACTTGCTGCTGCTGCTGCAGCAGCTGCTACTAGTATCATTATTGTCGCGGTTACTCAAGAAGCTTTTTCGTATCCCATTAATCTCCCACACCACTGGGCTGATTAAGGTCACCATCAGACTACACTATACGTATGTACAGTCAAAGTCACATCAGAAAGGTGAACTAGCAGTTGCATTTGGAACTCAACACGAGCAAGTAAACATGGAGGTCCTTAGCACTGTTTTGAGAAATATACTGGTAGTATTTTTACCACATTCTCTAGTTCAAGCAGCTAGTCCCTGATGAGTCATGCCTCAGATTCAGTTTAAGAGTTTTCAGGGTTAATTCAGTTCCAAAGCCACTACACTCCCTATAATATTATAAATTCAAAGCCAAGGACAACGTCTTATTTACCTTCATAATCTCACATTTTAATCTAGGACCTGAAGAAAAGTGTTCAAAAATATTTACAACAATACACCAATTCTATCTCAACTGCTAACTTCAAAATAAGTTCACTGAGTGCTAAAATGCCTTAAATGATTATTTTTCTGACTTTGAGAGCATAGCTATACAATTTAAGCCAACACCTTTCGTAGAAAAATGCTAGAAACCAAAAAATTGCTTTGTATCACTAACCCTTACATCAGGTATGACTGTAGTCTTTTGGGGAACTACTGCTTCCTTGACTTTACTTTAAACTGCAGATTAACCAAATCCTAACTTTGTTTTTACACTCTATTTTTAAAACTGTGGTATAACTGAGTTCCAGGTTGATATATTTACATATACTGCAAAAAGATCACCAGTCAATTCAGTTCACCCCTCTCCATAGTTACCAGTTTTTGTTGTTATGACTTTTAAGAGTTACTCTCTTTAAAGAAACAAACAAAAAAACGTAATATGAAAACTTCCCAAATCCTTTTGCATTAAAATTTAAGCAAACTCAGTGGATATCCTGAAAGTTATTCCAAATACAGTAAACTCTTAAAAGTTAATTGTGCAATTATGAGTCACCTTGGTTTTCCTTTAATAGCAAAAAAAAGCACTCAAACTTGTGCTGAATATGAGGTTAAGTCGCAGGTTCAGCTCACCGAAAAATGCTGTGATTCCAAACTTCCAGTTTCCTATTTCCTTAGCTGACTTAAGATAAAAACTGAGATCATTTAAAACGGGCACTACAACAGACCCCAAATAATGGCTTGCTCTCTCTTCAGTAATTCCTTTTAGTACCTGATTTATGTAATGAAAAGATACCTGGAAAAAATGGCATGGCTTAATATACAGCAGCTGAAAAGTGACACTAACTAGCTGGCCAGAAGAGGCAGGCAGATTGTCTTACAATGCCACAGCAGAGGGTGAAATGCCCCAGGTCTTAGCTCACAGCAGCAACTGGAGGGGCAAAACTGTTGAAAGAGGCAAGGAGGAAGAGGGACGGAAAAAGGAAGATGAACTCTGCCGGGAACAGTCTAGTTTTATGAGAAAAGCAGTTTGTGTCCACAATGTACAAATCAACAGTAGAATTCCTAAATGACAACTGAGAGACGATTATTAGCAAACAGGTGTGATCACAAAGAACTAGTGAATCCGCTCAAAACTGAACCTAATTGTTGCCATCTACTGGGAAAAGGGCACAAATGCCCCTGGCATGGGGTGGAGGGGTAGAGAGATCAGGTCTAATTTCCTCTGGAGACTGAGCTGCTGCTTTCCCTAGGTGGGCAGGAGAAATGGAAATAAATGCTTCACAACAGGGAGAAAAATAGGAAGTCCTACAATTGTCTTGCAGAAAAACATGCCCTCCTGCCTCTTGTGCAACATTCACAAAGGTAACAGGGCAACAATCTACTGGACTAACACATACAGTGCTAGGCAAATACTCTATTAAAATACTTAACTTGATTTTAGTGGGTAATGTTCTACTTTTTAAAAGTATGCAAATACTTCAACCACAATTTACTTAGTTTTAAATAGCATTTCTTCACTGCATTATATACTAAGCAAGTCTCTCCTACAAGACCAACAAATTACTGAGTAACTCACCCAAAAAAACCATGCATTAATTCTCAAACCGTCCTCTTAAAAAAAAAATCTCTGAATAAACAAGTTGAGTGTGTTGAAACAAAATGACTGCCAATTTCCACTCCAGGAAGAATGTGATGCCTGAACGGAGGCAGGGGAGTCATTTAGACAATTAAGCAGCTCCTGCTTATTAACAAAACTACTTTAGCACATAGGGAAACCATACAAGGAGTTCTGCCTCCATTGCCTGTCACCCAAAACAACACAACTCTCATATGCAGCCCTAGAAGGGAAGGAATTTCTAGTTTTTATAACATCTAAAAGCACTTTGACTTCTTTTCAATTCACTTAGAAATTAAATGTGTTTGTGCATTTTTCATGTTGTCACTGTGTATTCGTTAAATTTAATTCCTTAATCTCCCATTTCAAAGTCTTAATAACCTCAGCCCAGACTTCCGGTTATTTCACAAATGTGGATTCTACCCTGGAGGGCCGGTTTCTTACCCTGAGCCTCTCACCCTGATTATACCTTCAAGCTCTCATCAAACCATCAAGGCCAAGGCCAGTTCAAGTCCACCCCCTCTCTGAGAAGCCTTCTACAGTACCATCCACCTGAGACTGGGTCTTCACGGAACTTAAGTACCTACCACCCCGTTTTAAAAACTCAACTGTGTACTAGCAACAAATATTACAGTTAGAGAATTTCTATGCTCTGTTGTCACAGTTCAAACTTACCTATAATAAAGTACATTTCAAGATAAAAGATCTCATTTTATAAACCTGGTTTCTCCTCAACACTCCCTGCAAGGGTAGACCTTGTATATATAACCAGAAACACATGAGTTACTGATGAAATAATCTATATAATGAAGGTGCTTCCAGCAACATCTTCAGTAGAGCCAAAAATCATACCCTAATTCATCTGTTTCTTAATTTAGATTCTCCTATCAGGTTTTCTAAATGCAACAACCTGCATTTAGTATATCTACAGGATAGTCCTCTACACCAAATTCTATACTATAAATAGTTATCAAGTCAGTCAAACAAGAGATTATCAACTCTGAAATGTAACAGAACTCAAAAGACAAGGCCTCTGCCGTCCCCTTGCTGTTCCACCTCATACATATGTTATCAAATACCACTTACTAACACACATAGTTTAGCAACCAAGTTACTAAAATAGTACTAAAATAGGAGCTGATTTTAGTCAAGTCTAATTCTGGAAAACTTAAAATTCTAGGACTCGACATTCAGCTATCAACCATGAAAAACTAAAATCAGCAAATGATGCTGTGGAGCAAGTGAGGGCAAATGACGCTAATTTTACTCACAATGCAACTTCTCGTTGTGTGCACTGTTGCACACAAACTCAACCACTGCCACCTACCACTTGCACATCATGTGAGGAGTCTTGTGCGACCACCATGGAGGTCAGAGGCCTCTTAAGACAGTGACAGGCAACTGAGACAGACAAAATGGTGGAGAAAGGAGCAGAAGGAGAGATGGGAGCAGAGAGTAAAGACTTTACAGGAGCGAGTGAACAAAGGTAAGTGTGCTACAGCCACGAGAGATAAGGGTATCATTCCAGGCAGGAAAAACAAGAGCCAGGCAAGAATGCTCAAGTCCTGGGTGTGTTCAGAGAGGACCAAGCAGTTCAAGCTGACTGCGTGCATGGAGCCTGAGCGTGTGGAGCGGACAGGATTACAAAACACCAGGGCCACAGCCGAAGTTACAGGGTTTTCAAGCGCTACCTATGTACTCAGCAGCTACAAGCACCAGGTCTTTGAGAAAGTTTTTTCTTTTTTTTTTTTTTTTAAGGGGGTTGAGGGAAACCCTCCACATGATCTCCATGAACCTGCACTCTAAGGACACAGAGCAGCTTAAATTACAACTCAATGGTGAATTTCAGATGGGCTCTCCAGAAAAACTCACTTTGGTTTCCAGGGTACCGCACGTGTTTACCAGCATAAAGACTTCAAATTGAGTTAATGTGACCTTAAGCAGTAACACAAGGTACATGTATTTATTCAGAGTGCTCCCATGGGTGGAAGGAGTAGGAGTTCTCAAGTCAGGGTACAACTCACTGGTTATGACAACCAACAAGGTGATTAAAATACACATTGAAATACTGTGACTTCAAGTCTTGCTGTCAGACACTTCAATTTATAAATAGCCTTCAATATCCACATATGGATTACATGTTTATAGACATAAATACATCCTTTCTGAAAAGAAACTCTAAACTGATACTCAGTTTTGAACCAAACATGTACCTTGTACTAAGACATGTTTAGACCCCCATGTAACATTTAAATGATCAACTATTACACGCAAATAACAAAAATCATGAAATGACTTGCCCTAATTTTTTTTTTAATGTGTGTGACTAAAGTGACTTCCACTCTAAAATATGTACCAACTAATTACAAAGAATACTCCCAAAACCATTTAGCAGCAACAATGATCAAAATGTATGAAAATAAGTAGGGCATTAAACCATTACAAAATATTTTCACTTTCATTATTTTATTCTCACAAGACTTTTCAATAAACAATTAAAGAAGCCCTTTTAAGGGCCAATCTCTGTGAGATAGATACTAGGGCTAAAGAGAAACTGTGACCTCAAGAATTCCTAATTGACTGAGGAATCAGCTGCATACTGATTTTTCAATGAATTCTATTAAATTTTGCAAAACATTTTCATTAAGACACCTAAATATACATTAGAAGGGTAATCAAGGTAGAAGACTTTGCACAGAAACACAAGACGTAGGACCTGTGTCCCAGCCCATCTTTCTGGCTCGTATCCTAACTAGAGTGGGCAGCAGCTAAGTGCCAAATGATTCTAGGTAGGTGGTGATAACCGCAGCTTTCAGACTCAGTACCTGAAACTCACAAAGGTTAAATTACTGCCCAAGGTCACAAAAATAGGAAAAGACAAAGCTCCAGGACTGGAACCTAAGACTTTTATCTTCAAGTCAGATGCACACTTCAACAGACCTGTTTCCCTGAAGAAAACAAAGCAACAGGCGGCTTTTCTAGAACAGAGGGCGACTTCTACATCAAGCATAACTGCACGACTGTTAGCAACAGCTCTGCACACTAGAGACAAAGAGGTCAGTCTGAGTAATGGACAAGTTCCATTTTCTTCTGGCCAATTCAGTTTCATGAAACTCCAAGAACCATGACCAAAATCTAAAAAGGCCTCAAAAAATAAAACCTATTAAACAGTCTTCTTGCAGCCTAGGAAATTACTTCTTTTTGCCAATAGCCTGAAACCAGCACTAAGTTAGGATAGTAAAACTCGAGGATTACATTTTTTAAAATTCAATATATTATCTAAGTTAAACGACAATCATTGTTATCAACAATTATGCACAACTGAAATATATAGTACAATTTACTTAAAAAACATCAATTCCAGCATCAGTCTGTTGATCACTTATCACAAGAAACAATAAACACCAACCATGTGAAGTCACCCACAAAAGCAGGTAGAGAATGTAGAAAGACAATTACTGGGGACTGAGGCCGTCAAGAAACTGTAGCACAGCTATTTGAACTGGACACGCTAAAAAGAAAATACATGTCAAACTGTTAGCACAGTGAAGAACTACCAGCAGCAAGATTATAAACACAACTGGTGGAGGTATAATGTCCATTAAACCCTCATTTTTGTGCCCTATGCAGACACTCTGATGGTACATTAAGGAGCTAGGAAGAGGCCACAATCATGAAACAGGAAACAGCATCCAAAAGTATCTGTTGGTGCCAATTGCCTTTCCAAGCTGAAGACCGCTTATATATTCAGCAAGTGAAGGTAGACACTGGTTCGGTGTGAGAAAGAGAAAAGGCATCATGTTCCATCAGGTTTATGATTGCACTTTTGTGCAAAACATAACTATTAGAAAATGCTGGCCTTCAGGAAGCCTGTAATCCCACTGAAGAAACAAAAGGAACACATGTCAACAAATGTTAACATGTAATTCAAAAATGAAGCATATACAGAAACCAAGAAATAAAAGGCAAAGATCTCACAAGTTTTTGAGGAAGTGAGTTCAAGGATGACTTGAAATGAATCTACAATGACTTTAAATGAGGGAAAAGCACATGTCAGGCTGGTATCAGTAAGAACCTGATTCAAGATGAAAGGCAAGTGGCAGGCTTTTTCAACTGGACTCCATCAAATGACCTCAGCAAACAGGGAAAAATAAAGGGGACAATTGGTATCACATTTGCTCAAAAAGTTCCACATCTATCCACTTAAAAAGAACTTAAAAGAAAAAAAATCCCTGCATTCACTAAAGAATACAGATCAAGATACAGTAATGTTTTAACTGCTGTGTCTGATAATAGAAAGTCAATTTCATAAGAGCCACAAGTCAGAATAGGTAACACAAATTTTGTTAATTAGGAAATTTGAAGTTTCCCAACAGAACTAATAAATTTACTCAGTAGACTGTATTGTGAAAAAATTATCTATCATGCAGAAGAAAAAAAATACTTTAACAGGTAGAAAATGGGCCCATGTTCTACTACCAATTCAGCAGCCAAGCGTTATACTTCCTATCTTTAACTTATCTGACATCACAGCCCCTCCACTGTCACCACCTGCCCCCCATTATCACCACTTGCTGAGATGTTATTTTTTTATGACCTCAAAATGGCTAATGTAATTTTCTGAAATTTGTGGTATCTTCCATTTTTCTAGCAGCTTATAGTTTTCAACAGCCCCTTTCCACCCAGAGGTGAGATAAGGATGACCATCCCCATTTTACAGAAATGGAGTCCAGACAGAGCCAGCGAATAGCCCAAGGTCACAGACTAACTGTAAATACCCAGGCCAGTGAAGTACCTTCTTTGCTAGATGATGAACAGAAAACCTTATCTGTAACAGTCATCTTTAAAAAATGGCAAGTAAGCATCACTTGACTAAATGAAAGCATTGATTTTTACCCTGGTCTCAATGATGTCCATTTTTAAAGTATAATTATTTTAACAATTTCACACCTTCTGGAACTGCCAAGCTTGTTTTAAAACTTTCAGAAAGTAAATGGCAAACTAAAAACAAAAGCCTGTTCAAGGACACATACTAAATAGTAAATGTCAGCTGAGTAGGCTTAAAAACCACTCAGATTCCTGCAAACCTGGGGGGCAAATGGAAACAACCATCCTTGTAATCACAGTCCTTCCACTCACAGTCCTTCCATTCTTGTGGATGTCGGCGCTTTCACAGAAAGGCAGATGTGGACAAAGCCATCAAGCCCCACCATGTAAACGCGCTGTCTCCAGCTTAAAATCAATGAAGGTAACTCCCCAAACAACCTCACACTGATGACAGACAACCCACACTAGTTCACTATTTCTAGGGCTGAACATGGAGCAGAGAATCTGAAAATTAGAAATTCCTGTTTACTGAAATTTCACTTAATATGGAGCTCCTTGCATGCTGTAATTATGAAAATAAGCCTCCATAAAGCCCCCTGCAAATCATTGTCCCTAGCCCGCTGACAGTTCCACTCCTTCGGCCAAACTGCCTCCCTCCCCCGGCTGGAAACAGGACACACAGGCCGCACATATAGGCCTCTGGCCTTTTACTCCAACAACTAGGACCTTTGTTCCCAGGGTCGGTTTTTTACCCCACTCAATAGCTCTTTCAACTTCTTACCCCTATTTTTGTTTTGTTTTGTTTTGTTTTTAGTGTGGACATGGCAGAGACCCCAACTTTCCCGGCCTTTCAAAAATGAAATGCCAAATATACCTAAGGAGCAACTGACGAGGAATAGAAAGTTTAAACACACCATTAAGGGGCCTACAAAACCAAGTCAAGCCCGGGGATCTGGTGATTTGGCAGCCCAAACAAGCTCGGGGAATGCCGACCAGGAAGGGAGACAGCAGGGGACAGTTACTCGCCCACTGAGAACAGCCCTCTGCCACAAAATCTCCCACCCCACACCCCCAACGTTTACACTGACTCAGCCCCCTCCCCTCCATTAACCAAGAAGTAGTCATTAAACAGACACCCACCGCCGCCGCCGCCCCCCCCCCCCCCCCCCCCCCAATGTATGAGGGCATTAAGAAACAAACGGGTCTGTCCCGAGGGTTCAGGAGGTGCCCAGGGCGTCAGGGGCTCACCACCCCAGGGTCACTGGCTCCCTCCCAGGCCCCAGCTGGAGTTCAAAGGGGCACGTTCTCGGCCCCCTCCCCCACTCGCTCGTGTTTTTAAATCCTTCTTTTCCCTCCTGGGCAAATTGGGGATTGCGCCTCTTTGGAAAGACCTAGTCGCCCGGAGGAAGGCTGGACTGAGGCTTTTACAACCCCCGAGCAGTGAAGTCCCCTCTAACTTGTTTCTCAACTGGAATCCCACTCGCGATGGAGAGGGCTGGAGGACGGCGGGTGAACTGAATGGACGTTGTCATGGGTTTTATGTAATCCACATATAAATAACCGCCTGACTCGCTTTGAATGCTAACACGGCTGGAGTGACAACCCGCTGGCCCCCGGGGCCTGAACTCCCTCCCCTCAATTTCCAGTGGGGTGTAAAGGGGAGGATGCTCCGTGCTCCCCTCGGCCAAGTTCCTCGGCCTCTCCACGCCCCCTGCACCCTCCTCCCGTCGCCCTCCCGCCTCAGCCTCAACTTCCCCCGACGGCAAACAGCGACCCCGTGCAGACCCCCCGCCCGGCCTCAACCGTCCCCCCGGGCCGGGAACCCCTTACTGCGGTCTAAAGTCACTCCGGCCTCTCCCTCCTCTGACCCTCGCTTCCCACAACTGTTGTCACTCGAGCTGCTCCCTAGTTTCCATTTCCGGGCCGGCCCCGGCACCAGAGCCTCCCCTCTCCTGGTTTCCGGGCCCCCCATCCCATTTCCGGGGAACCCTGACCGTCTTCACACCCCCCACCTGCACTTCCGGCCCCCCACTTTCTCTCTTCCTAGACGCCCTCCAAGCTCCCTGGCCCACTTCCGGCCCCCCCGACCCCCGCCGGCTCCCCGAGACCCGCACACCTCACCCCGCTGGAGTGAAGGGCCCTCCTCATCGCGGGGGGCCGGCGGGGGG
>NW_004567103.1:4232771-4233320 GCF_000260355.1 Condylura cristata | reverse complement strand
TCCCCCGGCGGCCGGCGAGCTCCTCCCGATCCCTTCGAGGGACCAGGAAGGGGAAGGTGAAGCTGCGCTGGGTATCCCTCCGCCGGGGTCACCCCCGCCCCTCCGTGGTAGCAGGAACTAATTCCCCTTCGGGTCACCGGGGACCTGGAGGTGGGCTCTTCCGCCGGTCTGGGTGTCCTCTGGCCCTCGGGAGACGGGACGACACCCCCAGTTAGCAGCCCCCGGCCGGCTCGAAAGCGGGGTTCGATTTAAACTAGGGCTTTGGCCCCCTGACCCCCAGCAAGCCCCGCCCCTTCCTGGTTGTCTTAGCGACGGCGGTGGCGTCCCAAGATGGCGTCGTGGCTGCCGGAGACTCTGTTCGAAATTGTAGGACAAGGCCCGGCGCCGAGCAAAGACTATTACCAGTTATTGGTCACCAAGTCCCAGGCAAGTGCGAGCCGCGGTATGCCCCCTCTAAGTCCCTGCCCGCCCCGGGGCCGTCCGCAAGGCCAGCGCGCCGGCCCGAGCGACTAGGGCCCGCCGGAAGCGCCCGCACCGGCTGCGAGCCCA
>NW_004567103.1:4222537-4232632 GCF_000260355.1 Condylura cristata | reverse complement strand
CCCGCAGAGCTCCTCCCGCCGAGAGGAGACAGGCGTCCGGGCGAGCGTGCGGCCTCACCTCCGCCGGGCGAGGAGGAAAGAAAGGCTCGGCCGGGAGTCCGAGGAGGAGCCGGCGGGGAGGGGAGAGGGCCGACCTCCTTCCCGGGGCAGGACTTAAGTCTTGGGGCGTTTGTAAACGTCGCTGTGCCCCGGAACGTGTACCACCGCCACAGCAAAACTTCCTTGTTGTAGTGGGAATCGGCCGCCGAGACCGTGCCCCCTCACCTTCCTGGGGCCGCCTCCGTCCCATTCAAAGTGGGGGTGGGGGGGGACAAAAATGTTTCAGCTGCTCGCGCGTCGGCCCCACCCATAATGACATCTGCTCCACGACAATAAGACCGCGGATTATGTGATCGCCGGAGAAGAGTAACATCGGCCTATTTTTGTGACTGCTCGGTGATCGGAGGTGGGCGTGAGGGGGATTTATTGTGCCCAGAAACGATCGAGGAAAACTCGGAACGCGTTCCTGGCTGAGGCTGGAGCCCCCCGCCGCCGGAGTATACCCCTGCATTTCGCACGTTCCGAGGGGGTGTTCCTTCACAGCTGATATATTTGCGTGTGGATATTGAAAATTCCGTCCGTTTTTCCGTGCGCTTTTAAAGGAAAGTAGGCAACGGAAGTTTTCTGATAGCTTCAGTAGCGCTTTTAAAATCGATATAATGTATAATTTACTTTTTTAATCTAAGGTGAATAAACGTAAAAGATTAATAAACAGGCTGCCAATGGCCTGTCAAACCTAAATTTTTTTTAACCCTTTTTTTAGGAATTTCTCACATCTAGTCGCGGAAATTTCTTTGTTCACTTTTTGGGTTGTGGACTGTTTTTCCATTTGTTTTAAGGTAATATGATCCTAATAATCTTTTCACTTTTTAACATGAGTAATTGGAAGCAACAATGTGTTACCAGATCCTACTTCATTTTCTGTTTTCTTCTGCCTCTCAAGTTGAGTAAAATGTTCAAATTTTTTCAACTGCTTTTTTCATAATTTGTCTTTAAAATATGTGTAAGCATTTCTTTTTCTGGAGGGTCAGGTCTTAAAACAATACTGAACTCTACTGTAAGTCTTAACAAGTTGAATAACTGTTTATCTGGCATTAGTTTTCCCCAAAAATACTGCTTTTGCGTTGTTCTTCAGTCTTAACCTCTCATGGAACCTTGAACAAATCTTAAGTTAACTACTGTTTATGAAATCTGCCTCCCCACAAAGAATTCTTAATTTTTTTCCTTTTTGTTGTTGTTTTATATAGATCTAAAACTACTCTTTATACCCTCTTTCTGTAAGTTATTTACATATAAAATCCTTTTCCAGTTGTGATCCATTTTCTGTTGTAAAAAAGTAAAATTCGTTGTGAAAAATAGTAAGTCAAAAGAATTCTTTTCAGTTCAACCATCTTCAAAATATGTTATTTTCTGACCACAAGATAATTTCCCTTAGTTGCAGCACAGGAAACCAAACATCCAGTCAGAGGTGGCCTGACATCAATATAAGGACTAAAAGACCAGAATTAAAATGTGCTATATAAAATGGATTTTTTTCTGAGCAACTTATTAAAATTTAAATTGATTCTTGTATTTTTTTTCTCTCTCTACCTCTGTTCCCCAAAATGTTGTGTATTTTCCAAAATATGAGCCCGATTTACATGGAGTCTTCTTTCTGATTCCTGTTAATTCTTACGGCTTTTAATTGCATTTACTTCAAATCCAAATGACATGAATTCGAAGGCATATATTGCTTTCATTAATGCTATGTCACCATTGGCATAGCCCAGAATATATATGTTAAACATGAATTATTTCCTGTGTCTTCTTACTTATAGAGACATATTAAAGATACGATTTTATGATTAGAGGCATTCCCATTTATCACCTGGATGCCATCATCCTCCCCCCCCCCCTAAAAAAAAAGAACTTACAGAGATTGGTTGGGGTCAATATAGTTTTAATTCCCAAATCTGATCTTTGTCAATGAGACCTGAGGTTTAGAAAAATCGGTGTACTGCTTTCTAAATCAGAGATTTATCCAATTCTCACTCTGGTTTTAAAAGTAACAAGGATTCTCTTACCTTGGATTCATAGTGTGTTAGGGCTGGAAAGTTTTCAGTATTATATAGGCCAAGGATATTTCATACTTGGCTACAAAGATTTACGTTGTGCTCCTGAATAAATATCCCAATTTTAATCAGCAACTTGGCGCTGATTATGGAGATACTAAATATAAGAAGACTCCCGCCTTCAAACACGTTAGTACTCACGTGTCAAGCACATATTTAGTACCTTTTATGCCAGGTATTACTCAAGAAGCTGGGGAACATGGATGAACCAAAGTCCCCTCCCCTGGAGCATTTAATCTAAGGGGGAAGAGTATAGTGGTGTGATTTATATAATCACTTCTAGAGGCTAACTTTGGTATCTTTTGAAGTCCAAAGGAAGTTCATGAGTAATTACCAAGTTAATGAATAGCGCAGACAATTGAAAATCCAAGTCCAGAGGAAGTAAAAATCACTTTAGACCAGCAGTGTGCTGTTATCCGTGTTTTACTCTTGAAATTCTGTCTTCTTCATCCTCCCAAAATGGAAGTGTAGCTTAAGAGGGTCAAAAGTGGTGACTTAGGCTTAATGTTGACAAATATTGGGCGACTGCTGGAACCAGTGACCATATGCTAAGTAGACAAGGATGGCAGATGCCGCCTCTGCAGCCGGCCTGGCCACTGTCCCAAGAGCGCCGACCTGTAATAGTCGCTCCAGCAGGTGGAAGGCAGAGGAAGGCTTGGGTCATAAAAAAAAGTCTCATCTGTTACTCTGCAAGGCCTACTCGAAATTCCAAAAGCGTAGCCGAAGCTAATGTCATTTGGGAAAAAATGTCCAAAATCCCCACAAATGGTAAATGCGATAGAAACTGTCATCTCAGGGCCTTCTGAAAAGGGAACTAAAGAAAAACTAGATATAAGTGGGTGATATGCCAGTGCCATCACAAAGGATAGACCAATCTTCAATATTTAAAAAAATGTTACGGCGTATACCCCGTAACCCAACAACAACAATTCTAGGATTTCATCCCCCAAAATGCTTTCCCTTTTGTACAGGATACATGAGCAGGAGTTTTGGCAAAGAAAAACAATGGCAAAAACATTTTCCCACACCTCACCTTTCCAAACTCTGAGGTATTTATACCGTGGAATATTCAGCAACCTTGTGAAAATATGATGATTTTTGGTCATTAGGCCAAATAAAATCTTGAGCAAGAAAGGCAATTTGCTGGGTTAAACATGGTATGATCCTATTTAAAAAAAAAAAAAAAAAAAAAGTTGTTTAAATAAATGTTAGTGAAGTTTAAGTAAATGTCAGAAAACGCGGGTGTGATCAGCTCTGAGGGGTACAGTTCTTTCACCCTGCATGACCTGTTTTTGGAAGACCTGGATGTTTCCACACTGAGGATTTATTTATAGAATCAGAGAAAAATAATCATTAAAAATGTAAGTGAATGCCTCTCCCCCTGAGAGGTCCTGCTCCATGTGTTGGCTTCTGACTGGCCCAGAACCCCTGTTTCCAGCCCCTCCCTTATTAAATGATGGGCAGTGAAGATCTGTGTCCCCAAAGGTCCTGTTGCTGTTGTCAGGGGGCTTCACCCTTACTCAGCAGATCTAGAGGCAATGCAAATGGGTTAATGGTTACTTGTGAAACTTCGAGATTTTCATGTCTGGAAATTCCTGACCTTGCAGTTTTTTCTTTTGGCTTTGCTTTCAAGTAGATAGAGATTACTTTTGAGAACCTGAAAGATCGCCCTCCATGGTCATAGTGGGTGTGAGATAATACCACAGAGCTAGAGCAGGCTATGTGCTGGAGAGCTCCTTGGGGTGCAGGCTATGTGCTGGAGAGCTCCTTGGGGTGCAGTCCACTCGCTCTAGGATGGTATTCCCCCCCCCCAACCTCTAAACCATGCTCTGCCCAGCCCAGCCCCCGCCTCGGAGCCCCAGGACTCATACAGAGGCTGGTGAATGGACATGCACCTTTTGTTCCTTTGTGGCCCCTAATGGAACTTCCCCTCTGATGGAACTTCAAAGCTACAACCCCTTCTGCCTCCTGCCACCAGGCCCAGCCAAAATGGCCCCCGGGAACTATAGCTGCTCATTTTCAAGCCCCCAAGTCAGCCTGATACTTGCGTTCATTTCTTTTCCTGGTCCCCATGTTTATGTCTTGACTTCCCTTCCCTTTCAGCTGTCTGTGGCCCAAAGGCCCTGGTGTTCTGTCTCTGCCTGTCAGATAGGCGTTTCCCTTCTTCCCTCCATCTAAAAACTGTCAGTCCAGCTGCCTGAGCTGCTCTCCCCCTCAAGAGGGGTGTTTGGGTCGCCAGCCTGCTGGAGCCCCAGCGGCCTGCAGTGAACAGGCTGCCGCGCCCTACGCTGGCCTGCCTGCCCTGCCCTGCCCTGCCCTGCAGGTTCTCCGGGTGTCTGTGCCCACTGTGTCCTGTTCTCGCCTCTGACACACATCAGAAAAATGATTCCCGACCTTGTGACACGCAGGATGTGCCCAATTAGAGTTGTGAAGTCACTTTGATTTCAGTTCCCTTTAATGTTTTTGTAGTGGCGTGGGGTGGGTGGGTTGGAGGTGGCTGTTGCAGGGTATAAAATCAATTAAACTCTTCGAAATAACAACATGCAGTGCTTACCTGGCTTCTAACCCAGTGGCTGCTAAATCCTTTTGTCCGGATTATGACGACTTGACAGTGCTCCAAAGTCATCCTTCCCCGGATGTATCTGTCATCAGCACAGTCTCACCCTGCAGTGACACACAAATTTGCCTCCTAATTATATGGGGCAGTAGAGCACTTCACCAGGAGTCACTGAGTCCTGGGTTCCTCCTGCTAGCCAGTGTCTGGGACCCAGCTGCCTCCTCTACCTCACGAGGCTACTAGTTATTACGGTTCATTCCACCTTCTGAAATGCTTCTTCTCGTGCAAGCTGTTTTACTGTGGAAAAAGCCCTGGATTTTATGGTGGTTTTAGAAATGTTTAGCTTGCATGGAAGGTTCAGTCTCGGTAGCTCTAGAGCCTGCTGTAAATCCCCCCTGACCGAGGTTCATTTCTTCATCACTGGAAGGAACAACCCAACCTTTGGCTACCTCCTAGATATGGTAAAAACCAAATATCTATAAAAAGCACCAGTCCCACATTTCTCTGAGAGAGGCTTCATGATCAAATAAGAACAGAAAATATTAGGTTATACACAGTTCTGTTTGCTTTTCTCCAGAGCTTCTCAAAGCCTTTCACATCCTGCTGTGCATCGAGAATTTTCCAGAGGAGACTGCAGCAGGGACTTTCCCTTCTGGCAGGTGACTGTGGAGCCTCTCGAGAACTGAGGCTCTGTGCAGTGTTTTTGAAACAGTCAGCAGCGTGCCTGGTACTTGGCAGCCGCCACTAAGGAAATGATTGTGAACTATTTACGTTGCGTGTTGCCGCCATCAGTCCGACTTCACCTTTGCGTGCAGGTCATCGTAGTTTTATTTTACTTATTTTTACAGTCAGCTCAGCCAGTCTCAATTGGTGTTTTGATTGGGGTTCTAGTAAAAGTATCCATCCACTTGTGAACTGACTTCTTCCAAATGCTCCTTTCTGAACACAGATCCAGTAGGTACTTGTAGAATTTTTTTTTACATTCTTTGATTGTGCTCAGTTGATTCCTTAGAGTTAGGATATAGAAACTGTACATGTTTTATTCCGTTTCTAGGAGTTTGGTTTTTTAGTTCTAATGAAAGTGGTAATGCTTCCTAAAATTGTATTCTTTTTGCAGCTAGTAACAAACAGCATAATTGATTTTTGTTTCTACTAAATTTCCCCTTACCAGTGACTTTCCTACGTCACCTACTAATTCTAATAATGTATGATTCCTCTAGGTTTTCTGACACATTCGTATTGCCTGTGAACAGTGCCATGTAGTTTGCCTTTCTGACATGCCTGTGTCATCTCGCCTAGTCTACTGGCGAAGACGTCTGTTGTCTTGCAGGGAGATGCTGGGCATGCCTAGCATTCTGGCCTTACAGGGAAGGCTTTCAGCATTCACCGCGAATGTGATCTTGGCTGTAGGCTTTTGAAAACCATGCTGCAGGTTTCTAGTTGGAGTACTTTATTTTCAGAAAAACAAAACTTTCGCTGTATACTAACTTGACATTCACTGTTTTTGTTTTGGTTTGTTTTACTAATTCTTTCGCTCTTTAGAAACCGTTTCCTGGCTCCTGGACCTCCATGCTCACCCATTGCTTCCCCTGGCTGTAGCTGCCCCGTCACCAGGTCACTTCCTGTCAGCTTCCCGCATCCACGTCCTCTTCCTCTTCCTTTTCAGTCTCGTCAGAATGGCCCACTTAACATTTCAAATTAATGGGGAAACCCTATTCAATCAGTGACATTGACTATCAAGTTTGTCCCAACGTAGAATAAAATTAACTAAAACCCTAGCTTCTACATTAAAAAATTATATGGCAGGATCATCTCAGCATTATACATACAAATATTCACTGAAAGTATTACTGTTAAAAATAAGGATATTGTTTTAATGTGGAGGTAGATTCTACACAAGATCGAGAAGCCATAAAGAATAAAATAGAGCGGCCCTCCCTGGTAGCGCAGCGGGTTAAAGCACAGCACTGAGAATCTAAAGCCGCTTCCGCATGAGTTCGATTCCCACCTGCCCCGGAGGTGACCACATGGTGTGGCAGACCTCTCCTGACCCGCCCGCTGCTCCCCTCAGCAGTGTACTTCGTCGATCTGCCTGTTCTGCTCCCCACTCTGTCTCTGGTGAAGCCTCTCACCGCCCCTGAGCCTCTAGCCTGTACCCTAATTCTGTATGCAGAAATAAATAAATCTTTAAAAAAAAAAAGAATAAAATAGAGCAAGTTTATGTTAAAAAAAAAAAATGTTGGTTTGTGAATGATACATAAAACAAAATAAATTGCCTGGGAGAGAAAATGTTGGCCATACTTAGAAGGTGCAGAGTTCACAGACTCAGCAGCTAAAGATTGTTAAATCTAGAAATTATAGGTTAGATAACCTTACAGAAAAACACAGGATATAGATTATAGGCAGTTACCTGAAAAAATACACATGACTAATAAACTTATGAAAAGATGCTTAACCATACTAGTGACCAAGAAAATACAATTTGGGGGGTCTCCCTGGTGGCACAAGGGGTTAAAGCACAGCACTATGAAGCTATCAGCAGCTACTGCAGTGCGAGTTCGATCCCCAGCCAGGGAGTGACCCACAGGGCACAGCAGACCTCTCCTATCTCCCCGCTGCTCCCCTCAGCAGTGGATTTCAGTCAGTGCGCCTGTTCTGCTCCCCACTCTGTCTCTGGGGAATCTTCTCAGCACTCTGGCCTATATTCCCATTCTTAAAGAAATCTTTTTTAAAAAATACAGTTTAAAGCTATATATAGTGGGGGGAAATGGTAGTTACCAGAGGGCACAAGGGAAGGAAGAAGGTCGGGGTGTGACCACCCCAGATCTGTGCTGGTGGTAAGTCAGGCAGAGCCTCTCAAAGGTCCGGAGTGCTACTTACTCCCCAAGTCAAACAAGTGGAAAATCTATAAAATTTGATTGAAAGGGAAAAAAGGCCAAAGGAACCAACAAAACATACAGCCATAAT
Source organism: Condylura cristata (assembly GCF_000260355.1). NCBI lineage: Eukaryota > Metazoa > Chordata > Mammalia > Eulipotyphla > Talpidae > Condylura > Condylura cristata. The sequence goes on along the minus strand of NW_004567103.1, from coordinate 4,224,958 downwards.
TAGCAATTTTTCCTCTGGCCAAGGTGGACACAATCCAGGTTGGCAAGACAGAGAGAAAGGGCCTCATTCCAGGTTTGTCACATACAGTGGCCTGCCTACCATCAGAGACAAAGGGCCTGCCCTCAGGAAGCTTCCAGTCTATGTGGGCCCGAGCTGGGTGACACTTAGGCAGGGCTGGAAGCCATCTGGTCAGGAGGCTTCATCAGGGCTAGAAGAGAACACAGACCAAGGTGACAGAGGCAGGGTTGCCTCCAGGCGGGGAAGCCTTGTGCTACCAAAGTGTATAAAATTGGCTGGACCACCAAAAAGAGGCCAGGAAGTGCTTGGTAACACAGGAATTCAGACTGATTCAGTCAGTGGGTGGTTTTCAAATTACCCTTTGCTTTTGCAAATAAACATCCTTCTGAGGTTCCACGAGTACTTTTTTTTTCCCCTCCAAATCTCTGTGGGACTGTTTTTCACTAATGAAAAATGTATAAAACAAAAGAAATACCCTCCAATATTTTATATGCCAAATTTTAAGGTCTTCACTTGTGCGTCCAGAATGCAGCGGAACACGTTTTGGTGCAGGCCACAGAGGAAAGCATCTGTCACCACCAAGAATACAGTAAGATTTCTTACAAATGTGTCATTGTTTGGGAAGGCTGGGCTCTGCCCAGGCTTGGGTGGGTGCCCACAGACAGGTATAATCAAAGCAGAGAATAAGCCTGAAAATCTGGAGAGGTTCAGGAGCAGCAACTCAGCACAAAATCTTGGACCACCAAGAGTTCACAAAAGCACAGTGGCTTTCTTGTAACAATTCCATCAAACTAGAGAGACTTTGAGGATCTCCAGAGCTCTCTGCATTTGGTGTTTGGGATAAGGAGACGAGAATTGGGCAGACTGTCACTTCTTCAACTCTGAAGCTAAAGGCCAACTCCCATTCATGGATCTTCTGGATCTTTGCATGGAACAGCATCCTAAAAGCATCAATGTGAATTAAACACAAAGTCTCCCAGTTTGTTCTTGGCAAACGTTTGCGTGCCTTCCGTGTGTGCCAGGTGCTAGCAGACACAGTGCATGGCCTCTGCCCTCCTGGAGCCAGACACTGACCAAGCAAACATAAGCCAAAAGACAGTGACCACAATAGGTGCTGTTGAGGAGATGCACCCCAGTGCTGAGAACGGGCCGGCAGAGTGGCCAGGGAAAGCTCTGCGTAGGATGTGAACCTTGGCCTGTGAGGATGGGTTGACTGGAAAGAAGGCCGACACAGCTGGAGTGCACTTCAAACATAGCCTGGAGCTTTGTCTGGTTGGGAGAACCAGAAGCCATTCGGTTTTGAAGAGGATGAAGTAGCTGGTATACAATGCGATGGCCAAGGATTGGGAGGCGCGTTTTAGTATCCCCAGAATCAAAGTTTAATTAGTATTTTTTCCCTTCTGGGCTATATGTAAAATCATGATGCAACTTACAGTCCACAGCATTTTAGAGTTGTTGGCATATGATAATGAGGTTTGCGTTTTAAAAGATCACACTGGCTGTAATGTGAAGAACCAATTTATGATAATCTGCATGAGTCAGGGTTTTCTTTTTATTATAATAAAGTGCCAAAATTAATTGACTGTTGGTGCTAAGTAACACTAATATTAATTTCCATCTATATTTTACTGCCTGATTTCAAAGTTCTGTTATCAGAGCATGTCTTTGTACTCGTTAACTTGATAACGAACATTAATCTGAACTGATTAAAAATATCTATCTTCATAAAATGCAAGGATAAACATAAATTTTTACAGATGAAATCTGTACAAAATTTTCTTCAATAAAAGGGTTCTGCTGTGTAAAACTGAAAGCTTAGCTACTATTCTGGAGGTAGGGCTACCGCGGGGTGCTGCAGACAATGACCCCGAAACTGCCGGACAGAACTACCACTCTGGCCAGGCACGGTGGGAGCCACGAAGTGGGGAGGGGAAGATGCTGCGAGAAGGGAGAAGAGGAAAGGGGTGCTCGAGCTCCTGAAATTGCCTTTTTCTTGTTAAAAAAATTAAAAAGTGGCGTTAATACCACTTCCTACCTCATTAAGTTTGAAGGCTTGCACGTGCGATGATAAACTACTGGCACAACCTCCTTCCCTAACATTTAGCTCAGGGCACCTTACTCCTCTTTCGAACTATTGAAAATATCTCGTTGCTGCCTCCTTTTCTTTTTTAAGGGAAAGTTGGGCGTTTTACAGAAAAAAAAAATAGTGAACGCATTCCTGCACTTCCAGGCCGACTCTGTCCGCAGACCTCGGCCCTCGGCTGCGCGCTCTTCCTCAAAGATGGCGGCTTGCTTGGCCACCTGGGCGTCGCCACCTGGTTCGTCAATGGCGAAGGGGCAGCTGGCTGCGCTTTATCACCTGTCCGTGTTAGCAGGCCTTATATAATAAAGCAGGGGCGAAAT
>NW_004567103.1:4219704-4222222 GCF_000260355.1 Condylura cristata | reverse complement strand
GGAAGTGGCTTCAGATTCTCAGTGCTGTGCTTTAACCCGCTGCACCACCAGGGAGGGCCAGGGGGCGAAATCTTTTTAAATAAGTGAAATAAAATTCCTCAACACTGCCTTTGAATGCTGATTTTTTTTTTTAACTTTACCTTTTTTTTTTTTCTGAAGCAAGGTTTTTAACAACAAGAATGCTTTAATAGTACAACTAAGGGCATCTGGTGAACATATAAAGACAGACACATCACAGTCACAGTGCTCACTATGGGACATCCGCCGGTTGTTTGAGGTTGGGGGCTGCTGTGGAGAGACACTGGCACTGCAACCCATGTTGTATGTGTGCTGAGTTGAATAATGTAAAAAAAAAGAGAGAGAAAGATACATGGAAGTCCTAACCCTCTTTATCTCAGATGGTAACCTGATGCTGAAATAGGGCCCTTGCAGATGTTATTGGTGAGAATGAATTCATAATGAAGTGGGTAGACCCCTAATCCTAGGCAACTGGTGTCCTTGTAAGAAGTGAAGATATACACAGAGGCTGTGTGGTGAGGAAGGCAGAGACGGGGGTGACCGTGCAAGGAATCAGACGGGCAGGGGGCGTGTAGGTTCCCAGGGAGTGGATGGACCCAGCCAACACTGTGGTCTCAAGACTTGTTGACATCACAACTGTGAGACTGTAAACTTCCCTTGTATTGTGCTACCCAGTTTATGGGCATTTGTTTCAACAGTCCTAGTGGGATATCTGTGACCCAGCTACTCAATTTCACCTGAATGTTACTGGGAAAATACTCTCGTCTAGCCCTGTCCGTCACTGCCTACCTGAGTCCCACTGTGTAGCGTGAGCCCTTCTGAGAGAAGCGGCTGTCTCTACAAACCTCCTGTCCCTTGGCTCTCTGCTCACCACCACTCGTTGGACCGTGATGGACACCTTTGTCTAGTTGAGTAAGTTCACTGGCTGAGCAGCAACTGTATAATTTGTGTGGCCTGGTGGGAACGGTGAGCCTTGCCTTTGAAAAGTTAGAAAAAAGGACTCAAAAGGACAGAGCCAATTAGCTGCTGGAAAACAAAAGGGGAAGCTTGAAGTGGACACTGGCAACTGCAGCCAACGTACTGGCCCAGAGCACAGCAAAAAACACCTAGAGACCAGCCCCTGGGTGGGTGTGTTGGCACAGCACAGAGCTGGCTTTGGGGTGTGGCCAACATGGCGCATGACCCCACAGCCCTTCTCATATCTTGGTAAAGAAACAAACTGGTTTTGGGCTCAAAGCTGCCCATCCAAAACACCGTCCCAGCACCCTGGCAGCGTGGTGCGGCCTTGAAAGGATTTTTGGGAAGTTGCCTTAGGGTATGTTGGGGACGTAGGCCTCTTCAGCTGGCTGCCTGGCAGTAAAACCAGGGGTAAGGGATAGAAAGAATAGGGGAGACCACTCAGCCCTCACCATCCCAGTTCCTGCCTCCTGTCTCTCCACCAGCTGTCCCTTTATTCTCCTCCTTTACCTTCCCAGTGTTAAGTTAGGTCCTCAGGGGTCCTCATCCCACTTCCTCAACGCAGTGGGTCCCCATCTCAAGTAGCTATGGGCAGAGTGATGCCGAGAGCCTGGACAGCTCGACCAGGACTAGCCATCGGCCAGACACACAGCCCCAGCCTGGCCCCCTCAGCTGCCACCTACACTGCCCAGCTGCCGTGCCACTGTGCCACTGCCCAATGGCTGCTCCATCCCCCTGTGGCTGCTGGGTCTCCGTGTCCTGCGGGGCCACCCTGCCAGCCACTGGTTCTGGGCTTCGCAACCTATCACCTTATGAGATAAGACTCCATGTGTGTAGTCAGCAGCTTGTCCCTGTCGTGGTGTGCTGATTTCCCAGGGAGACCGTGTTTCCTCCCCGTCATGGCTGTGGTTCGGAGAGCTGGACCCAGCCTTGTCGCACCACGGAGATCAGGACACGGACTGGCAACACAAGCCAATTGGATGCTGAAACTGTTGAGGAAAGGGCCTTCCTCTACCCCAGGCTGGGAGCTGCAGCAGCTCTCCAGTCACCACTGGGACAACCGCATGCAGGTGCAGCCTGTCAAAGAAAGAGCAGTTCTTTCCAGGGTCATTTGCAGCCTCCCGAGACAACTGGCTAGGTAAGCTCACTAAGGTTTTCTTTTCCACTCAAACCAGACTGTGAGGGTTTTCTGTCACCTACAACTGAAAATGTCCTAACTGGTCCAGGCCAGTGACACCCTGGTCTGATGAGAAGTAACGGGGGTGGCAGGTCAGGTGCCCACTTTGGCCTGATAGGCAGTGACAGGTGGCAGGCTAGATGGCACCCTCAGGCTCTCCAATATAAATAAGGGTATGCAAGGCAAGACTAAGTGGTTCAAGTTAATGAGAGATGGTGGCTATTGTTATAGGACAAGACAAAAAAAAATCAGTCTTAAAAAACACATGAGGGGTTTTTGCAGCAACTTGGATGGAGCTGGAAAAGATCATGCTTAGTGAGATAAGCCAGAAAGAGAAAGAAAAATACCGGATGGTTTCACTCATAG
>NW_004567103.1:4211859-4218279 GCF_000260355.1 Condylura cristata | reverse complement strand
ACGGGATTATGGTGATGGCACATGGGTGACTTGGTGATGGGAAACCCGTGGGAATTACAATTGAGATGGGAAAAAAATGTACAAAATGATGTAAAAATAAACTGTTGTAAAAAAAAGAAAGCACCTGAGTGACTACATGAAGACTTCAGAGCTTCCCCATCAGCAGCTTTGCAGAGAAAGCACCTGAGTGTATTTGAGCCCGATCATAGGGCCAGCTCCAAAGATCTAGCCATTAAACTGTCCTTTGTGTTGAATAAAGGCCTCATACAGAGTAATATGTGTTTACTGAATTGAATCTTTCTCACCTGTCTCAAAGTTAGCCTTTTCCACATTCTCCACATTAGAAACCAGCCATGTTTAAGAAGTCAAGGGAAAATCAAAAATGCAGCAAAGCTAACAAAAAAGGCAATAGATGCGCTAGTGGAACACATGCATGTATTTACCAGTCCTGTGTGCAGCTTTCCACTTACTTGATAAATACAGCATCCCAGTTAGGAAGATGAATAGCACCCCTTTAAACGTGAGGGTAGCAAATGAGTTGCTCGAGGCAAGAATAATTCTTTTAAAAACCAAAGGTATGACACTATTTTAAATAGAAAATTAACTTTCTGCTGGAGGTTAGCAAGCCTGGTCATTTTTATGCATAAGAAAATGAAGCATGTAGGTTTATTCAGAAAGGAGATTTTAAAGATTTAGGGGTTTTGTGCTAACGTTGGAAATAAGTTTAGATAAAGATCATTGTCTTTTTAAGGGGAAATAATTGGAGGAAGTGAGGGTGAGGGCGGCTTAACTGCGGTGGTATTTCAGATGAGAAGTAGTGAGCAGTGTTGGCAAAGCCCTAAACTGGGTGAGGGAGGCTGCCAGGAATTGAGATGGGCAGAGGTGAGGCCAGAAATGGCCAGGGCCGGGGAAGTTTAGATGGAGGCCCCAGCTACTAGCCAGAGGGGCTACAGTCAGAGGCTGCAGGCTGCTGCGGCCCTCGCCCTCGTCCTCCCTCCACGCCCTGCGGGAAACCACGGCCTCTCGCCTCTGGCCTCTCAGTGTGCAGGTCCCTCGTGCCTCCTGGGGCCGCAGGTGCCGCAGCTTCTCCTGTTAAGCTCCACATCCCGCGCCTTACGACTGCAGCAGCCCACTGCAGCCAAGCACGGCTCCCAGAATGCTGAGCGGCGCACGCTGCATCCTTGTTATACAGGACCCCCACGTCTGTGAATTCACCTGCTTGATGATATTCCATCTACCCCTTTAGCACCGCCCCCACAATCAGCTCCAGTGCAGAGCAGTGGGAACCCAAGCCTCCCCACCGGCTCCTTCGGGCTCAGGGCCATGGGGGGTGGGCGTGGAGGTGACCTCCACTCTCCTCCACTGGCCTACTGTAAACAGGTGTCTGCTAGTGCCGGTGCCCCTCATCCCCCTCATCCTCGTACCTCTTGACTGCACTGTGTGTGGTGGCCTCCAGGCGTGGTCTGAGGGCTGACTGGAGTCCCTAAGCTGTGCTGTGCCTGCCGGAGAAAATACCTTGGTCAGGCAAGCTTTGCTCAGGTGTGAGTTATAGTGCTGGTGGCTGTGAGTTCAGTGCTAATGAACCGACTATAAATTAAATGGCTTAAACAGAAACAGATGTAAAACAAGGCCGTGTATTGATCCGTTGATGAAAACGTGACCCGAGGCTTTGAGGAAAGTTCCCCTGCGTTTCCCCAGGGCCATGGCTCTGTGTGTTTACTAATTCAGTGTTGGTTGCTTCTTTCCAGACTAGTTCCCTTTCGGTGAGTAGCTGCAGTCCTGTGCACACACAGATTTTTCGGGGCAGTTGGTGCTGCATTTCACTTTTGAGCTATTTGATCTATAAAATTCTCCACTAACTTAGAGCCTAATAATCTGCTACAAAGTCTTATCAAAAGTCATTGCAACCACTGTCCCACCCAAAACCTCCCACAACCACTGCTTGGGGTGCAGTTTCAAGGAGGGGCAAGGACCTAGGCCTGCCCAATGACTTGTCCCCCCACCTCCAGGACAGGTGGGGGTCATTGACACAGCCAGGACTTACACTCTCTGGGATTTTCAACCTCGAATAAAGTTGGCCATGTTTCTGGGGGACCTCACGCTGGGTGACATACGTGCAGTGTCTCGTCCCTGGCTCCCCTCTGTGCCACAGACCATCTGCAGAGGTCATGAGGCCGGCAACAGACAAGCAGAGACACGGGAGAGAGAGGACCCGTGGGCTGATCTGTAACGTGCACCCTTAGTCCCGTCGTGCCCAAGGTCAGCCACACCTGTCTCGAGATAGCTAACTGTGGGGTCAGTGCGCTGGGTCAGACTTATACCATCAGCCCCAGTGGCTATCACTTGTAGCGTTGACCGTGTTCACAGAGAAGGCACAGAGGCGCGGGCCACGCGTGCCTGACGGTGGACACGTGAGCGAGGGTGTGCGCATGCGCGCACCTGTGCCTGGAGGTCAGGGATTGAGGGCAGCGAGACTGAGAGCCGGCTGCGGAGGAGGGGCTGCGAGAGGATGAGACCACGAGGGAACGAAGGACACTGCTGAGGGGAGCAGCAGGCAAGACAGGAGAGGTCTGCTGCGCCCTGTGGGTCATCTCCCCTGCCAGGGATCGAAGTCACGCGGAAGCAACTGCGGCCAGCTTCTGAGACCGCTCAGAGAAAAAGGACCCTACAGATTCCCAGGAGCCCAGGCTGCTGTGGGCTGCTGGCTGCATCCCCTGCTCACCGTTAAACCCCCTGAAGATGGTGCCAAGGGCCCCAAAACTCTCCTTCAAATTGCTAGAACCAACGGTGAACCTGCCTGGCCTGGGATGGCTGCAAAACAATGACCCAGCCCCATTGCTTTCTTAAACTTAGATAAATCTGTAGGCTTAAAATACTGAGTTTCACGTGGCTGGAAAGCAGCAAGCCTGAACAGCCCACCTGGGTCTTTCTGACCTACCTGGAATGCATTGTAACTCTCCACTCGAAATCATACATTTCTCCCTAACTTGGCTTCAGTGTATCCGGACTGCTTCTATGTTCTTTCCTGAGGATTTTTCCGTTCAAGACTACGTAAAGGCAGAAACCAGAACTGGGGCATTGCAAAGCAAGCGAAAGGCATAGAAATTCTGCAGTGCAGCCCTGGGAGGGGAAGAGGAGCAGGGACAGGGAGCCTGGGGTCGCTCTGCCCTGGCACGTGTCTGAGCCGGTGGCACAGCCAGGTCTCAGGGCTCTGCTGTGTCTCCGCTGTCCTGCAAGTGAGGCCTGGGCAGCCCTGTGCCTGTACAGGCTCTGCCCTCACCTGCTCGCCATCTCTGGAAATTCTGTCCCTTCGGTTTGCTCCCACCACCCTCTACCTGGAAAAATCCTTCTCCCAGTCTTTGCTGAGTTCCTCATCCTGTTCTCAGAGGTGCCTTCATCTCTGCCAGGAATCCCCCTAATTTGGTATTTTGAGAAGGTCAGCATGAGCAAAAAGCTTAAGTAATAATAAGTCAATTATAAGTTACCCCAACTGTTTCCACCTTTAAACCCAAATGGCTCTGGAGAGATGTAGTCAAAATGGAGTTATAAAGCAAAAGGGAATGAACATTGAATAAGCAACCTGGCCCTGAAGAAAATGTTTCCTGGGCCCTCCCTGAGGGCACAGCAGGTCAGAGGGCAGCACTGCAAGCTGGCCGCAGCCGCTTCAGCAGGAGTTTGATCCCCGGCAGGGGAGCTGACCCACAGGGCGCAGCAGTCCCCTCCTGTCTCACCTGCTGCTCGCCTCAGCAGTGTGCTTCATCCATCTGCCTGTTCTGCTCCCCATTGTCTCTGTGAAGCCTCTCACCACCCCTGCCTCTCTGGCCTGTACCCCAGTTCTGGATGCAGAAATAAGTCATTTTAAAAAAAATGTTTCTTGTAGTCAGCTACAAGGCAACATCAGGTTCTTAGCATCTCAGTGACACTGAGAAATTTCCTAATGAGGTGCTGAATGGAAACTAGCCTTAACGAAAGTTCACCTGTGTGTACCCAACCCTGAGTGATGCTGAGCCACAGTGGGAATGCAGTAAGCATCTGTAGGGTTAAAAAACACTGATCCCACTTGCTAAATAGTTTATAAGTAGAGAGCACTAAAACCGCACAAAGCCAGGATGGAACTGACAAGGTGGGAGTGGGGGGAGGTTGATTCACAATAGACCATGGGATCTGATGGAACAGATACTTTCCAGGGCAAGAAGTGGGGAGCAGGCAGAATTCCAGGCAGGAGGGATCCATTGTCACGCAGGACTGAATTGTGATGGGAAGTTGTGGAGCTGGAGGGGATGTGGTGAAATGTGGGGTGCAGGCAGGAGCATCTGATGCTGATCATCTGAGTCAGAGGCCCTTGGCTGACTGCCCCGTGCGGAGTGACCTGGATGGGTCTGTGCAGAGGTGGAGAGTCCTCCGAGGAGGCTTTATCATGATCCCCGAGAGCTCTGTGGGGGTAAAGGGCATGGCAAGCATTGTGAAGGAGTTGGAATTAATAGGCTGTGGTCACAGAGTCAATATTTTGTGATGACGGAGCGATAAGAGTCTAAAATGATGCCAGGGCCATCAGGACGAGGAAGAGGAACAGGCAGTTTTCTAAGAACAGACGGTGAGCTCGATTGTTTTCAAGAGTAAGGCACCATCGGAGTACCCAGGTGGGCTTGCCCAGCAGGAACTGGGAAATTTAGTGGGATTCTGGAGAAATACAGAAAATACGCATCTTGACACAGCTGCCTTTAAAGCGGTGACGGGATGAGCAAGGATGGATGGAAACCAGCTAAGGAAAGAATTCAACGCGCAGCCCAGGACACGGCCAGAAACACTCGTGTCCCCAAATTTGCATGTTTTTTACATGGTTGGGGGAGAAGTAGATGTCACTGATGTGAGAAGCCTGGGCGATGTAGGTTATCTGAGGGTGGGTTAAATATTTTTCTTTGTTAAGTAATGAAATGCATTTGCAGTGGGGACAGAAGCTTGGGAGACGCTTGCGAACTGTTGACAGGGATCTAAGTTATTTGTCCCCCCAAACCCACCTTCCCTTGTTCTTAGTAAAAGATGGCTTGAATTTTAGCATGCCATCCGTGAGCATCCCAGACGAGAATGCATTGCTCAGTCTCCCCTGTAGGCTGAGATGGGGTCCCAGTATTACAGGGCACCCCAATGTGAATTGGGTTGCCTGTCTGTGGGTCTTCACCCGCGCGCTTACGATTCAATCATATTATGGACACACTCAAAAGGTTAAATAATGGATTTATTTATAAGGAGAAAGGTAAAGGAATAACCCAGGGAAAGAGGGAGAGAAACACAGGGTAACTAGGATGTCCTACCAGTTCTGCTGACTTGGACTCCACCGGCTGCTGAAAACCGATGGAGCGCCAAAACGATCAGCTGCGAATCACCAGGCCAAGAGACCCCCAGAGGTTTTATCCCAACCTGGCTGCTCAGCTCCGCCCTCACGTCCGAAGTGCTTCTTCTTGGTACTGATGGGATTTGGAGTTCCAGCATCTGGAGTGGGGGTGGAGTCCATGAAACCTGTACCTGTTACACCATGACCAAGTTCTGGCCAACAGGAAACTGGCAGCCTCGCAGACCAGGCTCAGGCCGCTCCAGCACGCCCTTCCTCGTCCCTGCTGGCGGGGGGCAGAGTCCCTGGGCAGGACTGGAGCAGCAACTGGAAGCCAAGGTCAGGATGATGCAGCCCCGCACTCCAGGGGTCCTGCACTCCAGGGGTCCTGCACTCCAGGCCTCCCAAGATAGCCAGTATCTTGGGACATCCCTGAGTGGGTCTGCCCATCACTCGGCTGACCCTGGCCTCACCACTGAGCTCCCAGCAACAACTCGGCGGTGGTCATTTCAAGAGTGAGTGTGGCTGCTCTCTGACCTGGCTTCCCGCCTCAGGGAATTTGCTCTCCCGAGTAACCACACAGATCTGAAGTAACACACAAGCCAGATATTTACCACAGCGTTGTCTGTAATGACCCAAAGTCCCTCCGTTGAGAGTTTAGTATGCTGGAGAGAGCACGGTGAAGGTACCAGAAATGCTGGCATTCCTTTTAAGCATCACAAGAATAGATGTCTGGGGGGGAGGGGGGATGCTCCAGATTATAAAGGTCGCATTCCTCATCATCCCACTCAGAGCGCTGGTGTGCACAGAGCTGTGTGCACTGTCCCAGGAAGGTCGTGAGGACGCTCTTACTGCCTGATGCCGAGATCTGGGGATTTAGACCTGGGGATTATTTTTACTTTCTCCCCATTTCCAAAGTATAACTTAAGCTGTGTATTATCAGATTTAGTATTGTTATAAGACCGTAAAGACCTTTCAGTGTTTTTAAATGTTCTCTTTAGAAAAATAATATTAAGAAAATAATGTTGGGGCAGAGCAGCAGGGAGATCAGGGTGGGGTCAGCACAGAGGGGGAGGGGGAGGAGGGCAGAG
>NW_004567103.1:4198805-4211520 GCF_000260355.1 Condylura cristata | reverse complement strand
AGGCAGCAGGAGGGGGGGGGGCTCCACCTGATTGCAGGGCAGTGGAACTTTGGTGGTGGGGAAGGCGAGGCTTGTGCACACATGGAGGTGTGAAACGATACTCGAGTGTATAGAATACAGTAAGTCCATGATAAATCAGTATAATTTCACTAAGGAAGAAAGGGGGAATTCTGCCAGCTAACTGTTGAGGAAGAGGCAGGCCATTGTTGGTAAAATTCAAAGGAATAAACACACACTCCAGGGAAACTGACTCACCTTTCTGTGGCTGTCCACTGCGGGTGGAGACATCCTGATGGAAGGATCTTAAAACTTCCTGCTGAAGAAATAATGGAAACTTAGATGAGCACCTTAGTAAATCATGTATTTCTATTTTTTATTTCACTTTTCACAGATCTGGGGGGCTGGGTGGGTAAGGAAAATTTAGTATGGCTTCAACCTCGTCACCTAGGATACCTTATTTTGATTTTTCTTTAGAAATATATCCACAGTAAGTCTAACAAGATGTTTACTTGTGCACAAAGTAGAAGAACCCACTAACGGCTTTCAGGTTTTGAGTTTTCAAAGGTGGACTCCCTCTTCAGAGTGTGTCTGTGTAGTGTTCATCCCATACCAATCTCGAGTCATTTATAATTTGGGTTTGTTTTTTTTTTTTTGCTAAAAAAACGCTTTACTTATGAGGAAATGAAATACCTTTGTATAAGGAAATTCATGGCAGTGAAACAGAAATAAAATTCTAGGGCACCTTGAAAAGCTGAGCCCCCTCGCAGGATTTCCTGGGAGACCTGTTTACTGCAGTATTTGCCAAATTTCTACTGGAAAATTCTAATGTCAGCCCCCACCCTTCTTTTTTTATTTGAGGGATTGCCTGCCAGTTTGAAATAGTCTGAAGCACAACCTGCAAAGTTTTTTGCCCTTTTGTGGGGTTTAAAGTCTTTCACCATTTAAATACCACTGCATTGAATTCCTTCACTTGTGTTATGCTGATTTCCCCTGCACCTGCCCTCAGGATTGTTAAAAAAGAAGAAAAGCTGCAGGTAGCGATTATTTAGCCCCTTTTCAGATTCCCTTGCCTGCGGTAAAATCAGAAGATGTGACTGAATTACAGTCTTACAGTTTAAAATGTTTTAATATGATTAACGGTGATTAAAATGCTGAACTTAATCTAACAGAAAATAGCTTATTCACAGAAAAGTACTTTTGTGGTGATTTCCTAGCAAGGATTTGTAAACTGCTAGATTGCTCGGTATCTTTAGTTTATTCTTTTTGACTTTTAAATGAAAATGAACACATAAATGCCTGTTGGATATACAATAAAGATAGGTTGAGATGGAAATCAGTTCATGTAAAGTACATCTACATGTTTATTAAAACAAATCTCTAAATAGAAAGTAAAATATAAATAGTATTTACATAGTTGTGTCTCTTCCAAAGTATAGATTTATGCACTTTATGTTCCACATATTAATGAGTATTAATATCTAGAAAACAATGTCAGCTTCAACAATATAGTCTACTGGGAAAATCTCTGACCTTTCTTGATTTCAGTTCTGCTATTTACTGGCTCTGGTCACTGTATTAATTTATTCAACAAACACTTGCTGATTTCAACTTTGTGCTTTCTACCATGGGCATCCTGAAAGTAAAACAAACAAACAAACAAACTAAGCCTTGGAGAGTGCTTTGGAGGCCAATAATGGTCACAGAAAAATAAACTAATACTTTAGTTCACTGGTCTATACACAGAACTCTCCAGCAAATACCATGGGATGTGGGTAGAATATGGGCCACCCTGAACCCCATGTAAAGAAGGGATTGGAGCCATCCTGTGACAGGCAGGGAGAGCGCCTTAGAGACCTTAACCTGGCAATCTGGGAGTGTTCTGGAAAGAGGAAGGAAGCAGGGAAGGTGTCCCGGGCTGCAGAACACAGTGTAATAAAGATGGGTCTCCTAGGATGTGGAGGTGGGTAGCAGCCTGGTAAGTTTGCAGGAGGGATTCAGTAACACGATTGCATGAATGAGAGGAGAAAGGCAGGGAAAAGGGAGGATGCTTCCAGGAAATCGCCACACTCAGGTTGCTGCAGAAGCATGGCCCGAGGACTGCTGTGTTGGTGGAGCATGTTTAAGGCTAAGAGGAAGGCGCTAGAGGAAAGAAGGGAGACGATGACAAAGCAGGAGGAAGAGACGCCATATAATCGATGCAACATATGTGCTTGGGATGAGACCTACAGTGGCCCTGGTCTGCCTTGGGCCTGTGGCCAGGGAGGCTCCCCCTGGCCCCAGGGAGGAACCCCTCTGGCCCCAGTGGCCTCAACTGTGAAATTTCTGGTGCATGAGTGAAGTTTCATTATTCAGTTGAGTAATTGGCCTTCATGGAGGAGAAGGTACTTGTCCTTGTTTTCTAGGTTCTTATGAATCCTAGATGTCATTGTAAAGAATAGAAATAAACAGGGCTCTCCCTTGAGGTGGCTCAAGGGGTTAAGTGCAGCACTATGAAGCTGTCCAAAGCCCCCTGCAGCATGAGTTCAGTCCCCAGCCAGGGGTGACCCACAAGGCACGGCAGACCTCTCCTGTTTTGCCCGCTGCTCCCCTCAGCAGTGGATTTCAGTCGGTCTGCCTGTTCTGCTCCCCTCTGTGTCTCTGGTGAATCCTCTCACCCTCTGCACCTCTGGCCTGTATCCCAGTTCTTATATGCGTAAGTCAATAAATACTTAAAAAAAAAATATGTTAAGCATATCCCAGCAGAGATGTTCATTAGGCCAAGAGATCTGGGCTGGAGATACAAATGGTGAATCATCCACACGTAGATGGTAGGAAGCCAAGAAGACTTGGGATGAGATCACCCAGGAAGATTGTGTAAAGTCTACCCAGTAACATCAGGGATGGGCCAAGAACAGACCTATAGAGAGTCCTGTCTTCCAGGATTGGAGTGAAGCTCATAGAGCAAAGCTAGTTAAGTGGAAACTCAACAAGTGACCCAGTTTCAGGGAGGTGGCTTATACACTGTGATGGGTTCATGGCCAGATTTCTGTGAGAACACATAGAAGAAGCATCTAATCAACCTGACCTTGCAAAGGGACCTCAAAATAGCATGCCTGAATCATCATGTGAAATGGCTGGGGTTAGCCAGGTCTTCCAGGCAGAAGGAACAGCCTAAGCAAGAGGACAGAGCAGGGACAGACCAGTGCAAGCACCGGTGTATAGGCAGACTGAAGGGGAAGGTGAGGCCAGACAGGTAAATCCAAGGAGCGTTTCAGATGCAATGCCAGTGCCTTGAAAGGGATGGGGAGCTCTCAAGAGTTTCAGGCAAGGGAGAGACAGGTTCTGTGAAATTGATGTTTTACAAGGAGCATTCCGGCAGCATGTATCTAAAGAAGAATATTTTGCAAGAGAATAAAACAGGGTGTGAGGCACAGAAAACAGAAAACCTCTTACCTGTCCAAGGAGAAAACATGTAAAGTTCTTTTTTTTTTTTTTAAAGATTTATTTATTTATTCGTACAGAACTGGGGTACAGGCCAGAGATGTGGAGGGTGAGAGGATTCACCAAAGACAGAGTGGGGAGCAGAACAGGCAGATTGACGAAGTACACTGCTGAGGGGAGCAGTGGGCGGGTCAGGAGAGGTCTGCCGCGCCATGTGGTCACCTCCGGGGCAGGCGGGGATTGAACTCATGCGGAAGTGGCTTAAGCTTCTTAGTGCAGTGCTTTAACCTGCTACACCACCAGGGAGGGCCCACATGTAAAGTTCTTAATTGCTGACATGGTAGTAAATGCTTTCCAAATGGCCCTCCAGGGGAAGTAGGCCTGACTGGTAGAAATTCTCAATTTCATGGGGCCGATATTCCCATCATGGTCAAACTAAGACTAATAGTGGATTATAGAGAGAGATTTAGGAGTTGAATTGAGACCTGGTGACTGATGAGTTGGGGGGAGGGAGAGAATGAAGAGATGTGTAGACTCTTCCAGATTCTGTGTTGGGAAACCAAGGCACTACAGACAATAAAGAAATCAGTAAATCACACGGTCATCGCCTCCTCCTAGAGGCCAAGCACGTGTAGAAGGAGACTTTTAATCATTACATCTGTATTCCTACCACATGGTTCACAATAAATATTTGTAGAATGGATGAATGGCTTCCCCATGAAGGCACTAATATGATCTTTGATGACTTAAACAGTAGCAGTATCCATGAGGCTATTTGGAACCAGGCTGTTGAGCAATGGCACTTGATGAAATGAAGACTCTGGAACAAGGCATGGACTGTACATTAAAAAAGTTTGCATTAAACTGGCCCAACTACTATGGAAAGTTGTGCG
Source organism: Condylura cristata (assembly GCF_000260355.1). Taxonomy (NCBI): domain Eukaryota; kingdom Metazoa; phylum Chordata; class Mammalia; order Eulipotyphla; family Talpidae; genus Condylura; species Condylura cristata. Next base: position 4,207,207 of record NW_004567103.1, on the reverse strand, counting down.
GAGAATTCTCGATACTAAAAATGGAGTGACATATGACCCAGAATTCCACTCCTAAGAATTCACCCAAAGGACCAAAAACCCTAATTTGAAACGAAACCTGTACTATGTTTATCGCAACATTATTTACAATAGCTAAGCTATGGAAACAACACAGATGTCCCAAAACACATGCATGGGTCAAGAAGATGAGGTACATATACACAATGGGAAACTACTCAGTGATCAAAAAAGGTAAACACATGCCATCTGCAGCAACATGGATGGGGCTGAGCAGGATTATGCTCAGCAAAGTAAGTCAGAAGGAAAAAGGAAACTATCAGATGGTTTCATGTATAGGTGGACTATAAGAAACTGAGCAACAGTTCAGGAAAGTGACAAAAACACTCGGGCAAAGCATAGATCTCAGGCAAAAGCAGGGAGAAAGAAGGCAGAGGGTCAAAACAGGAGGGGGGGCTTCCCTGGCAGTGTTAAGGGGTTAAGTTTCAGTGCTATGAAGCTGTCCGCAGCCATTGCTGCTCCCCATTACGGAGGTGACCCACAGGGCGTGGCAGACCCCTCCTGTCTCCCTGCTGCTCCCCTCAGCAGTGGACTTCAGTACTTTTGCCTGTTCTGTTCCCCACTCTGTCTCTGGTGGATCCTCTCACACACACCCCCACACTCACCTCTGGCCTGCACCCCAGCTTTTGTATACATAAATAAAATAAATCTTTAAAAAAAAAAAATAGGGCCCTCCCTGGTGGCGCAGCAGGTTAAAGCACAGCACTAAGAAGCTAAAGTCACTTCAGCATGAGTTCAATCCCCGCCTGCCCCGGAGGTGACCACATGGCGTGGCAGACCTCTCCTGACCCGCCCTCTGCTCCCCTCAGCAGTGGACTTCATCAGTTGTCCTCTTCTGCTCCCCACTTTGTCTCTGGTGAATCCTCTCACCACCCCTGCACCTCTGGCCTGTACCCCAGTTCTGTATTCAGAAACCAATCTTAAAATAATAATAATAATAAAATACAATTTACCTTCTATACACTAAAAATTAAGAAAGAGAAAAAGAAAATGTTTGCTTTTAAAAGAGGAGCCACCCCAGATGGCAGGCCACCCAAGGAAATTTTACATCACTCTGTCTCAGGAAAAGCGAATCTTAGCAGGCAGCTTCCCGGAGCCTGCTTGACCTCTAGGACAGTGGAATCTGGCCCAGGGGAGTGGACCAAACTGGGGAACAAGAACTGGTATTAAACCCGCAAACCCAAGGGAAAAATCAAGAGCTGAGTCTGTAGGAGAGCAGAGGAGGGAGCGTGGGTAGAAATAGGCCGTTCTGCCAAGGTCAGAAGTCAGGGTGGAAACCAGGAAGGATCTCGACTGCATCGTTTATCAGATGCTCAGTTCCAGTTTAGTTTAAACAGAGAGGGGCGCTCTGGCCAGCTGTTAAACTTGAGCTTGGAAATGGAACCTCATAAATATTGACATGAAAATGCTTGCCAGCGTTTGCACGGCAGTCATGGACGTGTTAAGCAAAGTTCAACTGAGTGCATTTTAAAGATCTCGTTGGTTTTATTCAATGACTCACGATTCAGGCAGCCTCCAATCTAGCAGACAGAAAGGAGCCCCAAGGAACTTCAAAATGGAAGGCCTTGTATAGGCCCAGGGGAGCCAGAACCAGGAACTTAACACAGAGGGGCAATTGGCTGTGGCAAGTCGCTTTCGGGGAGGAAAAGGGCCCGTCAGGTGACTCTGGGTAGCCTGGTTTGAGATTCCATTTTGGGAAGCAATCAGACTAAGTCTAGTTTAGTGACATGGGAGTTAGCTTAAATAACTCCATCTTGGGACACTTTTTAGCAGATCTAATTTGGGGGAAAAACGTTTTTGAGTAAATGTGTATTTTTTTTCCCAAGAAAACATTTTTCTTCTCCCCAAGGGAACATTTCATACATGATTTTAATCACCACATTACTTAATGTGCCTCTAGGCATTGCTTTATTTAAAACTGCATCTCTGCAGGGTGGCAGGTCAGCTCACTTGCTTAGAGCATGCTCATGCAATCACGCCAGACTCCAGGACAGATGAAGATGTGGGTTTGTTTGAGGACTTCCCTTACCTCCAGCTCCATCCCTGGTGCTGCAAATGGCATGAGTTTATCTTTTTTGATTGCTGAGTAATATTCCACTGTACATATGTACCATGTCTTCTTGATCCAGTCATCTATTTTGGGGTACATGGGTTGATTCCACATCTTCCCTATTGTAAATAAAGCAGCAATAAACATAGGGGTGCAGGTGTCCTTTTGAATTGATGTTTTTGTGTCCTTTGGGTAGATACCTGGCAGTGGGACTGCTAGGTCCTATGGAAGTTCCATTTTTAGCAGTTTGAGAAGCCTCCAAACAGCTTTCCGTAGTGGTTGGACAGAAGGACCAAGGATTTTAAATTTCAAAAGTCCAAGCCCTGGGTCAGGAATTGGGGCAGAAAGTTTTGGACTCCGACTATAGATTGTGAAAATATGCACCATCACCTCCCCATTCTCTGATTGTTCTGGCAAACCATCAGGATTGCAGTAGGGAGGAGGGGGATAGGGTCGAAGGAAAGAGGATTTAGGGACAACCGGCCCATGGGGAGACCCTCTGTCATTTCCTCCCAACCTGGTTTGGGGGAGAAGGTCAACAACACAGAAGCCTCCTCAGGGAGACTGAACCTCTGAAGCCGAGTAGACCCCTGCCTTTTGCTGCCCCCCAGGTGAGGAAGAGGAGAGCAGGTGACTGAGAAAGACACTGAGAGGCCTCAGGGCCTCCACCATCCACCCATGACAAGAGGAGGCACACCCAGGAGACCCCCAGCTGCCCATGCTTCCTGGGGACACTGCCGGGGCTGCTGCCAGGAGGGGACCCAGAAGGGGCTGCTGCTGCCGCGTCACAGCTCACCTGCGCGGGAGCACCTCGCCGACACAGGAGGCAGGCCTCTCCCCTTCCTGGCAGGGCACACTCGTCCCCAGAAGCTGGGACTCAGCCTCTGCTGAGCCATGAGGGAGGCGCCTGATGACAGCGGTGGGGTTCAGGGGACACACTTGGGGTGTGACAAGAGAGGCTCGCCCCCGTCTGCCCCATTCGCTTTGCCAAGGTCACGTCCCACCTAGTCAATAACACTGTCCTTCAGAGAAAAGTTGCATTGCGTGGGTGTCCAGCTATTTTTTCCCTTGGCGTAGTGCTACAGTCACTAAAGCCACACACTACACTCTTCCCCCCCAAGGCAACATGAAGATTTCTCCGGTGCCTGCTCAGGCAGTGCCGGTCTGTTTCACCAGGACGACGCAGGTGCCTCTGCCCCGAGGGAGTGTGGCGACGCTGTGACTCCTCAGCCCGCCAGTCACCTACCGCAGTGACTGTGAGCGCAAAGCCCATCAGGGCCAGAGAGCCGGGATTTGTGGACAAGAGTCCCTCAGATCCAGACATGCTGCTCGGCTCCACCATCAAGGATGCTGGAAAGTTCAGGCCTGAATCGTCCCACCAAGGCCACAGCCGAGCAGCTGTCATCCATTTCACAGACGTACAGGCTCGTGGCTCAGGCCTGAATCCCGCTGAGCAGTGGGGTGGATTCGGGCAGGTTTCCCACACCACTCGTCTTCGCTTGTTCTCTGTAAGCCGTAGTGACTGACCTCCGAGGCCATGAGATTCAATGGGACAAGCCCTAAAGCACAGGGCAGGCGCGATGAGCGCCCCGTTATTGAATCCTCCCTGGGAGCGGTAGGTCTGCTGGGTGCCTTAGCAAAATGCCAGAGCCGGGGGACTTAAGCAATAGAAATTGATTTTCTTATCATTTTGGAGACTGAAGTCCAAGGTCAAGGTGGTGGTAGGTTTGCTTTCTCCTAGGGCTGCCCTCTGGCTGGTAGACCCCACCTTCTCTGTCCTCACGTGCCCGCTCTGTCCACCGGCCTCCCTAGTGTCTTCATCTTCTATGGACACTACAGATTTCAAAGAAATTCAAAGTTCTCCAAGACCAAACCAAAACCAAAACAAACTAAAAACCCCCAAATCTTCAAATATAGATGCCAGTGGAGTTCTATTTATCTGTCTATCTATCTTCTATCTATTTGTCATATCGGATTAGGTCCTCACCCTAGGACTGATTCCACTTTAATTACCCCTGGAAAGGCCAGTGTCCAAATGCCTCACATTATGGGGTTAGGGCTTCCACAGACGACTTGGAGGCAAGGCTGTTTGGTCCATAACAGAAGTTAAGAAAGGTCCCATCTAGGGCCCTCCCTGGTGGCGCAGCGGGTTAAAACACTGCACTGAGAAGCCAAAGCCACTTCCGCATGAGTTTGATCCCCGCCTGTCCCGGAGGTGACCACATGGCGTGGCAGACCTCTCCTGACCCGCCCGCTGCTCCCCTCAGCAGTGGACTTCGTCGATCTGCCTGTTCTGCTCCTCACTCTGTCTCTGGTGAAGTCTCTCACCGCCCTGTACCTCTGGCCTGTGTGCCTCTGGCCTGTACCCCAGTTCTGTATGCATAAATAAATAAATCTTTAAAAAAAAAAAAAAAGGTCCCATCTAAGTCCTAAGTCCATTCCATTTTGATAAGTTTAATCTTTTAAAAAAATATTTATTTATTTATGCTTACAGAACAGGGGTACAGGCCAGAGGTGTGGGTGAGAGGATTAACCAGAGACGGGGGAGGGGGGAGCAGAACAGGCAGATCAACAAAGTACACTGCCGAGGGTGGGTCAGGAGAGGTCTGCTGCGTCATGTGGGTCAGCTCCCTGGCTGGGGATCGAACTGGTGCTGCAGCGGTTTCCGAGAGCTTCATAATGCGGTGCTTTAACCCCTTGCCACACCAGGGAGAGCACTTGATAAATTTAATTTTTAAGAAATATTTAGTGCCCAGAAACACAAGTGCCTCTGTGGGCATTTTTGATCTTGACCTGCACTCAAGCTGAAATTATGTCGATGAAGTATTCTGTAGCCCGTGTGAGTTTTACAAAGAAGAGCCGACTGGCAGGGGAGAGGACAGAACCCTGAAAAGCCACAGAAATAAAGCTTGAAGCAGCCCCGGTGAGTGGCCGTGTCCTACCTGGGCGGGCCCTGGTGAGAGCAGGGATAGGAAGTGTGCAGGTGACCAGAGGAACCCTAAGCAGCCCCCTGCGGGTGAGGGGAGGGAGGCGGAGACTGCTTCTGATGACAAAAGTGGCTGACTAGGAGACTGTGTCAGCTCCGCCCCGCCAGGGACTTAGACGGGTCCTTGGGGGAAATTTTTAAAGACTTCTGTTGTTGTTTTTTACAAAGATTTATTTGTGCATACAGAACTGGGGTACAGGCCAGAGGTGCAGGGCACTGAGAGGACTCGCCAGAGACAGAGTGGGGAGCAGAACAGGAAGAATGACAAAGTCCACTGTTGAGGGGAGCAGCGGACGGGTCAGGAGAGGTCTGCAGCGCCATGGGGTCACCTCCGGGGCAGGCGGGGATCGAACTCATGGGAAAGTGGCTTTAGCTTCTTAGTGCTGTGCTGTAACCTGCTGTGCCACCAGGGAGGGCCCTAAAGACTTCTTTTTCAACCAGTTGATTACTATTTTGTTCCAGGAGGGAAAGCATAGCTACCTTGGGGTTGTAAATAGTGATTTTACAAAGAACTGATGGACAGGTAGAGGCTCAGAGGCCTCCCAGAGCCTGCAGCGTGGGGCCCCAGGCACTGGGGCTTCCTGCCTGTGCAGTCCTTTTCTGCTCATATCCAGGTTTGCAGAGTGAGTTCCAATTCACCTTATGTTTTATTTTTTCAGGCGTCGTTCCAGAAGATTGAATCATGTTAATAGTACAAACCACACACACTCACACACACAACACATAATACCACCCCAAGAGCTCCACAGGCATCTATATTTGGAAGTTTTGGGGTTTTTAGGTTTTTTTTTTTTTTGGTTCAGTCTTGGAGAACTTTGAATTTCTTTGAAATCTGTGGCATGCCCATCTGGCAGCCACACTGGGTGTTTTGGGGTCAAGCCTCTGCAAAGTGTGGGTCAGACTTAGCTGACGTGGCCTGACTCATACTCTCTCTTCACTGGGTGTGGTACCGCCCTCTCCAGACTTAGAAAATTGTGGGGGCCACCAAGTTTCTCCACTGGAGCTCCAATAGTGACGCTGTACTTCTAGGGAGCTACCTGTGTCTCCTGACCCTGTTATGTAAACCGATCCCAGCAATACCTAAGCAGGAAGGGACAGGAAGATGCATCTGGTACTCTGACACCTTTACCTGCATCATTTCATGTTAACCTGACTAGAAGATATGAACCTGGGCCGCCCTGGTGGCCCAACGAGTTGAAGCGCAGCACTACGAGGTGATCCACAGCCACTGCAGCAGGGGTTCGATTCCAGCCCTGGAGGTGACCCACAGGGCGCAGCAGACCGCTCCTGTCCCACCCACTGCTCCCCATGCAGTGGATTTCAGTACATCTGTCTGCTCCCCATTCTCTGGTGAATTCTCTCACTGCCCCTGCACCTTTGGCCTGTACCCCCAGTTCTTACATGCATAAAATAAATAAATCTTAAAAAAAAAAAAAGAAAAAATAGGGCCCTCCCTGGTGGTGCAGCAAGTTAAAGCACAGCACTAAGAAGCTAATGCCTCTTCCGCATGAGTTTGATCCCCGCCCTGGAGGTGACCCACCTGGCCAGCACACTTCTCCTGTCTCCTTGCTGCTCCCCTCAGCAGTGTACTTAATCAGTCGGCCTGTTCTGCTCCCCACTCTGTCTCTGGTGAAGCCTCTCACCGCCCTGTACCTCTGGCCTGTACCCCAGGTCTGTATGCATAAATAAACAAATCTTAAAAAAAAAAAAACAAAACAGGAAGATATGAACCTATGAACAGGCAAACAGATTATGAAACCCCCTAAGCCTTCCCCAATGGCCAGCACTTCCAGTCAGCTTCCTAGTGCCCCAGTCCTGAAAACAGACAACTAGTAGGCTTTTGAGCAAAATCAAGGCATATCGACAAGAACAACAAAAACAATTTTGGGGAAATTAAAGACAATGCAAAAAACAGAGGAAATACTCATCTATGCTCTGTTCAGAAGAGTAAGAAATCACCTATGAAAGAATAGCACAAAGTAAAAAAGTAACATGTAGAAAATTTCTATGAACTTTTAGAAAAGAAAAATATAATAGAAAAAAATGAAAAAAAAAAATACTAGGAGATAAAGTTGAGAAAATATCCTAGAAAAAAAGAACCAAAAGTAAAAGATGGACAATAGGGAGAAAAAGATAGTAAAATTTAAGAATTAAACCAGAGACACATTATTTGGGAAATAAAGGCATTCTAGGAAAAAATGCACTAGAAAGTGTCCTATAAACATGTGGCAGATTGAAAGCCGTGTACTTACTCACTGCACAATGAGTAACCACACTAAGAATCTCAAGCCAGGCCCGCTGAAACCACCGTGGTACCGCTGTTACAGGGACAATTTCCTGTAAAGAACTATCAGTGCATGTGAGATGGTTCACTACTTAAGAGGGGTAAAAGAGGACTCTCGTGTCCAGAAAAAGCAGGGGCAAAGTCCCTGTTACCTGTATGCTGCAGGAAGATGGACAGTCAGTCAGTGGGCCATCCTTTCCTCTTCTCCTGCACTAGGCTGACAGTCACAACCGTTTGGAGAAGGTGTGGACACTACCCCAGCAGGAATGTAGCCTGCTGATGGCAAAATACTTCCCCGAAAGAAAGAGCCAGTGTTGCCTACAGATGCAGCTCCCCGTGGGGAGAGTATGGCCTGAGGGTACCTCAGGAGATCACTTGTGCTGGCCATTAGCCCTCACCCTGAGTAACAAGGTCAGAAGACAAGTACCTGAGAGGAAATATGGACAATTTCAGGCAAATATTTACTTCATATGAGCCTTTTCTAAGCGGTCTGCTTCAGGGTGTACATGTGCAAGATGAGGACAATGTTCAGAGTGAAGCACTGAAGACTCATTCACAATGTGCTCCAGAAGATTCTGACTCTGACTCTCAATAAGGATAAGTTTTAGAACCACCTTCATCTACTTATGCCACTTCTGTTTTCCTTTTTTAGGTATACACAAGGATCGTCGAGATTAATTATATTAAAATGAATATTATACATGTTAATAGAAGCAATACAATAAATGAGTAAATATCAATTACTCATTGATCAATGAGTATGTAATAAGAATGTAATAAAAGACATGTCTGGTGAAGAATAAGAGTTCTTTCAGTAACTTTCAATAAGTGATAAAAATTATGTTTCATATTCCTTGAGCGTTGTTTCTGTCTACATGTTACATAACCAATGCTATGACATACAATGGATGGCACATTCAATCTGATGAAATACAGCATTACTTCCTTCCGTACACGCTTCAAAAGGAAAAGGGGTTCCCACCACAGAAACAGGGCTCTGGCTTCTTCTCTCCTCCAGGTGGCTA
>NW_004567103.1:4196357-4197250 GCF_000260355.1 Condylura cristata | reverse complement strand
AATACCCAGTCAGAGTGAAAAGCTGAAGTAATGTCTTTGAGGAAAGGATTAAGAAAGCCAACCCAAGCAAGAGCGGCTGAACACCCCTAGATGCTGAGAAAAGGAGCTCTGATCTCCTGGTATTGAGGGTGGAATTGTTTCCATAAATATGAAGAACTAACCAGTAAGTGAACAAGAGAGGGGGCAGGGAGTAGGACAAGGACCTAGCCTTCTGGAATATTCTCCACCTGTCTGGCTTCCTGCTGAACACTTTAGATTTATCCCAGATTTAGATCTCATCATCCCTCCAAAATCAGTGAGTGGGCATCCTCTTTATTTCCCACTTGGAGATGAGGAAAATGAGGCCAAAAGTGGTTAAAAAAATCTGCCCACGAAAATGATACCAGGATGACGAACGAGGGACCTCAGACGTCTCTTTCAAAAGCCAGCTCAGTTTTCAAGTCGCTTGCAAAGATTTACCAGAACTACTTAAGGAATCTAAAAATATGCTAAATAATAACAAAATTGAAAACGCCGTCTACCACTGGTCACCTGGTTTCTATTAAGACACCAGGGAGTGGTGTGTAGTCTCTACTGAGGCCCACTGCCTGCCCTGCTCGGAGAGGGTACCCTGGCAAGGCCAGGTCTGCCTCTGGAGAGGAGCTGGCACGCACCCACCATCAACGTCCTGGCTCTTCAGAAGAGCCAAGCACGCTGCCGGTGAGTTGGGAGGTTCATGCGCCCTGGGCGAGCACAGGAAACTGTCTTGCAAAGCTGTGGGGAGCTCCCCCGGCCTTGGCTTGCAGGCGAGTTCATGAACAAAACATTCACGGTTCAGTGAAGGGAGGTGTCTAAAGCAGCGCTCAGAGATCGTGAGGTTTTCAGAGTAAATATGTACCAATAACTGCACACGT
>NW_004567103.1:4194436-4195662 GCF_000260355.1 Condylura cristata | reverse complement strand
ATGGTTAGGAGAATTCTGATTTCTTATGATCTTAGTGGACTTAGACAAATATTCTTCCATAGAAAGCTGGTACTCATCTCTGATAAATTCCTTAGGATCAATTCTGCAAAAGAACATCTGGGTCAAAGGGCACGGATGACCTCATAGTTTTGACAGATGCCACCAAATCAGGGTATACGCCTCTGAATGACTATTACATGCAAATAATTACTAACGCTTATTTTTGCCTTATCCTCACCAATAATAAATGTTGTCATTAAAAAAAATACTACTGATCTGGTTGGAAATGTTTTTTTTTTTTCTATTTTAATATGCACCGTGTTTGGGACATAATGGAGTCTTGTCAGGATTCAGTTGTGTCTGCAAGGGTTCCACAGAGGTGGGCTGAGAGGTGGTGGAAAGCTTCATGCCTCAAAATAAACACTCTGTTTACAGTTAGGCACGAGGGTGCCGGATTTCTGGGGCCCCCACTCCCCTTACTGGTGCTGTCATCTCGGTGATTTACTTCTCGGAGGCCAGTGGCCTTCTTATCTGTGTGTGTGAGATGACCTGTGTCTGTGCCTGGAGAGCATGCCCCCAGGACCGTGAACAAGCTCTTCAAATGCTGCCTCGTGAATCTGCGCCAGAGGGTCCGTTATTGGGATCCAGGGGGCCAGAAAGTCTTCATGGATGGAGTGAATGATGTGCAGGAGACGAGGCTGCCACGGGGCACTGTACAGGCGTCTCTGCCTTGTTTGATCAAAAGAAGGAGTCAGTAGCAGAAAACACATCACGTCCAGTGTAGCTCCTAGAACTCCAGTTCTGGAATCTTCCAGTCAAGGATTTAATTGCTTGATCTGGCCTAACGGAAATACCACTGTGAAGCGAATTCCAAGTTTAGCAAGAGGAATTAATGAAAGACATTATTTCAGACCAAACTGAGGCCCTTACAGAGGGGCCAAGGTCCAATTTCTCTGAGTGAAGACCCCCCGGGGGAGGCTCAGCTTCTATCAGTAAGTAACATGCACAGAAAGAATACACAACTGTTCTGTAACAGAGAAGAGCATCGTGTGAACGTCTCATATTTTCAAGAATTAGTTGTTCGAGGAGAATCACTGTTGATGACTTCAGACTCACTGATCTTGGGGTCCTGTGGCCAGAGCCTCTTGTGTTTGGGGGGACAGAAGGGCCAAAGGTGATGTGAGCTCTCGTCCTAAGAGTACTTACTCCACGTTCCTCCTTCCTGC
>NW_004567103.1:4186167-4194021 GCF_000260355.1 Condylura cristata | reverse complement strand
GATGGAACTCGCACTGAAGCGGCTGCGGTGAGCTTGCAGTGCTGTGTCCTAACCTGTTGCGCCACCAGGGAGGGCCCGAATTCTTATTTTTTTTAAAGTTCACGTCTGGCAATGTGGTTGTAGGGAAGAAGACATTCGCGCTTAGGCTCTTTGAAATGTTTTGCTCATCGCTGTCTGGGTTGTGGGAAATGGACGCAATGATTTTTGACTCCCTCATGAATCCTAAAAGTTCTAGACTATGTGATGTAAAGAAGATAGCATTAGATCTGGCATTGTCATTCAGTAGAAAGGAGCTATAATTGATACATTTGAATTAACCTTAATGATATTTAATACAAAGAAAACAAAAAGGCAGATGAGAGTGCAGAGATTAAATTGCTGAGCGCCATCTTGAGCTAAAATTCATGCTCTTTCCGCTGTAATACTAGGGACTGCCTGAGAGTGGATGTCTCCCCAAGTTATAACATCTCTGTTCTCCAAGACCTTCAAAATGCAGCCTTTGGATCTGAGTGCTCCAAAGTTGAGTTTTAACATCAACTAACTTGATAGATTAAGGCTCCTTTCGGCACTTGGATACTGTGACCCTAATCTCTAAAAAAAGTGAAGCCCCTATGAGACACCAGGCCTGATGCTGTGATTGTCTCCAAACCCCAGACCTAACAGTACCTGCTGGGACTGAAATCAGTTCTAATTCAACTACAGGTAACCTTTAGATGGTGGAAGATCTCTTTGAGGAGTGAGTATCGGTCAACAAAACCTGGAGAAGTAAGAGAAACCCATGAAGATTTCCTGGAGAACGCAAATCTTCAAGGTAAGGAAGGAAACAGCGGATGGACTTCTCCCTGCTGAGTTCTTTAGGAAGGGATGTGTTTCGTCTGAGAAGTGGCCAACATACTGCCACTTGAAATATTAACATGTAAATGATGTGCTTAGATATAGCACAGAAAATAGTTAAAATATACTCAAATTTCTTTGGGGAACTTCTTAAAGTGTTTAAGATTCCAAGCTAGCATGTAAATTTCATTAGCCACCTTAAAATATCTAAATACACATACTCACACACACAATATTTGACCATAAACGGGCTCCCTTCAGTTAAAACTCATTAAAAGGTTAATGAAAAACATCATCAAAACGTCAAATTCTTGAACCTGTGCCCTTTGGCATTCATTTTAAATTGCTAGCATTTCTTTTAATAGCAAGATTTGCTTGAGAAGCAGTCTTAATCAAGGAACAGTGGGATTTAGTAACAGAAATGACTCTTCATTTTCCCCGTTGCTTATTTCCTTGGTAATATGAAAACTACGAACCTAAAAAGCAGATATCAGGGCCCTCCCTGGTGGCGCACCGGGTTAAACTTAACACTGTGAAGCTAGCAGCAATTACTTCAGCCCGAGTTCAATCCCCGGCCAGGAGGCACATGGTGCAGCAGACCTCTCCTGACCGCCCGCTGCACCCCTCAGCCGTGTACTTTGTTGATCTGCCTGTTCTGCTCCCCACTCTGGTGACTCTTCTCTGCATCTTGGCCTGTACCCCAGCTCTGTATGCATAATCGTTTAAAAAAAAAATGTAGACATTACGGCTTTTAATGGCCCTGCATCAGTAACTGGCCTTTGAGAAGACCCCAGACATGACTGAGCCTCTTGAACACTTGGGTCCCTCTGCATCGTTCTGAAGCCAATTTCAGTTGCTATCGCACTTTGCTCTAGACACTTCAGCATCTGCTTCTAAGCGGATTCTCATCAATGGAACACTTTAATAGCTGTTCATTGATAAAGGGCCTTCATATTCTGATATCACACACATCCTATTTCATGGGGACCTTTCTAGCAGGTATTTCTAAAATTCACTATTGATTTTGAATGAGCCATGCTGGAGAGGGACTGTCCAGTTTTCATGGACCGAGCCCCACCCAGGCACTTATTTAATTGAACAGAGATGTTATACACTGCTGTCCACACATTTCATTTTTAAATGAGGCTCCACTTAATATTCTTTCTTACATCTTTCTTATTTTGTACATTTTTCCATCTCGGTTGTCATTCCCGTGGGTTTCCCCCCACCACTTACCCCCTGTGCCATCACAGAGTCCTGTGCCCTCTTCCCATCCAATTTTGATCCTGTTCCTCTCTCTACCCCTGTAGAATGTCTCTGGTTTATAGTTATTCATTGATTTTCACTTTTACTTTATTACATTACTTCCCCCCTGCCCCCGATCCCATACACTCCCGCTATAAGTGAAACCATCTGGTATTTCTTTTCTTTCTGGCTTATTTCACTCAGCACAATCCCTTCCAGCTCCATCCATGTTGCTGCGAATGGCATGCGTTTATCTTTTTTGATCGCTGAGTAATATTCCACTGTATTTATGTTCTATCTTCTTGATCAATCATCTATTTTGGAGCATTTGGGTTGACTCCACATCTTCCCTGTTGTAAATAAAGCAGCAATAAACATGGGGGTTCAGGTGTCCTTTTGAGTTAATGTTTTTGCATCATGGGGTAGATACCTAGGCATGGGATTGCTGGATCATAGGGAGGCTCCCTTTTTAGTAGTTTGAGAAACCTCCAAACAGCTTTCCATGGATCCACTTAAGTTCCTAAGCACCACTGTACTGTCTCAAAACTTTTTGCCTCCCTACCTGTTAATAGCCCGGTTACTTGCTGACATCTGCAAAATCCTGGCCAGAGAGATGGGAGGCTTAAGGGCGACACACGCACCTGTCTCTTGCTTCCTTACACAACGCCAGCATGCCTGCCCCCTGATAAGTACTGGGGGCAGGCCTCAGAGTCTTCAGCATCTGTGGGGTTCCTGATCCTGCAAGCAGATGCAAGAAATCAGGAACTTGGGAGTCTGGCAGAGGCCTGTCTCCCTGCTGGCCTCTCCTGCCTGGACAGTGGAGAATGGAGCGGTTAGGTGGGAGGGGGAACTGATCAGGGGGGCTAATTTCAGGGCTGCCCGGTGGCCTCCCTTCCCAGTATCACTGAGGCACCACATTCACTCAGTGTGGAATGTCCAAAGGCTTCTGCGTATCCTGTTAGATTTTCCTATTTTAATTTCGCTGGATCTCAGCTCCCCCATCTGTTGATTATAGGAAGGAGTGAGGGAGGAATGTGGAGGACCCTGGTGACGAGGGCTGGCGCAGTGGGGAGGAGGAAGTAAACATTGTTTTCAAATGAACAATAATGTAAATAGATATATAAATTAATAAAAACTAAGAAGAAATAGATAAATAAAAAGAATTAATAATAATGGCACCTGCTTCAGACGGTTCTTATGAGGATGAATTGAATAAGGTGCTTTGAATTAGCCTGTAAATGGTCAGTCCTCAGTAAATTCTCGCTATTACAGTTCTAAAGTGGAGAAGGTAAACATGCTTCTTTCTTTCTCCAAGCTCCATTCCCCAGAGTTAACTACTATAAAAATTTCATTCTTTCTGCTTGGGACTGTATGTACATATTTATTTATAAAAACAGGATATCTGATGCCTTAATTCGTGTTTGCACTTGGCAGACTGGGAGCATTTCCTGGTAGTATACAAGGCTGTGGGAGTTGGCCAAATACACAGTCCTCAACCGCTGGACATTTGCACGCGCCTTTAGGTCCATTCTGGGACACGCTTGTCTTTGCACACTTTGGTGCTAACGCTCTAGACATGGGAGGGAAAGTCCAAAGGTATGTACATTCAACATTTTAATAGAAATGGAGTACGGTCTGCATACTTCAAGGTCACCTTGACGAAGGACGCATTTCTGTGAATCAGTCACCAGCGTCGCTGGTGTAGCACACGGGTGGACTTCGACTCATCGGACCTTTACATTTATTCCATCTTCAGAGTTGTGCTATTTTTGAAAGAACTTACATGATTTCAACATTGGTTCTTAAAATGAGGCTGCGTTAATAGTTTGATGTCACAATATTGGCAACAATTCAAGCCACGCAGAGTGCCTCTCGCCTGCATGGCAGCTTCCTCCTCACACTGCTGTATCTCCTCATCCGCCCAACAGGACACGGTTTTCTCACACCTTTGCCATCACAACTTAGCTACCGCTATTCTCTTTCATCTTTCCCGGGCAGATGGTGAAAACAGTGGCAGGTTTAATTAGCCTTTTCCTGACGACTCCTGAGCTGAGCAGCTGCCACGTGTAATTATCTTCTTTCTGCGACTTGCCTGTCTGTCTTTGTCCGTTTGTCTAGGAGTTTGGGGTTTTTATTTTCCCCTGAGACTTTTACAAAATCTGAAGCCATATGTATATATATTTTCCTGCCTTAAGAAAGTAGGCATAGGCCCTCCCTGGTAGCTCAGCAGGTTAAAGCACAGCACTATGAAGCTCTCTGCAGCACGAGTTCCATCCCTAGCCAGGGAGTGACCCACAGGGCGCAGCAGACCCCTGCTGACCTGCCAGCTGCTCCCCTCGGAGTGGGTTTCAGTCCATCTGCCTGTTCTGCTCCCCGCTCTGTCTTTGGAGAATCCTCTCACCACCCCTGCATCTGTGGCCTGTACCCCAGTTCTGCATGCATGCATAAATAAATCTTTAAAAAAAAGAAGAAAGAAAGTAGAATAACCAGTAAACTACCTACTTGGGCTGGGGTTAGGGGTGGGGGAGTATTTTCCACATTTCGGTTAAGGGGAAAATGTGCCTGTAGATGCTCTGTAAGTGCCAACCAGGGGTTGAGGGGTCCAGCCTAACACCCAGTTGCTTTCCAAGTTGGGCCATTTTACGGTGAGTTGCTTAGATCTCTCAATGAAATACCAGCAGTGCCCCACCCCATCCACAAAAACCTCAGGGGTAAAGCAAACGCGCTCACCATTTCAGTATCTTCTTTCAGTATCTGCCAAATGACAACGTTCTAAAATTTGTTCGGCAAGAGCCTGGGCAGAGACAGGCGGGAGAGGCAGCGCGGGAGCCGCCCAAGGTTCCCAGCCTGTGGCCCCCTGATGGCGCCGCGACGCACCGGAAGGGCGATCGCACCCCAAGGGCCGCGTCCTGCCGTGTGGCCGGGCCCTGGGCCCCCCCAGTGTCAGCGCGCGCCGGCGGGCGTCGTACTGTAGGAACAACAGTTCTGGTCTTTCCCCAAAGCCCGGCCAGCCCCGGCCGAGGGTCTACAACCCACTTTCTCTAGGTCCTGCATGCAGGCCACCCCCACCTTTAGCCGGGACTTGACTTTCTCACGCTGGTCACCGCTCTGGACGCTCCTTTCTGCCCCTGACCAGCCCGGTCTCTGCAGGTCTGCGGATCTGGGGCAGGCTCCGTGCGTGGAGGGCGGGCGTGGCGGGGGGGAGAAGGACGAATCCCCGCTCTGGAAAGTGAAGCAGACCGAAGCACAGGCTGAAGCAAGCGGTCCATCGGTTTAAAACCGCTGTAGGAGAGAGGCCGCTCTGTGGGCCCCTGCCCGGGCCTCTGTGACAACCAGACTGTGCGGGGGAGTGTGTTGTTGCTTTTCGTTGTTGTTGTTTTCCTTAATAATAGAAAAAAAGTAGGAGGAGGTAACATATAACCAAGGTCCTAGCTGATCCTGGAGGGAAGGGAAGGAGGCGGGATCTCACCGCCCTGCCAGCAGCCAGCTGGGCCGATGGCTCACTGCTGGCAGGGGAAATAATCTTGCACGAGCCCATTTTCCGGAGCCCACAGTCGTCTCTACTGTCTACTTCTTGCACCTGGATGCTGACTCCTTTTTTGCTGCCCTCAAGGCATAAGGAGCCCAATGGGAACAAAAGCACAGCCCAACTCAGGGCTCAGACAACCTCACTGTGTGCTCGTGGGCGTGAGCCCCTCTGGGAAGCCAAGCTTCCGGACCTGCAGAGCCAACCAGCCAGACCTGTATCCTCGTCACGAGTGAAGTCGATTCTAAACTCAGGGCACTCCCCCTCTCTGCAAACTGCATGACGGAGCACGCACTCACAACTGGACCGGACGGGGGTATTTCTTCTCATCACACTCTCAAGCCCGTCTCTGGTGGCTTGCAGTGCAGCAAAGGCCAGTTGGTGTCATCGAAATAAAGGGTGTAGTCCTCCCTGGTGGCATAGCAGGTTAGAGTGCAGCCCTGCAAGCAAGCTGCAGCTGCTTCAGTGCGAGTTCGATCCCTGTCCTGGAGCTGACCCACCGGGCGCAGCAGACCTCTCCTGTCTTGCCGGCTGCCCCCCTCAGCAGTGTATTTCAGCACATCTGTCTGTTCTGCTCCCCACTCTGTCTCTGGTGAATCCTCTCACCCCCTGCATCTCTGGCCTGGACCCCAGTTCTGTATGCATAAGTAAATAAATCTTGAAAAAAAAGGGGGGATGTGTTATTAACCAGGGTTAAAAAGAAATTGCACTGGCTATATGCTTTGTGAATAGAAAGATGAGAAAATACAGAGTAGCAGAAGGGAGAAAATATGTCACCACCCAGATCTAGCCACTGTAAGACTCAGAGTGTGTGTCCTTCCAACTCTGTCGTCCAGCGACTAGCCATTTCTCAGTTATGGGGGGACTGGGATAAAAAAAGACACTCAATTTCTCCCCTTCCATTGAACATGTTTAGACAGGTCACGCCTGTGGTCCATCTTCGCAAACTGTTTCCTAATTTGGCAATAGCTGATAAGACTATGAAAATCATCAGGCACAAGTTAACACAGTTTTCATGAAACACTCACTTATTTTTCTCTTTGCCTTGCTTTATTTTTTCTATTACTGTAAAGCTAGGGATGAGAGACAGTAAAGAGGAAAGAAGAAAACTTGGTACAGAAATGTGTACCAGAGAACAAAAACCAGCCAAGAGAAGCGGTATTACAATGCATCTAGAAATTGTACTGGTTATATGCTTTCTTTTTTTTTTTTTTTAATAGAAAGATACAAAAATACAGATTAGCAGAAGAAAGAAAATAAAAGTGACCGCCCAGATTTAACCCCTGTTAAGCTCTGAATATGTGCCGTTCTAGACATGTTGCTCTAGTTACTGGGGAGGCAGCGAGGTCAGAGTCCTCACGTGGTCCAGAATCTTTGCCCAAGCAGGAGGATGGCGAAGCTGAGGAGTATGATACTGGGGCCAGTTCACCAGATGCCGGGACTGGAAACTGGTGCTGATGAGGTCTTGGGGGTGGGGTAGGGGTGGGGGGTGGGTTGGTTTCTCTCACTGGATTAAACAGTCAGCATCCCAAAAAGGTTGTGATCTCCAGACAACCAGGAACAGTGCCTCTCCCATGGACCCCAAAGGCAGCTTGTTGACAGTGATGATCCTGACGCCCTGACGTCACTGGCAGGGAAATGGCAGGCTGGTCTCGCCGACAGTGATTCTGGCGCGTGGGCTATTGCACCTGATAACCATGTCTGTCTGTTGGTTTCTTTGATTTACAGTTCAAGTTGCCTTAATATTTGGTGGAAGAATACTAGAATATATCTCTAATTTATGCAAAGGGAAATTTGACTACCTTGAGCGACTCTCGGACACTTTGCTTCTACGCATCATAGCTTATCTGGACCTTGAAGATATTGCCAGGCTTTCTCAAACGTCACGGAGATTTGCGAAGGTAACAGTCAGTTGTTTTGCATCTCTATAATTTCCCTTGTGCTTCCTCAAAGGTATTTTTTTTTTTTTAGGATTCCTCAGCACTTTTATTTTTATACTTTTTGAAATATAATATGTTTATTCTTACATCATTTAGTACATTTTTTTTTTCCCATCTCAATTGTAATCCCCGTGTGGGGTTCTGGCTTCACCAGAGACAGAGTGGGGAGCAGAACAGGCAGATTGACTAAGTACACCGCTGAGGGGAGCAGCGGGCGGGCCAGGAGAGGTCTGCCGCGCCATGTGGTCACCTCCAGGGCAGGTGGGAATCGAACTCATGCTGAAGTGGCTTTAGCTTCTCAGTGCAGTG
>NW_004567103.1:4184267-4185697 GCF_000260355.1 Condylura cristata | reverse complement strand
AGGGGGAGGGGGGATTGCCCGTCAAGGCAACAACTCAGATAGAGACAAAGGTGTAAGGAAAAAACTGGCAAGGAGCACCTGTTCCCTCCTCTACCTGTCGTCCTTTGTCAAATTTCTCATCTCCCAATATGGTGCTTTGGGGGCCTCATCATCACAGCTCCCTATTGTAGGGGCACGCACCCCAAGTTGGGCGGGCTCACCATGGATTCGGGGGGATGGAAAGGAATCTTGGAGCCTTATGTTCACCTGGCACACCTTGGACACGGAGGCAGGGCCGGGACCCCACAGACAGACCGGCAGGCCGCCCGGGAGGCAGCCGACCCCACCTCCCCTCGCCCCTGCCCTGCATCTCAGTCCCGTACCTGCAGGGGTGCGCAGCCCCACCCCGCGGCTAATCACAGGTGCACTCTGGCCCGTGCTCACGCTCCCAAGCCTTGTTACTATAACAGCGGAAAGCAGGCCACAGGTGGGGCCTGGCGCTGGCTGGGCAGAGCCTGAGCGCCTCCATCTCCTACACCTGTCTCCGCCCCCCCAACTGGCTCTCTCACTCCACTGACTCTTCAATGTTCCCAGTGAACACCAGGGGCACCCAGGTCACCGCTGTCAGGGCCTTGGTGCACCTGGCTAGAGTTCCTCTCCTGGGTTAGAAGGTGGTTTGCTTCCTTCAGTTTAAGATCCCTTACCGCCCCCAACACAGCCATGCTGTGTTTCCATGGAATTCCTTTTTGGCTTAAGCTGGCCAGAGTTGGGACCTGCTGCTCGGTAGCTGATGACTTGTTGGGAATTGGGGCGATGCCTATTTGTGGGGGGCAGGCAGCATCTCCCAGACTAGGACATCCGCCTCATCACTTATTGTCTAAACAGTCAACATTTTCCCATCACCATGCAATAACAGTGTCTTGATTTTCAATATATAACATTTAAGGCATGGAATCTGTATTACGCTGTCCCACCGGGATACAGAACATTATTTCACCTGCGGTTCTGAGGGCCGGTGGTCGTATCTCTCCGGGGAAACCAAGAAACAGGCGCCTCCAGAGTGTGGCTGATCCCCACACGGTCGTGAAAGGTGAAGTCAAGCCCCGGGAGAATGGAAAATCAGACTGACAAGGGCCAGCAAGCTCACCTGGGTGACGCCGGCGGCTGCGTCCTCGTGGGCCAGCTGCTCCCCACTCCCCGCCCACCCCCGACCCGCACACTGCGTACCAGGTCCGAAGTGTCGAGTCTCAGCAAATGGCAGCAGAGAGGAGGAATGAGAGGCACATGCAACTCCACTGGCCTCTGTGGCTGTCTTCTGCCGCCTCCATCTTGTTCATACAGAAAGTGCGTGGGCGTGAGCCACGCGAGCCCCACTATGGACACCTGAGCGCGGCTGTGCGCCCGCGTGCACAGCTGCGCCTCGGGGTCAGGGAGGAAGGTGGCGTCACTCA
>NW_004567103.1:4169256-4183478 GCF_000260355.1 Condylura cristata | reverse complement strand
GGGGGGGGCTGGGAGTTTTCCATGGGGGTATTTTTAGGACCAACATAATATAAAACAAGTGCATATATTTTCGGTATAAAATAGGATGAGTCCATGACACTCGTGGAAGTTTTAGCTGTCTTCGTTTTAGCTAATTCTTCCCAATCTCAGAACCTCCTGGTTTCCCCCTTTTCCACCACGTGAGCCCACTGGGGTCTCCCGTGTTGTGGAGTGGTGATGGGAGGGGCTCTGCACTGGGATCCGGGTTCACAGCTTTTTCTTTTTAAGATTTATTTATGCATACAATAACTGGGGTGCAGGCTATAGGTGTGGGGGGTGAGAGGGTTCACCGGAGACAGACTGGGGAGCAGAACAGGCAGATAGACTGAAATCCACTGCTGAGGGGAGCAGGGTGGGTCGGGAAAGGTCTGCCATGGCATGTGGGTCAGCTCCCCCAGCCCCCAGCTGGTGCTGCAGTGGCTGCTGAGCCTTCCCAGCGCCGAGCTTTAAGCCACTGGGCCACCAGGGCCGGCCCAGGGTTCACAGCTTTTACACGAGGGCTGCAGAAGATGCTTCTGTTTCTGCTGCTGACATCTGCTGTGAGTTTTCCTGTGTTTGTATTTTGGACCTGGTCATCTGAGTAGCCCTAGAGCTGGAGGGGCTGGGGAGCTGGGAGAGGAGAGCGGATGGACCCTGAAGGTGGAGCTGTCTGGGGCTGTCATTGCCGCAGGGTTCAGCGCTGCTCTGAGGTTCCCCGTGGCATGGGCACAGCAGCACCTGCTCTGATGTCACGTCTTAGGGCAGAAGCGACCAGGCCGGGAACTGTTGGCTTCACTTCAGTTCCTTCTCTTCCCTCACTGGAGTGTGCCGCCTTTCGAGTGTAAAAGTAAAGAATGCTGGTTGCTTTCTGCTCCAAAATCAGTGTAGCGGAGGCTGGACGTGGAGTGGAGCCAGTGCTCACACGCTTTTCCCTGCCCCAGAAGAAGTTAGGGTGCATGGGGACAAGGCGGGACAGAGCCAGAGGGGTGCATGGCTGCCCACCCGCTGCTCCCTCAGCAGCGGACTTCATCAGTTGGCCTCTCCCGCTCCCCGCTCTGTCTCTGGTGAATCCTCTCACCGCCCCTGCACCTCTGGCCTGTGCCCCAGTTCTGTATGCACGAATGAATAAATCTTAAAAAAAAAAAGACCTTTATCCTTCACTTTCCTCTTTTCCTAGGGCCATATTCTTTGAACATGTGTCTGACATTTAAAAAAAGAAACCAGCTCATAACCAGAGATTACAAGGTGTCTTCTTAGAAGGTACCTCTGTCTAAAGCACTGAGTTTCTTAGTCTCTTTTGCCCTCCATGTGTCTGTTTTGCACCCCTTCTCCTAGATTCTCTGACTTCTCTCCTTTCTCGTCCCTCTGAAGGGATAAGTTGCTTCTTTTCACTGAGAAGCCGGAGCTGCCCCGGGACGGTCTTCCCGCTGCTCCCCCAGGTCTGGCCTCCGCTCATCTTCCGCCGACTCACTCTTCTCCTGCCTCAGGTGTTGGATTCTTGTTACCCACTGTGGTTGCGCTTCAACCCCACTCACCTGTTCAGTAACTTCGCTCCTGCACTTACCGGTTTCCATTCCGCATCATTCGACCCCCTCTCCTGGGTCATTTTCATCAGCACATAATTCTTTGAAAAATGCAGGAACTTCCTACTCTCTTCTTTTTTTTTGTATAGAACAACTGCGGTACGGGCCGGAGGTGTGGGGGGAGAGGACTCACTGGAGACAGAGTGGGGAGCAGAACAGGTGGATCCACTGAACCACTGTTGGGGGCAGCAGCGGGGAGACAGGAGAGGCCTGCTGTGCCCTGTGGGTCACTCCCTGGCCGGGATGGATCTCAGGCCACTGTGGTGATAGCCCGAGACTTCACCACAGGCTACCAGAGAGGTCCCCACTCTGTCCTGAAGGCAGAACTTCTCAGTGTTCCCTGTGGGCTCAGTTCTCTCTGCCTTCCTGTTCCCTCTGGGCTCAGTCAGCATTCCTCCCCTTATGCAGCCGAAAGTGTCCCCAAGGTGGCTGGTGTCCTTCGTCCTGTGACACACGGGGCCTCTCAGCCCCACCCTGTTGTGACGTATGGACACGCTTCACGCCTCTGTGGGTTTTCTTTCTCCTTACCTACCTCTTTCCTAATCACTTAAAGTCACGATTCCCCAAGCTCTGTCCCAGGCTATTTTCTCTACACAGAATCACCTTTAGCAACAGCAGCTACTTTTGGGGTCTTAAGCGTTACTTCCATGCTGAAATCTTGCAAACAAATGCTTCAGAGCCTGGCTGCCATCTCAACCTCCTACGTGAGATCTAGCTGCATGCTCAGGCTTCCACTCAGCTGTAATCTATACACCGCAACGTTAACATGTCAAAACCAGAGCTCTTTTCTTAATACTTTTTTGTTGTTGTTATTGAAGAGCACTGGAAACCAGCTCTCCTGATCCCTCCCATACATATGTATTTACTCTCTGTCACTGGCTACCTTCCCTCAGCTGTTCCAGCCAGAAAGCTCATTCTAGATTCTCTTTTCTTCTCATTCATCAGCTAGTCTTGTGAACTCTACCTGCAACATCTGTCTAGAATCTGACCTTTAAGATTTACTTATTGATGCATACAGAACGGGGGTACAAACCAGAGGTGCAGGGAGGTGAGAGGATTCACCAGAGACGAGTGGGGAGCAGAACAGGCAGACTGACCAAGTACACTGCTGAGGGGAGCGGTGGGCGGGTCAGGAGAGGTCTGCTGAGCCATGTGGGTCAGCTCCAGGGTCGGGGGGGGGGGGGGGAACTTGCACCAAAGTGGTGGCTTGCAGTGCTGCACTTTAACCCTCTGCACCACCAGAGAGGGTCGGATATGACCTTTCTTACCTCTTTCTTGTATCGCCCCGTGACCCCATACTCTTCTGCTCCTGGGTTTCCCAAGAACACTGCAACAGGTCATTCTCTCAGTTGATATGGGGCCATGTGTGGCTACATTTCCAGAAGGTTCGGGTCCTTCCAACCCCAACAACTTTCTAAATCAGCACACTTGATTTCCACATTCTGGAGAAGGAAGAGCTTTACCACGTCTGTTTGCTTTTCCAATTTAAGTGCAAAAGCTGCCCCCTCAGAAAGGAATTTTTAAGTGTGAAAATACTTAGCATACCCTAATTTTTATCACATCAATCAGGTCACCTCTCTTTATTACAACAAAGGAAATGCCCGGCCCGGCATGCCTGCCACCATTGGTGCAAAGAAACTGGGGTGGGGGTGGGGGGGTGGAGGAGTGGAGGGGTGGAGGGGGTGGGTTTCCTATTGATCTTCCACCTTGTCTTGCTCTTTCTGTGTTTCACTGAATGGAACCAATGGGAAGGGCAGCCAGCCTGGCCCTGGGCTCTGTGGGCACAGGAGGGCTGGCGCCAGAAGGAGGGAGCACTGCAGAGCCCCCCCATCCCTCCTGAGGGCACTGGGGTCACCAGGTTACACTAACATCCAGCCCCCTTCAAATGTTCTTGTTCTCGAATACACCAAACCCAAACAAAGCATGGCTATGGGCATGGTGGGTGATGCTGGATAAATGCCATGGAAGCAGCCACTGCGAGAAGATTCGGGAGCACACGGGGAAGGGTGAGGAAGTCTCCATGTTTACAGTGTTCAGCAGCAAGAGCTCGTGGGGAGTCTCTATCAATGATGGTGCCCGTTGAAAAGTCATCTGGGGACTTGGAACTTGGAGGGCACAATGGCCTTGTGCATACCTTAGGCCATGGTGGCCTCGCCCAGTCTCGACCCCAGGCCCTGGCGAGTGTCCCAGACTGCAGAAGACCGTCTCAGGGGCTCTCCCAGAGAATGCTCGGCGTTGGGCACCAGGCGGCTTGGGGAGTGGGCCCAGGCGTGCAGGCCACCTTGTCTGGGCACATGGTGTCATGTCAAGTGTGCAAAGGATTTGAGCACAGCCCGTGGGCAGAGACTGGCTGCAGGAATGGGTGGATTTTAGATGTGCTGGTTGCGGGTCACTTTGGTATGCTGTTCACTGGTCAGCTGTTGAAGCCTGGGGGCAGAGGGGGGTTGTGTCTGTGGTCACGTGAATGCAAGCCTGGCAGGAGTTAGCAAGGCTCCCTCCCAGAGCAGGCGCTAATGCAGCAACGGAGGAAGTCGGTCGACCAGTCTCTGGTGTGTGGCTATTTGGAAATGAACTGTACCTGAACTTAATAATGCATACAAACTGTATGTATATTATAGCTTTATAATGTTCCTATAAATTAATTATATAACGCAGTAGCTATAAATTAGGTAGTACCGTCTATATAATTTTAGCTCATAATGTCTATATATTGTGCTATAGAATACATCTACAGGTTCACTATGTACTGCCGTGTCCCTAAATTCACTATATCATGTTGAACCTATAAACTAACATGCTATACACATCGGTTATATAACATATCTATAAGTTAACTATATAACACACCTCATGTTAGGTCTGTATGTTAACTTTGTAATGCCTATCAAATATATAGATGCATACTTTTATAATGTTTCTATAACTTAACTGCCTAACACTGAATATGTCACTTTACGTTGATGTTGGATCTATACATCAGCTACGTAAATTGACTCTCTACCTATAAATTAGCTACATGATGTATCTATAGTTTGGCTGTATAATGTGTCTGTAACTAGGTGACGTTGGATCTATAAATTAACTGCGACCTTGCAGATGTAGCACTTTGCTTCAGCATGTTGCTCCGTACACTGCACAGCGCTGAGGTCCCAGCCACTGGAGCTTGCATCCGAAATGAAGTCAGGTCTTGAGCTGACCAAATGTTGCTGTGCCCGTGGGCATTCACACGCCTGCCCCTTTCCTCCCAGGGGAAGCCTCTGGGGCAGGACCCACGGCTGCCCCGTGTCGCGGGCAGGACGCGG
This sequence comes from Condylura cristata, assembly GCF_000260355.1. NCBI lineage: Eukaryota > Metazoa > Chordata > Mammalia > Eulipotyphla > Talpidae > Condylura > Condylura cristata. The sequence continues at coordinate 4,178,575 of NW_004567103.1, read as the reverse complement.
GCCTGTCTGGGGAGGGCGCACGGCTGTCCCTAACCGTCTCTGACCTCCCCTAGCTGTGCATGTCCGACACACTGTGGGAGCAGATCGTCCAGCTGGCCTGTGACAACATCACCTCGGACATGAGGGCGCTGGCCATGGACATCGGCTGGCGGCAGATGTTCTTCACCAGCAAGCTGCAGCTGCGGCGGCAGCTTCGCCTGCGGACACAGAGCAGGAAGCCAGGACAGTCGTCTGAGGAAAAGCTTTCCCTCCCTGCAGCAGACGGGAGGCAAGTGTGCCCCAATCTTTGCCTCCTTTGACTCAGAACTCCAGTAAAAGCAACACACGGAGCTGTTGTGATTTCTAGTTCAATGGCAGCAAATCTGAGCATTTTATTTACAAAATAAAAATAAATTTTGCTTAACTGTTCTACCCCACTGCTATTCTTGCTCTCGTCCCGGATGGGTCAGCATAGCACGTGCATTACAAGTGGGTAAGTGGGACCTGAAATGTTTTATTCTACTGAGTGGGCTCAAGAATTTAGGGTGACTGTGATTAGGGGGAGGTGTGGGAAGCAGGGGCTGGGACACTCACTAGTCACCACTTGTCTTTGCTTTCGGGGGAGCTTGTGGACAAGACAGTTATCAGCCCTCCTTCCTGGCCCCCCAACATGCAGAAGAAGAAAGTAAAGCAACCTTATTAAAAACGGAAAACACATGCCATGTAGGTTTTTGCTCTGAGCTTCAGTCTGAGGACCCTTCAGTTTTGCTAAGACATTGTGACAGGGGATCCAGGCTTCTCAGCCCAGAACAGTTGTGTTTGGCTGGCAAACGATGCTCTGATTGCATAGTAACGAGGTAAGTAGACAGGCCACCACCACCATGCTGAAGAGGAATGTGCATCCGTTGTTAAAAATATTGGTACAACACTCAGTTCTGGCTGGGTCCTCTAACAAAGTAGAATCAAGGGGCCTCTCTGGTGGTACGGGGGTGAGTCTCAGCACTAGGAAGCTGTCACCAGGCCCTGCGGCCCGAGGTCCATCCCCGGCCAGGGAGTGACCCACATGCTGCAGCAGACCTCGCCTGTCTCCCCGCTGCTCCCATCAGCAGAAAATGCAGAGGCCACTGGAATACACATAGGCTAAGCAATGAAGCTGAACTGGCCGGAGATAGCCGTGGGGCCCACCGCCGACCTTGGGGGTGCCTGCTGGGTGGTGGCAGTGTGGGTGTTGTGCTGATGGTGCAGAATTGACATGGGTCAAATGGCTGGTGCCTTCCCACAGATCAACAGTGACCCCAAAAGCTTCTGGAAGTTGCTATGTCCTTCATGGCTGTGCATGTGTCTCCACTTGTAAGTAGCATCAAGCAGCCTCAAGTACTTAATCTCCACTTGATGAAACTGGAAATGATTGCCTTTGTTGATTGTCTTTACGGCTGAGCTCCCACCTCGTCACTGCTCTGGGTGAGAAGACCCCAAGTTGGGAAGAGTGTATGGAGCCGTCCCACAGTGCCGACGGCTGGCAAACACCAGTGGACCCGAGTCGCCAACTGCCCCTGCTCGCCTCGTCAGACGCCATGTTTATGTCTGGTGCACATGTCGAAAATGAGGTAGTCACTTCCAGGAAAATAACGGCCATCACCATTACAGCTTTTCATAAAAACATTGACACAGTAGGCTCCTTTTTGTTATTTTAAATTGAAGTGATGTAATTAAAAAGTCTCCCAGTTTTGTCTTATCCTATGATAAATAGCAATAAGAGAGTCTACAAAACAAGAGCTTTGCGTTTTCACTGGTTTGTAGAAGGGTAAAGGGGACCCGAGCCCCAAGGGTGGGGGAACTTAGGACACTTGCCACCTGTGTATGTCATCTGAAGAGTAGTCAGCGCTTCGTGTGTCTGACTGAGCCTCCCCGACCCAGTATCAGTTACAGTTTCATTGAATCAGGTTATTAGTGCTCTGCTACAGCAGCTCATCTCTGCATCTCACTTGAGGACAGGATCTTTGAATCAGAAAAAAATATATACATTCTGAGTGCACAGATATATAATCTCTAAATAATAATTGTCCATATAATTGTTCTCCATGGATATGAATTGTCTAGAATACTGTATAAGAGGAAATCACATGAGGGGGACAGGGCCGGTTTCTGACATTGACTGGAATGTTTCGCTCTCACGTACCTGGAGGGGCTCTCTCCTTTTAGTGTGGACGGTCATCAGCTGGTAGCTGAGCGTGTCAGAGCAGGCTTGTAGGCCCTAACCCGCCAAGATTCCAACCTACTGGGCCAAGAATCTGCCTTTACAATAATGTTGGATGTGAGTTTTACACTGAAAAAGAATTTAGGCTTAAGGAACAAAGTCAGACCCAGACCCCAAACTTCCCTCCCCAAAGCCAGCTGCTGTTTTCTTGTGTTTCCTTCTGGAAATGTCCTGTACACAGATAAGCCACATGAATAACCTTTTTGGTTGTTGTTAACAACTACGCAAATGGCAGCACACTAAACACAGAATTTTGTGGTTTTTTTGGAAATATATATCAAGAACTGTTTGCTAATTTTAGGTATAGATCTATCTTTTCATTTTTAGCTGTTGCACAAATTCCGCTCTATGGTTATAGCATACTTTACTTAAGAGACCCCCATCAGTAGATGTTTAAATTGTTCCCAGTCTTTTATATATGTAATACATTTTTAAAAATCCTTGTTAATGCCTTTGTTTTTATGTAGGAAAATAATTTAGAAATGCAATCTCTGGAGTAAAGGGATTATGCATTTTAAGTGTAACAGCTGGAATAACCACCCCAGGTGATTTTCTCCAAGTGGTTCTATGATCACACTAGAGCAAATCTGCTTCAAGAGCAAGAACCAGACAAATAATCATCCACTACACTTCAGGGGCTTCCTTGGAAGGCCAAGAAGATAGGGATTTTATACAAAAAGTCACTGGCCATCTCTGAAGAGGACACACTTTATTTAGTTGTATGTAAATAAAAATTACTTGGATCTGTGAGGGGAAATGTTATAAAACACATGATAGAAATATACAATGAACCCTTTAGACTACCTTTACAAACTAGATAACATTTTTAACGGGAAAGAACATACACATTGTATTCTTCATAGTGTTTTGCTTATTATCTTGTCAACACGAACACTTTTACTCTATTCTTGTCGACGGGGAATTTCTGGTTTGGCAGAAGTCACCCCTCCCATAAACAAAGTAAATCAACATCAGTTACACCAGCTGCTGGGGCAGGTGTTGTGGTGGGACTGGGCACCGAGATCAAACTTGTGGCTAAGCACCAGTCTCAGGGTGGTGAACACCACCTCTTGCTCCTTGGGTGTGGTCAGAAAATGGAAGTAACAAAGCAATGCAGTCCATTTAAAACACACATTTTCCAATCTAATCCTCACGTTATGGTAAGTAGATGTAAGAGGACTTAAGATTGCCTTCATCAGGGTAGCTGAATTCTTTCACAGCAGATAAAGCTTTAATGACAGCAAATAGCTTTTCATATTGAACCAAATGGAGCATGAGAGGCCATTTATGCTCCATAATAACTGACAGGCAGTTCTCACATCATCGGAGGTCATGTTGAATGTGCACAGCAGCCCACTTCTGGATCTTTCCATTAGCTGCCTCTGATTCTTATTTTCTGTGCGAGGTGCCTTTCATTACACACCCACTCTAGTCTGGTGTCCAACACCAGAGCAGGGCAGACTGGAGAGAAGCAAAGAGGAGACGAATCCATGGAATCACTTGTGAAAAGCTCGGAAGGGGCTCGTGGGATAAGAGACACGAAGAGGAGGCTAAAACTCGACCTGCGCTAAGAGTCTGTGATCCCAGGCCGGGCCTTCCTGCTGCCAAATGTCAGGGATGACTGAGAATGGTCTGTAACTCACGTGAGAGAACTCTGACCCAAGACAATGGCAACAATATGAAAGAATTTTCTTTGTGACGAGCAAATTGTGAGCATCATTGAAATAGTTCTAAAATATATGTAAACAAATAGTCAGAAATTTCAAAATGATTCTGGGAAGGACAGTCTGCCATCTGAGAAAGGTTTAGTTTAGAAAAAATAGAGCTCTCAGGTTGAGGAAGAGTATTACTTGCTGTCGTGAATCACAGCTTCTGTATGAAATCAGTCAAGAGAATTATCTCTGAAAGTGCACCGAGTTCAGGCACACGAATAGTCTGCACTGATCTGTGACTATGTCACATCGCCAGAGGCTTCAAAGAAGGGCTGTACTGACCTCTGCTCCAAGACAGTGAGCCGAGGAGCTGAGCCGGGCCTGCCTCAGACCTTGGGAGTTGGATAGTCTGAATTAGTAGCACGTTTGGCAAAGGCTTTAGTCACTAACTTCATGCGCTAACCAATAATTAGTTCTCTATTTTTGGGTAGGAGAAACTGAAAAACATATTGTAGGCCTCAATGAGGCGTATCAACTAAGACGCCCATGCTGTGAATAACAGTGCTTGAACCATAGCCCTTAGTTTATTGGTTACGTGCAGAAACATCACTTTTATGATGAAAATTCTTCATGTTATGAAGTTATTCAGGTTTTACCTCAAGATTCAGTTTACAACAGGGTAATATTCAATTAGGATTCATAGCAAGTATTTGTTTTTAGAGAAAGATCTATAAAGTGTACTCCCTTGCTGCAGAATCCTTTCATAAAAATATAAACGGTTTCTTTAAGTGTACCAAATATATCACCTTTGAAATTAAGGCTTGCCTTTGTTTCACACCGGTGAATTAATAAAAGATTATAACACTCTCTGAAATCTATCCAGCCTTGTGTTTCAGATGCATTTAGCTATGTAGGTACTTTCCCCAACCTGACAATGAAGTCCTCGCGTTGAAAAGCTTTCGCTCTTTTGTCTTTATTTGAAAAACCGAATCTCAGACGCTAGTCCCAATGGCTGACAAGAGAACACTTTCCAGAGTGTTGGACACAGTGTCTTTCTTTGAAGGATACCGTCACCTCTAGGTCCGACAGGGTCCTTAGAACCTTCCAGCTCCACTTCTCCCTAGACAAAGCAGCTTTGCTTTTGGTGAAGTCGCGACACCGGCATTTACAAGTGCAACACCAGGTCCCTGCGAGCCGTGGGCGCCTCACAGCAGCCATGTGAGGTAGGCATGAGCACAAAGAAACTTACACGACACTACACGTGGGCACCGTCCAGGTATTTTTTTCTAGATTGTTCTATCATTTGAATACATGGCTGAATGAGCAAAAAGAGTATTCCTACCATATAAAGCAAGCCACATATATAGAAGGAAAAATCGTATTTTTGTGTGATGTCATAGATCCACCCTGCAAAACAACAAAGAAGAAATTCAGAGTAATACAGTTGACAAAAGTTGGGAACACAGAGAAAGCCTTTATCGGCACTATAAATACATATTTTTTTAAGATTTACTTATTCATACAGAACTGGGGTACAGGCCAGAGGCTCAGGGGCAGCGAGAGGCTTCACCAGAGACAGAGTGGGGAGCAGAACAGGCAGATCGAAGAAGTCCACTGCTGAAGGGAGCAGTGGGCGGGACAGGAGAGGTCTGCCACGCCATGTGGTCACCTCCGGGGCAGGCGGGGATCGAACTCATGCGGAAGTGGCTTTAGCTTCTCAGTGCTGTGCGCTTTAACCCACTGCGCCACCAGGGAGGACCACTATAAATATTTTTTTTAAATCACTTAAATGTCATTTACTGCCTCAAATCATCTCATCTGGCCACAGTGAAGTCTGGCCCCCTAAGCCAGTATCTCAGTACTGGGGATGGGTGCTTTTCAGCCCTGAAGGTATTTTTTAGGACCCAAGGGAAGCCTCTTCAGCCTTTCAGAACTCAGCTGCCACAAAACCTGTGACAAACAGTGAATCTCATTTTTTTTGCACAAATTTACACAAAAGTGGTTTTGCTACTCATCAAAACTTTTCTAAAGAAGTTTCTAGTAGAAACTGAGTTGAAGACATGAACATCCCTCCATTCTGAAGCATTTAAAGGCAAAGATCTACAAAGGATTAAATTATCCAGGTTTTATAAAATTCACAGTTACAGCCATAAAACTTTAACATTTATCTTCGTAAAACTTTAAGCTACCTACAATACAGCCTTGAGTGCTCACTACATTACTAGGTCCTTCAAATAATATTTCAATATTATCATTTAGTGCTTTCATATAGTAATCTTACTACATGTGCTGCAAAATACTGCCTATGTATGTCATAGAGTCTCAGATACCATGACTGACATGACACCTCATTATCTTAAGTCTCTATAAAACCTTGTTGGGTAAAAATATGGCTCAATATTTTCTTAGGACTTTGCAAAATGCATTCAAGTTTAGAGATGTTAAAGTAACCCAAGACAGAACACACATCACAGTCATGTGTGAAAAACTATGAACTATATTTTTTTTTGTTTACTTTAGTGAATAATTCTAAAAATCAGTCATGTTATGGTCCCCACATAGCCAACTCTGTGAACTGAAGGATTAAAGCATGTAAGAATTTTATGTATGACAAAAATGCAAATTTTAAGCACTCACTTTTTCCATTTCAACAAGGGCACCAATTAGCAAGTACGAAAGGAAAATATGAGTTAATGACCAAATATAGTATTCCACGGTCACTTTCCAAAAGTATCTTTAAAAAATACTTAAGTGGTAAGTGGATATGTAATTGCAACTTAAGTTTCTCCCCCAACAGCTGAACCAAAGCAGTCCCTAAATGTGTAAATCAATACCTCTGACTTATTGGTTTGCTTATTGCATAAAGTCTTTATAGTGGCTAGTGAGTAATTAAAGTGCCGTATCAGTCAAGGTTATCATGAAGAAAAACAAACACTTAATAACATTAAAAATCATAATTTTCCCAACCACTCAAAAGCTATAGATTCTGGGTATATTTTAAAAGTTAACCAACTGTTTGGGTTTGTCATTTGATAGAAACATTAAAAAGAAGATCGTATCAGACTTTTAGTTGTGGGGCAGTATAGTGCTGTTTTCTTTCTCTCCGGTTTGAGATAAAATGAGATTAAATATAGACCCCAAACACCATGACTCAGCTTCAGAACTGAATCAGAGACACTAACACTGTCAGAGCAACAGAAATGCACCCAATTTCCCCTCAGGGGAAGGACATGCTTGCAGACAACATGGCGGCTTGCAGACTATATGGCGGCCTGCAGCTCGCGGAGTTGGTGATGAGCTGCCATTAAAAGGAAATATAGGGCCCTGCCTGGTGGCGCAGTGGGGTAATAAAGCACAGCACTAGTGACGCTATCGCAGCCCCTGAAGCACAAGTTGGACCCCTGGCCAGAGGGGTGACCCACATGGCACAGCAGACCTCTCCTGACCCCGCCACGGCTCCCCTCAGCAGTAGATTTCAGTCAGGCTGCATTTTCTGCTCCCCACTCTGTCTGGTGAATCCTCTCACCCTCTGTACCTCTGGCCTATACCCCAGTTCTGTATGCATATATAAATAAAGCTTTAAAAACAAGAAAAGTAAATATACATGAAGCTCTCACATTCCTCTCACCCCTATGAAAACTGACCTTGTCATTTAATAGTCAAATCCTCTCTTTCACATATCAGTGATTGCAAGTAGAAATGATGATTAATTGGAAATTAATTTGCATTTAGTTCCAACTATTATTTTGTTTGAAGCACCAAGGCACTGTGATGTGGGCTCTCCCCACCTTCCTTCCCTGTCACCCCAAACTTACAGGAGCACAAGCCAGATTGAATTTCTTGGAATTTCTCTTGGCTCCTGTTCTGTATATGAACTATGAACTCGTCCCCCTTCTGGGGGAGGGAAATAAACACTACCACCCTTAGAATTCCCTGTCATTCCCTCCCCTCCCCTTTATCCACTCTCAGACTACAGAAAATGTCTGCTAAGTATACTACATATCATTGCTCTTTTAAATTGAATTCCTTACATTAAAAAATTTTGCATCTTAAATTGAGGCAATCAGAAGAGGAAGGTGGCAGGTTGAACATTGGGAAGGGAAGGGAGGTGTCCGAGAGAGCATGTGGAAGATTTCTGGGTCTTTGGGGGTGGGCATGGTGTGACTTATAACATGTGTAGAGTTCTGAATCATAACCCCTAAAACGAATAGAATGATGTTAACCAATTTTACTTCAATAGACATTACTGGAAGGCAAACACTTAAATATCTTATATAGGAAGAAAAAAAAAAAAAAACAGAAAAAGGAATAAAAATTGGAACCCAATGTAATCTTCTGACCTTGAAAGCTACAAGATAGTAAATCTATATTCTAAGGCAGTAGTTTGTGGCAATTCATTGGAGAGGGATCGGAAACATGATCCAGCCCACAGGGGTGTCTTGGGCCTGTACACAGTGTTTTGAAAATCTTGGAAATATCACCGACGAGTCCAGAGTCTTGGTTTCCCTTGTGGGAAGAGGGGGGTGTTTGGGGGAACACCCCTTAAAAATAGAAGCTCTGGAAACACACAGTTCTCTGTGTTAACTGGGGCAGAAATAACCAGGCTCTGGGAGTGACTTGTCTCCTTGACACAGCTCTGCTCTGCTCCTGATCACTCACCCGCCTGGCTGCTTTATCTGAAAGACTGGGATCAAAAGTTCATCCATAGTCTACATGAAAGATGACCTTTAAATATTAAAAATAGATCCACCATATGATCCAGCAATTTCACTGCTGGGTATTTGTTCAAAGAATATAAAAACAGTAATTCAAAAAGCTACCCATCCCCTATGTTCACGGCAGCGCTGTCTACAATAGCTAAGATCTGGAAATAACCTATGTGCCCCTCAGCAGGTGAGAGGACGAAGCGCCCGCGGTGAAAACACACCTGCAATGCTATGCTAAAGCCACAAAAAAGATGACACCGTGTCACTGGCCACAAAGTGGGTGGAACTGCAGTGATGATGCCGATTTATTATGTTGGAGCTCTCACTTCAGAAGGTTACACTGGGTTCCAGCGCTTGCTTCTTTTTTCTGTCTTTTTCCTATATAAGATATTTAAAATGAAGGCCATTCACAGGTGCAACATAAGAAGCAAAGCAAAGGGCCAGACCCAAGCAAGCCTGCACACATCTTTGGAATCAGAGGACAAAAGTGAGGCTACCACAGGGAAAATTTGGAGCATGCAATAGCGAAAAGAGGGCGCAGTGGACTGTGGGAGAGGACGGCTAGTGCCTTGAGGGTGGCGGTGGGGCGGCAGCATCCATCAGAGAGGCGTGAACCTGTCCCCCGAAGTCATACACAGTGTTGTAAACCACGGTTACCTCACTGAACAACACATTATAGATACTTTTAAAAGACCTTTAACATGGCCCTCCCTGGTGGCGCAGCG
>NW_004567103.1:4168284-4168997 GCF_000260355.1 Condylura cristata | reverse complement strand
AAAAAAAAAAAAAGACCTTTAACATGCTAAAGTTATAAATGAGGATGGGCCGGGGTGGCGGGGGGAGGCTCATTACAGCAGCGGAAACTTCCTTCTTACTGGTCTGGGGCTTCCCGACGCGAATGGGAACACGCTCAGCAATCACAACCTCGCTCCTTACCTGCAAACGGCGGGCCCAGCAAGGCCGAGATGCCGTTGGCGCAGATGATGATGCCGTAGGCGTTGGCCAGGTGCTCGATGCCCACCAAGTCTTCCGTCACCACGGGCATCAGGGAGAAATAGCCGCTGGAAAAGCCGATGAGCGCGCAGATGCCGGCCAGGCCCGCGTACGTGTGGGCCAGCGGCAGCACGAAAATACTGACCACCAGGGTGAAGTTGGCCATCAGGAAGACGGTCCAGACGCTGATGCAGGGTGAGTCGGCCGCGATGCCCAGCACCACCTTTCCAAAGATGTGAACTATTGCAATAATTGAAGTCAGAGGGAAAAGATCGTTTTGCTCCGACAAGTGATACAAGTTGACGATTTCGGGCAGGTGGATGAACGGGATGACGAAGCTGCTGTAGGCAAACAGCGCCCACAACACGAAGGCCACGAACATTCGGTTCGTGAAGAGCGACGCCGCGCCGAAGTAGCCCGAGGACCACTGGCCGAAGCCCCTGCGGACGCGCACGGTCAGCTGGCCCACGGCCTTCAGCAGCCGCAGCGCGCGCGC
>NW_004567103.1:4154267-4167424 GCF_000260355.1 Condylura cristata | reverse complement strand
GCTGGGGTTAGGCTCAGCACTATGACGCTGTGCGCTGCCGCTCAAGTTGGATCTCCCACCAGGGAGGGACCCACAGGGAGCAGCAGACTTCTGCCTTCCTGCTGACCTCTCAGCAGTGAATTTCAGTAGATCCGCCTGTTCTGCTCCCTGTTCTGTCTCTGCTGAGTCTTCTCATTCCCTGCACTCCAACTCTTGTATAAATAAATAAATAAATCTTACACACACACACACACAGGCAGGCAGTAATGGTTGGAAAAAGGAGGCCCTGGGTAAGCCCCAAGACCAGGTCCCCCCAGCATTGTGTTTCTAGCCGTCTTCTCTCCCAGCAGGCTTTGCTGTTATTAGTCCAGATCAGATGAGGCAGCATCCTTCCCCCAGGAACAGGTTCCCAGAAGACAGGGCTGTGGGGGGACTGTCCCAATCCCCCAGTGAGTGCCCAGATCTGCTGAAAGAATGAATGGTTCTGAGGGGCGCTGCTGTTCACAATAATTACCCTAAGTGCCTCGGAAAGTGTTCTGTTTTCTGTACATGGAGATAGAAAGGGACTGCAGGCCATTTGCAGGGGTCTGGCGGGAATGGGCAAACTTGTTTACAAATTGATTGGAAGAACAAATGAAATCAAAATGGTTCCATAAATATGCATAGTGACTAGATGTCATGGCCACGAACTACTTATTTGCAGCTCTGATTTTAATTGCATCTGCTTAGGAAATTGGAAGTGCTTGTGATTTACATTGAAAACATTAACGCATGCAAGGGAGGTTGTGTAGGTTGGGGGCGGAGTATTGGGAATTCTCACTACTTCATGTTCAATTTTCTGTGAATCCAAAACTACTTTAATACATTGTGTCTATTTAAACGTGAATGAAATACAGGCCAAGAGGATGTAGCTCATGTCCTCGATTTCTAGGTACAGAGGGAAACCAGAAGCCCCCCTTTGAGAGAGCATGGGGCCCCATTTTGACCTCCTGACATTAAGATGGAGACAGAAGAAAAGGGGCCTTGGGTGTTGCCATAGCTCCCCAACACTGCAGGCAACCCAGCCCTGCACCATTTCAGAGTTCCAGAATTCCTTGACTTCAGGCAACCCTCGCAACACATGCAGCAGTAATCCCAAGAATGCTGGCCCACACCAGCCAGCTGCCCTACAGACTCTGGGTGATCAGAGTTTAAAATGACCCCACAGGCTGGCTGGTGTTACAAAAACTGGTTTAATTCTCATGGAAATTCAGATATTTTCCCAAGATCCTGGCACAGGGAACTGGAGAATCCAGGCTGGTCCAACCAGCATCAGAGCCTGGCCCCTTTCTCCTGTTCACGCTGCCGCTGACCCCAAACTTTCCTTCCCTAGGGCTTGCTGCTGCAGCCGAGTCTCTGAAATAAGGCCCAAGAAGTGACCCATCTCCCTTATTTACTCCAGGGCCGTGATACTTGGAGCAACTGTCAGGAGCCAAGGGTCCTCAGACCCTGAGTGGGACCCCCTTACTTTAAGAACAATTCAGTTACCTCAAGTGATTTGCAATAGAAGTGGGCAGAGCCCACGTTTCCAGTCAAGGCCAGGGAGAGGCAATACCACAATAAGTTGCATTTTGGGGCAACAGAGCATGAAGGCAAAGGCTGCCTTTGTTTTCAGCCAAGCTCTGAATTAACCTCTGTGACTTTTAAGTCCCCCAAAGGTAGAAACCGCTAATTTCCTATCGTCCAAAGGGACAAAGAAAATATCAACAGCCTGCAAGTCAGACCTGTAGGCTGTCAAGTTGGCTGACTTTTGGTTATCTGGAATATCCACATGCTTTTTGAGAAAATTAATAGAATTTTGAAGTCAAATATCACAATTATATGCCATCTGCTAAGTGATGATCCTTTTGCAAAAACCTAGTTTGAGATTTCCTTGGAGAAATTAAAATCCCCTCAGATTTCTGGGCCCTCCCTGATGGCGCAGCGGGTTAAAGCACGGCACTAAGAAGCTAAAGCCACTTCAGCATGAGTTCCATCCCCGCCTGCCCCGGAGGTGACCGCATAGCGCGGCAGACCTCTCCTGACCCGCCCGCTCTCCCCTCAGCAGTGTAGTTCGTCGACCTGCCTGTTCTGCTCCCCACTCTGTCTCTGGTGAATCCGCTCACCCTCTGCATTTCTGGCTTGTACCCCAGTTCTGTATGAATAAATAAATCTTAAAAAAAAAATCCCCTCAGATTTCTAATAGGCTGATAGGAGGTTTGGTGATGGTGACCTTGTCCTGCTATTGTTCTGTAAGCTGGTTGTTCTGTCTGCTGGAACTTCTTCCCCTCAGCCAGAAGTCAGCTTGGGCCTTTCTGCTCACCTCAGTGAAGTCCATCTTGACTTACACACCCACCCTTAGTCCCAACTGCTACCAGTTCTGCTTTATTCCCCTATAGGACTTAATTATATGTATATGTCTTATGATTGGACCTCTCTTCCCCTCTCACTAGACTGCAAGCTCTGTGAGGGCAGGCAGGGGTCTTTCTGTTTTGTTGACCAATGTATTTCTGCCTAGAACAGTGCCTGGTATACATCAAGGCATGAAGTGAAGATAGGTTCTATAGGAAAAGAAAAGGATCATATTTTGAAATAACAACTACTTCCAAAAATCAAGATTTAATTTCCTATTTGTACCATTAAGGTAGAAGAAATTTAGCTGCAAAATAAGTAAATGGAGGCAATTTTTAAAATGTATTTGTTAAAGAACCAAGAAATTCTATGATGTTCGATGTTGTGGTATTGTATCACTGCCCTATAGTAAGTAGTTGACAGTAAAAAGAAGCCAGCAGTCATGGATTAGAACTTTGGCTCTGCTTCCCGTAAGCAACCATGTGACTCTGACCGAGTCTGGTACACACACACAGGCTCAGCTCCGAGAAAGCAGCTACACGCCCGCTGTGCTATATTGTTCCGCTAAACATATCAGCGGATACACTTGTGTCACAGCACGCTATCAGTGCCGCTTCCTACCTGTTACAGCAGGCTGCGAGCGAATCTAACAGTTGAAATAAAATTCAAAGTAAGCTTAAAAATCACCCAGCTGGACCCTCCCTGTGCTGCAAGGGGTTAAAGCGCAGCGCTGTGAAGCCACCCACAGCCACTGCACCACGAGTTCGATTCCTTAGCCAGGGAGCTTGTCTTGCCCGCCCGCGGCTCCCCTCAGTGTATTTTGTATATCTGCCTGTTCTGCTCCCCACTTTGTCTCTAGTGAATCCTCTCACCCCTGTACCTCTGACCCATATTCCAGTCCTTGTATGTATATCAAATTACAGAGCTTCTGTACATCAAAAGTGACCCACATGGCACAGCAGACCTCTCCAGTCTCACCTGCTGCTCCCCTCAGCAGTGTATTTCAGTGGATCAGCCTGTTCTTCTTCCCACTCTGTCTCTGTTGAATCCTCTTACCCCTCCCCCCTACCCCACTGGCCTACACCCCAGTTTTTTTTTAAGATTTATTTATTTATGCATACAGAACTGGGGTACAGGCCAGAGGTGCAGGGGGTGAAAGGATTCACCAGAGACAGAGTTGGGAGCAGAATAGGCAGATGTACTGAAAAAACTATTGAGGGGAGCAGCAAGCAGGTCAGGAGAGGTCTGCCATGCCATGTGGGTCACCTCCCTGGACTGAGTGACTATGGATAGCTTCATAGTTCTGCGCTTTAACCCACTGCACCACCAGGGAGGGCCATACACCCCAGTTCTTGTATGCATAAATCAATAAAGATAAGTTCTTACAAAAGTAACTAAATAAGGGTCTGAATTAGGTCCACACATTGATATTTGTTGCTGTGCATGCTAAATTCTTTCGCTGTCTCTTTTTATCCCATGCAACTTATTTGTTGATGAAACTGGGTCATCCGTCTTGTGAAATCTGTCATAGTCTGGAGTTTGCCAAAGGCATAAGTTTAATTTAAAAAAAAATCTAATTTGTCACTGACAATCACCAACAACCAAAATTGAATGTAGTTATAGATTTCTAACCAACAGCAGAATAAAGAGATGGAAAGAGGACCTCCCTGGTGGAGAAAAGGGTTAAGTCTCAGCACTATGAGGCAATCCCTGAGCACGAGTTCGATCCCTGGCCAGGCAGCTGACCCACATGGCACAGCAGACTTGTCCTGTCCTGCCCACGACTCCCCTCAGCAGTGTATTTCAATAGATCTGCCTGTTCTGCTCCCCACTTTGTCTCTAGTGAATCCTCTCACCCCGCATCTCTGACCTGTATCCCAGTCCTTGTATGTATATCAAATTACAGAGCTTCTGTACATCAAAAGAGACATTAACCAAAACAAAGAGACACCTCATTGATTGGGAGAAAATTTTGCACACAATACTAATGATAAAGGACTGATCACAAAGATCTACAAAGCGCTGGTGAAACACAACAAAAATAAAGTGAACAACCCCATCAAAAAATGGGCAGAAAGCTAAAAAGACACTTCTCCAAAGAGGAAATGCAGATGGCCAACAGGCATATGAAAAAATGTTCAACATCACTTGTATAAACAAACAAATCTTAAAGAAAAATCATAGAAAGGAATAGAACTTCCTGTTTCTTCTGAGGGCGGTTAACCTCAGAACTGCACACGCTGGTCTAACTCAGAGTAATATGGGCTCCATGCTGGCGTTACCTGACAGGAGCAGCAGCCTGGGGCCTCGTGCCTCACAGGGCCGTCTGTGGCTGGTTTGGGCCACCAACTCTCAGGGGCTGGACCACCCGTGTCTGGGCACGACTGGCCGGTGCTGGCCTTTACTGCTGACGGGAGACCCCCACCCGGGTGGGCTGGGTCACCTCTGAGAGCTGTTGGCGATGGGCCACATGGCCTCCCGCGCTGCTTCCTGCTTGCTCTCTGGGCCGGCATCGGGAGCTGTCCGTCCCTACCTCAGACCGTGGCTGGGGCAGTGTCTCAGCTGCCGCGCCTGTGAGCCTGGCCCGCTGCTTCCCATGCACTCCAGGCCCTCGCTGGCAGGACGCGCTGGCTTGGGTGAGTGGCCTTTGGTTTAGGCCCCCTAGACACTAGCCGGGGGAGATGGACAGCGCTTGTGGCCTCGAGGACTCTCTGCTCCCCTGGCTTGTTAAGTGAACCCATTGTTCCCTGAGACTGAATGGTCCTGCAATTGTGCACATGGAAGAGAACCCAGACAGTGACCTGTCCTCTACTGGCCATTGCACTTTGGAGGCTATAGCTTCCCCCCACCCTCCACTTTCAAGGTCACTTGTTTCCCACAGTCAGCACAATAGTATGAGCTCATAATACAGAACCTGGGTGGGGGGGGGGCATGGTCTCAAGTCCAGCAGCTAGGCAAGGCCCCAGCCCCCATAATGTCCAGCCCTGTGCAGACCCTGGAACAATTCTCAGGTTTCAGGAGGGGCTCACAGTCCCACATCCTGGGTGAGACAGGTGGCCTGGAGGGTTATTAGTGCATCCTGTGGGCCAGGTTCAGCAAGGATGGAGGAGAAGATGTCTTCAGGAGGTGAGGACAGAGCTCTGGCAACGCTGGAGAAGGCTGCCTGGCCTCCCTTGCCTAAGCATGATGGGCCAACAGACAGGAATTTGGTATTTAGTAGATAGATTCTCTGGGCACTTTCAGTTGCCTCGGTGTTAAAGATACAAATCTGGGGCCCTCCCTGGTGGCGCAGCGGGTTAAAACACTGCACTAAGAAGCTAAAGCCACTTCCGCATGAGTTCAATCCCCGCCTGCCCCGGAGGTGACCACATGGCGTGGCAGACCTCTCCTGACCCGCCTGCTGCTCCCCTCAGCAGTGTACTTCGTGGATCTGCCTGTTCTGCTCCCGCTCTGTCTCTGGTGAATCCTCTCACTCTCTGCATTTCTGGCTTGTACCCCATTACTGTATGAATAAATAAATAAATCTTTAAAAAAAAAGATACAAATCTGTCTCAAAGTGCTTTTGAGAATGAAGGACATCAGTCAAGCTCCTTTGGTATACATACATATCGCTTATTTTTTTCAGTCTGTCTTAGTATCTAACCTTTGTCTATTCAATAGGGTTAAGTTACCATCCAGCCTTAGCATGTCTCAGTAATGATCACCCCAAAGCATTTTGTATATATAAGCTGACTTGTGGATTTTCCATTTAAGTATAGTTGTATAGGGGTGTGTGTGTGTGTGTGTGTGTGTGTTTAGGTAGGTAGGTTGGTTCACCAACCCTGGAAACCCAGCACTCATAATTATCCGTTGAGCAGACAAGGAAGGAATAAACAAGCAAGAGAACATTAAGTTGCACGAAGCCACAGAAAAAGGGATCATAGCTCTGGAGCCAGAGTTACCCCAATCTACTTCACTGAAATACCACTGGCAAGTGCAATGTGCCTTCTGGTCTGTGTGAGGTCGGCTACCTGTTGATAAAGGAAATTGTGTCTGGGAGCGTAGTGGGGCAGAGCGGAGCCCCTAATCATGCCACCTGGCACCCGAGTGGGCCATTCGTGGGTCACGTGACTGCGCGCTAGTTCTGATGCCCAGAGTCCGTGGCTTTGCTGATCTCTCGTTAATTTGCACAGGGCTCAAAGAGAAGATGATTGTTCCATGATTCATGTGCCATCCTGCAGCTATTACATAAGAGATAGTTAATCATTTCCTTCCTATTCGGTCCATTCACTTAAGCTGGACTATTCCCTTCCTTTTCCTGTTTCTCCAAAGAAAAAAAGACTAGCACTTCGAAGCAGGCATGGGAAACTTAATTCAGGTCCTTTAGGGAGGCAAGGGTGGTTGTTAGGTCATTTTCCCACCCTTTAGGCATATTTAATTACCTTATATTAAAAAGTATGCTCTGGAGTCTAAGGTGGGGGTGGGATAGGATGGAGGAGACAAGAAGACAAAATATTTCAATGGGTCTCGTTTCTCCACAGTTCAATTCAATGCCCAAAGTGCCCAATAAAGACGCGAAATCAAGTTACGAGGCATCAGGACGCTTACCCGCTGCCACTCCGAAGGTGATAAAGAGATAATGCACGTTTGCAGCATAGGCACTCAGCACCCAGCCCAGGGAGTTCACCAGCCCCCCGATGATGGCCGTCCGGCGACACCCACAGGTGTTGATGAACAAGCCAATGAAAGGCCCTGTCACGGAGCAGAGAGAAGGAATTGGCGATCAGTGTTGCATTTTCATGACTTAGCAAACCCTCCCGTGGAGACAGAGAATAATACGCGAAATGTTGCGTGCTGCATCCAGCATGCAAAGGTGAATTTCAGTGATTTCATGGAACACACAGTTCTAGGTTTTCAAGGGTCTAGGCTGCATTTGGTTTACCCAGAATAAAATTTGAAAAATGGTTGGAATCATATTAAAAATTAAGGCAATTAAGAAAAAACTCCCGTGGCTACCTTGCAATCTTCCCACACAGCCCGAATAAAGTGGAGCTGTGCGGCAGCTTGGCCTGTTGCCTGGTGACACCTGCTCCCTACTCTGCCGCAGTCACCACCCTCCCTTCAGTCTTAGACCTGGCCCTGCCCTCATTGACGTTACCTGTCCGTCCTCTGTACTCATCTGAATTGGGACTCTGCGCCTAAAGGGAGAACAAGACGGAGTCCTCTGGGCTGCTATACTGTAAGAAGGAAACTAGGAGCCTTTTTACGGGGACACCTTGATACAGACAAGCTGAAAAGTCTCCCTGATTGTGCTCACTCGCGTTAACCCTGCTGACTCTCGGTCCCTGAGCGGACCCATGAATGAAGCGAACTCCCCACAGAAAGAAAACCAAGACACAGTCCTCTGAGGACAACCTCCACTTAATAGAGGCATCACTGTTTGGGGGTGAAATGAGCCACATTATCAGACGCTGTCCTCTTCCCCATTGTGGGTGCCTGCTCTCACGTCATTGTCACACTGCAGCAGGGACCACAATCAGCAGGTCATCCCTTCTTGCCTCCGCCTGCATGAAGGCTGAAAAGAGTTCAGGTGAGCAGGACACCAGGTGGGTGGGCTGTGGGCACATGGGTGACGCAGGAGCGACTTCTTTGAAGCCCCGGTGTCTGGGAGCATGGCCTCACCCTCGCAGAGTAAGAGCCTCAGCATCAGCGAGTCCCTCCTTGGCCGGACACCAGAGTCACTGAGCAACTGCAAATAAACCCTGCCCTGTGGGTCCTTCTGGGAGACGCTGATCGAATCGCCCAGGTACAGCCCGAGAGCCGGGGCTCTGAAAGGTCCCTGGGGGTTCTGATATGGGTCTACAGCCCTGCTCCAAATCTACCTAGTGAGTAGATGACCTCACAGCCCGGGGTTCCCTGAGGGACATGGCTTCTGCCAAGAATTATCCAGAAAGGCTGCTGGAGACAGGACCCACAAAGGTGGTTCCACTTTCCTGGAAATCAGGGCCTTCTGCAGGAAACCGCCAAACCCATGTCAGCAAAGATCACACAAGCATGAAATGACTGAATTCATCACGTACAAGTTAGGGCCCCAGAGGAGATGGCTGTCTACTACTCTAGCATGGTCCTGGCGTTATTCATTTTAATAAACAGGGGTTACCCAAATGTGCTTTCCAGCGAGTAGAAAAGGAGAAGTTTTGCTCTCTTCACTTCAGCATATTCGCAGTGCTCGTGTGGGCACAATCGTGGAGTCCAGGGACTGTCCTGGCTCTTCGGCCTCCACTGAGTTATTCAACATCTCTGGACATCATGCATTCTCCCTGATCAGATAGCGTCGAGGGCCTTCTCTGCTGCTGTAGCATCAGATGAGATCATGCCAATTGTGCTTGGCATGCAATGCTTGCTAAAAAAAGGAGAGACGTGCCTAGCTCCTGCTTGGAAAAGCAGCCGACGTTCTCAGCCTATCTGCGACCACCCCGCACCTGGCAGCTGAAGATAATCAACCGCAAGTCAGGGTCAGGATGGATGCAAAGGCCTTTCACTGATGGAATGAACCTCTCTGCATTATGGTTCCTCTTTGACTGGTGGGTCTTCATTTGTGCCAGCCTTACGGAGAAGTAATTAACATTCAACACTATACAAAGAAAGCCCAGGGTCAGCTAACATGCACCACCTTATGAGGCTACAGTAAAGAAGAAAAGAAGGAAAAGTTCTCCTTTTGATGAGGACCATCAAGATTTCTTCCCCTGTCAACGCCCTGGTGTGTCAAAGCAGAGACCACTAGAGTCGCCTTCTGCTGGGACCTCGGAGCCCCAGAGCAAAGAGGTCGATCTGTCAGGTACTGTTCCTGTGGGAAGGTGAATCTACACTCAAATTCTACAGTCTGGCACTCTGGATCTCACAAACAACCCCAGTGCTCAGTGAACTCCCAGCAGAAGGAAAGATAACAATTACATGTTCCCAGCGCTATGAGTTAGGGGTTCTGCTTTTGTGTCAGCTTCAAGATCAGACCCCAGAATTGAGGCACAGATTTGCAGGGCTTATTTCTGTAGAACTTGTGAAACACAAAATGATATTTAAGACTTATTGGGTGGTTTGGAAAATACTGGGTTGTTATATATCCAAACCTTTTACTGGGGTTTCACTACTGTTGCAGACACACACTTCCTGGATTGAGTCTCTAAGTGTTTTGTTCTACCCTTTCAAATGGATTTTTAAGAAGGTTTGTGTGGGATAAATGAATGAATCGGGCTTTTTATGCCACTGGCCTCTGTGGCTATCACCTGTGGCCTTGATCATGTTAATGCAGAAGGGGTCTGGGAGTGTGGGTGCATGGGCACGGGGCTCACGCGCCTGACTGTGGACACCTGGGTTATGGGTGGGTGCGTGTGCAAATGAACTCACTGAGGCTCGGGGCTGGGCTGAGCGCTGTGACAGCAGTGCAGTGAGTGAAGCCACGAAGAGGTGGGGCCACGAGACCACACTCAAAAGACCACCAGAGAATGTGAAGATTCGTGGGGGCTGGGAGGCTCAGTTGCCTCCTGCCTATCCCCCACCTCCCGCCTAGGCCTGCCCCCTTGCATGCCAGCCTCACTGCCTGGAGCCTGTGCACCTGGCTCCCTAAGAGGGCAGGCGCTAAAGCCTGAAAAACATACCCAGGTCTCCGGGACGCCCCCTTGATCCATCTGCCGAGTCCACAGTGAACCTGCCCGGTGCCTGCTGCTACCACAGTATAAACACTGAATTTTAGGAATTCTAAGATGCAGTTTCCCTTCCACTAACTTCCTAACATCGAGCATAAAACCAGCACCTTCCCTACGCTGAAGGAAAACGCCTAAAGTTTCCACAAGTTGGTTTTAACAAGCCAGTGCAGGTTGAAGGAGGCCATTCATTACTGTTTCCCACCGAGATGATTTGCCAACAGTTCCCACACACATGAATAAGGGTGCCCTTATTTAATTTTAAGACCAGAGCAGTAGTAAGTCTCTTTGGTAAGTATACACACCCTACATATACCTTGAGAAATAACACTTTGTCCTTGTCTTCCTCGTTAGCACCATCACTGGTACCATCCAAAATAACAGGCTGAATGTCAGCCAAGATCAACACATCTCTAACTTTAATTCAAGCAATTAATTACCAGTGTGGAAATCACCAGAACAGCACAGACTCCCATCCGGGACACATATGCTTGTCAGTCACATGCTTTACACACAGAACCAGAAAAAGATTTCAGGCTGCTATGGTTCCAGAATAAACTATATCATCACTACTTTACATTAAAAAAATTAGAGGTAAAATTATGGGTTTTAGTTTTGAGCAAAAAAAGGGAAAGACATGAGGGCATAGTGGCGATTTCCACCTAGGAGTCATTTAAATAAAACAAAACAATGTAACAAGAGCACCCGGATGCTTCTTAAATATCAGCTGACAGTAAAAGTTCAGTTTCTAAACTGACATCCACTCGCCATAATGCATAACTTCCAGATAACTTTCTGACTTATCTCTACCTGGATAAGAATGGCGCTCAACATTGTCGAGTGCTGAAGTTTAGCTACAAATACAAAGGTATACTAATATTGCTCCTTGTTAGCTGTAGCGGCAGCTTTCCAAAAACAGTTTAATACATGTTTTCAATAACGTATGAGCAATCCTTCAAATAAAAACCACTAGAACTCGGAAATAAGACTGTCGCTTAACTTTCCATGTTTAAAATTGTTACCTTTCAAAAATATTTATAAGTATGAAATAGATGGATATTTTTGAAATGCTAGAAAATCAGTTATAGCAATTAAAAAGAAATTTGGGGGGCAAAAGAGGTTTTTAAAGTGATCAATTTTCAAAATGTTCCCAAAGCTTACCACCTTTAAATAATATCAATGTTCGACTATCATTCATGCAACATCATCCACGAGGACAAATGTTGAATGACTCCACTTATGTGAGATTTTTGGGGGGACGCCCTTCACAGAGAGGCTAACAGGTTTGTGGGGACGGGGTGAGGGTAGTGGGGAGTTGTGTTGAATGGGCTCTGAGTTCCGGTTTGTGGAGAAGGAGGGTGGCGGTGGCTAGTCAACCTAAGAATGTTGAAATGACAAACTCTGTTATGGATTTCATCACACACACACACACACACACACACACACACACAATGGCACACACGAACAGCTGCTCTCTAATGTTCCCACAATCTGAGTGTGGTGGGGCAGGCCGGAGCACACGTACCCACGATCAGGGTGATGCCCATGCTCAGGGAGCTGACCCAGGCGGTCAGCCCGCGGCTCTGGTGGAACTCCTGCAGCCACTCCACGTTGAGGACGCCCAGGGCCATCTGCGAGCCCATCACCAGGATGTGCACCAAGAACGAGGAGAGCACCATCATCCAGGCCCATCCGCCGTCGATGTTGGGGTGCGGCTTGAGCGCCTTCTTATCTTTGGGGTCATCTTCAAAATCATACCGAATATCCTCATGACTTGTATACATCTTCCAAGGTTTTCTGAAATACACGACAGATAATTTCACGCACCGCCCATCGAAAGGGATCGTCAGGCGCTTGGCTCCTCCCCGCCCGCTCGCCCTGCAGGGGGCCCCTCACCATAGCCGGCTTTCAGGTGAGTCTCTGCAGAGCGGGCCACACCTCACTTGTGCATGGGCACAGGTGCCTGGGCGACGCCCTTTCGTCACTCTCTAGGGAACCGTCACTGCCTTTATCTTAAAGCAATGAAACCAAAGCGTTGTGCCTCTCCCGAGGTCCCAGGGCTCCGCTGGATTGGAACTCAGCTGCTCCTGACCGCAGAGCCCATGTCACGACATGCAAACTGACCGGTCACAACAAAGGTGCCAGGGAAGAAAGACACCTGGCCTCCGACAGCCTCCGGTGTGGCGTCTAGCCCCTCCGTGGACGGCTGGGGCCGAGGACCTAGTTCTATTTCATGGGTCCAGGCTTTGTGGGTCCAGTGCAGCCAGAGTGGACTGGCCTCCCGGGACTGACTCATGCAAGCACAGCCCAGGAGACTGACAAAGAAGGAAGCCCATTTATTGTTTATTGATACTTTAAAATTTATTACTTTACTAATAGTAAAACTCATGCCTGAGATGCAAGCCTTCGCCTGCCCTATTTACCAGGGAAACTTAATTCTCTACGAGAACTTTGCTTGGAAAATAGGAAATCAGACTAAGTGGGATCTCGGGTGACATATGGTACAGTTGCCAGGGAGCTGGCTGGATCGTGCCTGGTGCTGAATGGGGAGCTGGAGTTTATCTCTATAATGAACAGCTGGAGCTGGGTTCATACAAGGGGGAGATGTGATGAGATGTGTGCTCTGTGTAAATCCATCTCTCAAGTTATTTGAACAAGACAGGGGAGGCGGATGGCGCTAGAAGGGGTGAGGCCAGGTCAGGGAGGATGAGAAGAGTGTGGTCGGGACAGAGGATAAGGAACGAAAGAGGGAGAAGGGTGGGAGGGGCGAGGAGCAGAGGGAGACCTCAGAGGTGGTGGGACAGGGCTGGTCTTGATCAGGAGGAAGGGCCGTCCGTCTGTCCGCTGAGAGCTGAGGAAGAAGCAAGAAGGGGAGCTGGCTTGGAGAGCGCCGGAAAGGCACAGCACTTGTCTCATTTCACGCAGGAGAAGTGAGTTCATACGCTGGGAAGGAAGAGGAATGAGGAGATGAAGACAGGAGCCTTGATGTGAAGAAATGAAAAAGTGCCCCCCGCAACGCGCGGGTGAGAGTAGGTTGGGTGAGGGCCGGCTGGGTGAGGGCGGGCTGGGTGAGGGCCGGCTGGGTGAGGGCCGGCTGGGTGAGGGCGGGCTGGGTGAGGGCCGGCTGGG
>NW_004567103.1:4148704-4153721 GCF_000260355.1 Condylura cristata | reverse complement strand
GTGAGGGCGGGCTGGGTGAGGGCCGGCTGGGTGAGGGTAGGCTGTTCTGGGCAGGGGGAGCTGGCAAAGCAGCGCTGGGAAGAGCGATGAGCTCGGCCAGGCGGCCAGGAACACCGCCCAGAGGCTGGCCACTAGGCAGAGCACTGTCCACAGAGAAGTTAAAACCTACAGAGGACTGAAAGCTGACCTGATTTTTTCTTTCTTTCCATCTTCACTGTGTGACAGCAAATACTTCTCTGGAAAAAGTCTTTTGCAGATGTTACATGTGTGAACTTCAAATCACATGCTTCTAAAACTCACCTTTGGAGAACATTGGGCCCTAAGTGGTGCTGGGTGGGAGTTGACCCCAGCAAGGCACATTTGTTTCACCAGTGAATCCCTAAGAGCACAGAACCACGCCCACACAGGCGCTGGGGGGTGGGGGAGGGGGAGCAGACAGCTCTGTGATATGTCACCCCATCACTCCATGTGCCGCGCGGAGATAACCTTTACACACAGTTTCAAATCATGCAGAAGAATGCAAGTCTGCCAGGTGAAAAGCTGCGACTTGGAAAGTGACATTTTGACTCAATTTGAATGAAATCTTTAAAATGGAAATCTATTTTTAAATTCATTTAAAGCAGAAGGACAAATAAGAGAATGATTTTTATAGACCACCCATGATTAGTACTGAAAACCACCCTGCAGAGGAGGCAGGGGGCAGGGATAGAAAGGCCCCAGTGCGGTGAGAATGTCCCCAACAGGGGGACTCTCAGCTTGTTTCTGATGGGGACAGAGAAGCAGAGGACGGGGACCAGTGCTAAGAATTGCTCCCACCTTTGGTAAGATTCTGTGGTCCGTAAATTCTGAAATACCTACTTTGACCCTCTAAAGGAGCAACTGCCTGCCTGCTGGACTCAGGGGCCCCGGTTGGCTGAGGCTTGCTGGGGAAGAAATGGGCACTGGGAGCCCACGACTCCTAAGGTAATAGCCCTGTTCTGGGCTCATGTGACGTTTTATTCTCTTACCTGTTGTTCCTATTTGTTAAATGATTTGGTCTCCTAAACATTCTCTGGGCCTCAGTCTCCTGACTACACTGCTGCTGTGTGCTGGGGACCTTCCACCTGGGCTCCCCCTGACCCCAACCCCAATATCCAGACTGCTGGGAGTGACAAGAGGACCTCACCATGTAGTTCTTCACCCCTTCAAGTTATCCACTGGGTCAAGTTCAAACACCCCATCAGGATGTGGACCCAGGTTTGCCCACGAGCTGTCAGGGTCTCCTCTTGCGTTACCTGCAGCCTCTGCCAGGTGTCTCCTCCCTCCCTCCACCTTTGCACTTTGGGGAGCATCTATAGCTCCCCAAGCTTGCACAGCCTCTTAAGTGTGCGTGCACGACCTTTTCTTCCTTCTTTCCCCGACACACATCTCTCCGTCTAACCTCCTGATCCACTCCTGCTCATCCTTCAAGATTCAACTAAATTGCAATAGTGAGACCTTGAAATAGTGAAATAAAATCTGAAGCCATTTTTAAAATCCAACATTGGAGGGTGAGTTGAATAAAGCCATCATGATCTGCCGAGGCCAAACAAATCTGCCATCAAAAGCAAAATGAGGCCCTCCCTGATGGCACAATGGGTTAAAGCACAGCGATATGAAGCTAGCGGCAGCTGCTTCAGCATGAGTTCGATCCTTGGCCAGGGTGGTGACCACATGGCGCGGCAGACCTCTCCTGTCTTGCCCGCTGCTCCCCTCGGCAGTGTTCTTCGTCATTCGGCCTGTTCTGCTCCCCACTCTGTCTCTGGTGAAGCCTCTCATTGCCCCTGCCCTCTGGCCTGTATGAGAGTTCTGTATGCATGGATAAATAAATCTTAAAAAAAAAAAAAAAGCCCTACAAAGCTCTCTGATGGCATGGAAAGGAAGTCACGCTAAGCGGGGACACAAGACGGGACACAGGCAGCAAGCCCTTGGCGCCGTGGTGGTCGAAGTCTGTGTCCACAGGGAGAAACAGACTGGAGTGAAGCAGAAAATGTTGGCGATCATTCTCTGGAGGATGGTCTTACGAGCAGGTTTCCTTTCTTTTTATCTCATAAGCAAAACAATTCTGAATAACCATATATTAATTTTATCATACGAAAACAAAGGTCCCTGTTTCTATCTTTTTAAACCTCATCTGGATCAGCCTTTTGAGGAGGTTAGCGGCAATGCAGAGTCAATCCAGGTCGGGTAAGTGAACGGCCAGGCTTACCCGGCCTCTGTGGCGACCCCCTGCGGCCCTGAACGCAGAAGGCCCCGGGAGCGTGGGCGTGGGCACATGGGACTGTCGGGTGCCGCCCTGAGTGTGGTGCGGGCGTGCGGGCATGTGGGCGTGTGCACCCTGGGCCACAGGCTCACGCTGTGGGCTGGCTGTGGCAGGCTACGAGAGCACCAGCGACTCCAGAGAGGCAGAGCCATGAGACGAGGCGGGAGAGCCCAGGGGAAGATTCACCAGGCCTGGAGGGCTCCTGCCTCGCGGCCTTCAGACCCCACAACAACTGGTGTAGAAAGAGCGTTAAAGCCTGGAAAGGCCCCAGGGCCGCGGGGGCTGCTGTATCCCGCCTGAGCCAGTGAACCTGCCCTGTGCCTGCTCCCCAGCAGTCCCCTTAGGGAAGCTCCCAGGCTGCTGGGGTTCCAGGGTATGCGTTAGTGTCTGCCACAGCCTCCTCTTGCGAGAGAGAGAAGCCAGCTGGGGGGTCGGGAGGAAGAAGCGGACAGCCTCGGCTCTCTGAAGCTCACAGCCCGGAAAAGACCCAGAGGATGCGCTGGGAACGGGCTTGTCCAGGTTGGGGCCAGAGGGGAGAAGCGGAGCTTGATGAGGGGTGACGGGCCTCAGTGAGCAAGGCGGAGGCGCCCTCACTGCAGGGGACACTGCCCGGCTGTGATTCATAAGGTAAAACAACACGATTGGGCAGTGACGTCTAAGAAAGATTTTCAAACAATAGCACAAAAGAGTTTTTCAGCCCAGGAGCTGAAATTGTTTTATCCCTAAGCTAGGTTAAGACCTTCAATTCATGCTGGATTGTTTATTCTGTGGGTTAAAAGGTCTAGTTGTCACTGAACTGCTCTTGACGTTCCCAGTTTAGTTGATCCTAGGAAGTGATGCAGGGGAGCATTTCATGGACAAGTGGGGCGTCACGAGGCCCCGTGTGCACATGCACGTGCCAAGGAGTGGGTCACAGGGAGCTCTGGAGGGTCCTGCCGAGATGCCGGGTCAGCTCCCAGGCAAGAGTCATCCTATTCACAGCTCACCCTCTCTGACAGTAAGGACAGTTCCCACCAGGCAGTTAATCAGGATCACTTTCAAGCAGGACGACAAACCAACAAGACCCTAGAACAATCCGTGTCTATCCCTTCCACCAGGGTTGCTTTTTAGCATTTCAGAATTTGTGATTATAAGATACAAGATAATCACCTGGGTAGTCTCATCCTATTCTGGGGAGAGTCAGAAGAGGGAGAGAGGAGGGGTTTCTGGGCCAGTCGCTCCCTGGGGCAAATGGGAGGGGGCAGTGGGTGGGGTCTCTGCTAAGGATCAAGATGCAAAATGTAACCCACTGTGGGCTCGACTGCTGGAGTCTCCACAGACAGCAGAGTCCTCGCTGAAAAGGTGATGGAAGGAGATGGAAAGATTATAGGACCGACCGTAGACCTCCCATTCTATCCAAATGTGAGTCCTCAAAGAGAAATCATAAATGGGGGGAGGGCGAACCGCAGCGCCCGTCGGAGATGGAGGTCAGCTAAGTATTTGAAAATACTGTAGGACCTGCCAGAGTTTCAGAGGGAATGTTCACAGTTCTGTTACTGGGTAGGTTTCAAAAGCAAGTGGTTCATTTTTAATTTGGCTACTGTGGTTATGTTAGCGGGAGCTGAGCTCCTTGCAAAGGAGAAGCAAAGGGGAACCCGCCCAGTGGAAGCTAACAATTACTGTCTTCCCCAGCTGGACAGAGCCTGGGCCTAGGGTTCAGCATCAGACGCGGCGCGCACAGGCCGCCTCGGGCCTCTAGAGGGCGCACGCGACGCCAACGGGGCAGAGCTGGCAGCCCAGGGTGGGCGCCCCGAGAGCGTGGGCGCCCCGAGAGCGTGAGCACCGCCGCGCCAGAGAAACGCGGCCCCCAGGCCTTGCCCGAACTTCGGAAACTAAACACTTGAATGTCTCCAGGGGGTCTGGGGTTGTGCGGGGCGGCTGCACCCCGATTCTGCGCGGCTAGTTTTGGCACCCCATTTCACCGACAGAAAGCCGAGGTGCACCTAGCCTGTGGCTGGCCCATATGCGAACCCCGGCGGTGAGATTCCGAACCTACCTCACCCTCGTTCCCCACTTCCCCCACCGCCTCTCCCCACCCCCCTTATTAAATCACAGGCAGACGAGGCGAAAGGGGATCTTTATAATCCCCAAGAATAACCCTCACTCATCCTTGCTAATGAGACGGAATCAACTTTTCCACAGAAAGAAATCGGTCTAATTGGTGCGCGGAGCCGAGCGCCTAAAACATGGCCAACAGCCTTGGAGCAGCATGAGGACCCCCCCCCCCCCCCGGCCCCGACAGGCCACTGCCCCCCACCCAGTCCCTCGCTCTATTTTCGTCTCTTTTTCCTGCAGGCGCCTCCATCAGAACCTCGGGGGGGGGGGGGACGCATCTGCACGCCCTGAATTTCCCCCTGGGAACCGGCTCAGAGCGCTGTGCCCCGCCGGCTCAGGACCCCCCTGTGGCACCCCGTTCTCGCCCTTCCCCCAGCACCCCACACCACTCCCCCCGTTCTGTGCACACCGCCCCAGCCTGCTCGCAGTCCCGACGGCGCGCGCGAGGGGCACCCTGCAGCCCAAAGGTCCCCGAGAGCAGCCCGCCCGCGTCCCGCTCCCCGCTTGGTCTCCGCCAAATTCGGGTCTCCCGAGCGCGGCCGCGAGAAGCCGGGGGGGTGAGGCTGCGCGCGGAGCAGGGCGCGCTTCACTTTCGAGGCGCGCGGGGGCCGCTGTGGAAGCCTGGCCGCGTCCCCTCGGCCG
>NW_004567103.1:4137094-4148277 GCF_000260355.1 Condylura cristata | reverse complement strand
GCGGGGCCTCAGTCCGTGTGGCCTGAAACAGGGTGCGCTTGGAGGCGCCGGAACCTAAGCCGAGCTTCCTTCCAATCCGTGCATTGCAGCGCTCCACGCTCGTCCATTCCTATACCGGCTAATTCTGGTTTGGCAGAAAAAAAATGTAGTCACCTCACGTGCACACTCTTGTGGCGGGTGGAAGTTGAAAGCGTTGGCTGCAGTTTAAAGCACCAGGTTCGCTGGCGCTCTGCAGATTTGATAATTGAGGCGAAGCGCCTGAAAGCCAACCCAAGATCCGGCCGAGAAGAGAAGGAGCCTCAATGCTGAGACAGGAAACTAGTGGCACGACAAAGACTCACCCAGGTCGCTCGGCTTGAGGGTGTGGCAACCTTGCACCTGCCACTCCAGTCACCTCCACTCAGGGGCACCAGGCACAGTTTCTACTTGTGCACTTACCCTTTTTTCCACCTGGCACCCCACCCCCGCACTCCACCCTGCTGTGCCATAGAAAGTTCTCAGTACTGTTAAGTGAATGTGTGAATAACTAAAGCAGGTGTTAGGTTACTCACCTGAAGCTTTTTATAGTCCTTAAAAAAAAGATTTATTTATTTATGCATACAGAATTGGGGTGCAGGCCAGAGGTACAGGGGCGGTGAGGTACCCTCTGGTGAGAGGTTCACCAGAGACAGAGTGGGGAGCAGAACAGGCCAACGGATGAAGCACGCTGCTAGGGGAGCAGAGGGCGGGCCAGGAGAGGTCTGCCGGGCCATGTGGGTCACCTCGGGGGCGGGGAGCGAACTCATGCTGCAGTGGCTTTAGCTTCTTAGTGCTGTGCTGTAACGGGTTGCGCCACCAGGGAGGGCCTATAGTCCTTTTATGTAGCCCCAAATACAAATTTGTTATCCTACAGTCGAGATGAGGCTTCTGAGCCAGCCCTGCTGAGCTGAAACCCAGCTGCTGGCAGGTTGTGCTCCTTGGGTGGCCCCAGGGAGAGCAGCCAGCTTCCAGAGGGTGTCCGCATTCCTTGGAGCCTGGCCACTTCCTCTGTCTTGCTAGCCGTTGGTCACATTTCATCATGTCCGCTTTCCTCCACAGGGACAGCGCCTCCCTCTCTCCCTGACTCCCTCTTCTACTTTTCAGAACCAACCTTTGGGATTCCATTCAGCTTAACTGGTCAGTCTAAACCAGCTCTCTGTGGTAGGTGAGCTGACGAGCCATCTCAGTGCCTCCTGCCACCCTAATTCCCCCTTTGCCATCCTATTCTTATTTTTTAAAAAGATTTATTTATGCAGACAGAACTGGGGTACAGGCCAGAAGTGCAAGGATTACGAGAGACAGTGGGGAGCAGAACAGGCAGATTGATGATGTACATACACCGCAGAGGGGCGCAGCAGGGAGACAGGAGAGGTCTGCTGTGCCCTGTGGGTCACCTCCGGGGCGGGGATCGAACTCGCATTGAAGCAACCACAGCTTGGCTTAGCTTCACAGTGCAGCACCCCAACCTGCTGTGCCCCCAGAGAGGGCCTGACTGGGTGCCTTATTGGCGGATGTGGTGAAGTCACACCGAGGAAGTGGGAACCGACTCCTCCGAATCATCCGCTGTGTCAGACACCAACCTGCCTATATACAGATGACAAGAAAGAGCACGGTCATCTCCACATCATCTTCTCTGGGAAACAGGAAAAGTCTGGAGTCTGACTGCAGATGAGAAAGATGTGGCCTTCGCCCTGTCCGTCAACACCTCAGCAAGAGCGTGTGTCCCTGATGAGACCAGCCGAAGAGGCGCGCGGAGGATGGTGGAGCCTAGGGGGAAAGAGTCTGGTGGAGGCTCTCGCCCTGCAGGGCGATCAGGACAAGGAAGGTGCATCTTCCGGGAGAAGCAACAGGGCTTCCTTTACTCACGCTGCTGGAACGATGGCTCTTCTACACAGAGCCCCTTTGCCCAGCCCGCCTTGACGGGCGCCTTCCTCCGTTCTGTCCTCTCTGACTCCTGCTCCTGTGCCTTGGCCCCTTGTTTCAGGACTCCGGTTTTTCTCTTCACCTTGATGAGTCCAACTTTCTGTGGACTCTCCGGGACACCATCGATCCAGCCCGAAGCTATTTCTGTAGCCCCCTCCCATGCCAGCTCCCCAGGGCTCCCTCCCCTGGTCCCCTGCCAGAGAGGATCCAGTGATTTCAGTGTACTGTGAGGGCCAAAGGCCAGCGTTGGGAAACTCCTGGGACTGTGTGACGAGGGCTAGGCAAATTGGGGGGCGGTCCTCTCCCTGGAGGTGGAGCTGCACAGCCTGTCTAGTGGGGGCCCACGGGGCCCAGAGCTCGGGCTTCTGGGGTGGCGGCCAGTCCGGTTTGAGCTAGAACCCAGGCCCCTTCCCCTCGCCCCCCTCCTCCACCTCCTCCCCGACACTTAGGGTGTCTGTGATGACAGGGCAGTGCCAAAGGGCTC
This sequence comes from Condylura cristata, assembly GCF_000260355.1. Taxonomy (NCBI): domain Eukaryota; kingdom Metazoa; phylum Chordata; class Mammalia; order Eulipotyphla; family Talpidae; genus Condylura; species Condylura cristata. The sequence continues at coordinate 4,145,852 of NW_004567103.1, read as the reverse complement.
CGTGAGATGCAGTCAGGGGATGTCTGTCCCCCACTGTGCTTGGCATGTCTTTGGGGGAGCGGGCGTTCTTGTAAACCATTATCCTCTCTTCTCTCTATTGCACATCACTTCTATTAAAGTTCTTTCCCATTGAAGGACTTATGCTCTGAGAGTATGTTGTGTCTGGGTGGCAGATGGTGGAGCCCATCTGGAGTGCGCAGGTTTGGGGTCTCTGGGTGCCCCTCATCTTCTACCTTGCCGTGGTAGCAAGCCTTCCACTGAAACACACACACACCACCTCCTCCTCTCCCCGTCTCGGCCCCCTCTGGTTCTTGGGCACCTGCAAGTCTAGGGCCCATCCACGACATCAAAGTAACTGAACTCTGGTGTGCTCAGAGATTTCTAATCAGTGAGAGCTTCAAAGGGAATAGAGAGAGGGAGGAGAGGAGTAGGGAGGGAAGGATTTCAAAATACGAGCTGATCAAACTCCAAAACCAACCATTCCCTCGTAGGCAAAAGTTCAGCCAGACTGGACCCAAAGCGGAGAGGCCAAACCTAAGAACAGGCCACGAGGGGAGCAAACCCAAGCTACCTCCTGGCGGAAGACACAAGCAAGGGCTTGAACAGGCTGCACAGGGCTGGGCGAGGAGATGCCCAGAGCACGAAATCCAGAGGAAGGCTGCCATGGTTTCCCTAGGGAACAGGGTCACCCCACTGCCAGGGCACAGAGGCAGACAGGGGCGAGCAGGAAGACCAGGAGAGCGTCTGCCTGCGGGACTCCTGCCTCTCGTCCCCTCTCCACCTGGCCGCCAGCCCCTCCCTCCTTCCTGGAGCCCCAAGCCCGGTTCAGGATGCCGGGCATTGTAGTCTAGCCCCCCGATGCTGGCACAGAGACGGTGGTGGAAGGCCAGAGGTGCCTGTGGAGGGCATCACTCACGGCTCTGCATTTGCACCCCGCTGCTCCCCTACCAATCATGGACTCTGGGTTTGAAATCGATCTGCCACTCACTAGTTGTGCAATCTTGGGTATTTACTTCACAGGCCTGGTAGCCCCATTACATGGGCATAATATTAGCACCTACCTCATTAGCTCGTGATGAGGGTTAGACGTCTACACAGGAAGAGGCCGCCATAGTGCCTGGCACCGAGCAGTTCCTCAGTCAGTTATCACCCTCATCACCACCGGGTTCATGTTGGGGGCGAGGAGTCAGCAAACAGATAAGCAAATGGACAGATCAGTCACTTCAGGGGGTGAAAAAGGCAGAAAAGTGATAAGTGAAGCCGTTGGATGACGCGGTAGGGAGGCTCACGCACCTTTTTGATGACCCTTGATGACCCTTAAATGATCTCAGTCGCCGACGCCTTCCGCAGCCCCAGTGTTCAAACACACTTGGGACCGACGAGCGTTTGCACGGGTAGTGAGTCCCCAGGGGCTGTGCTGTCCCCCCGACTCCAGGCTCTTGAGCAGCTCGTAAGGCTGCTGAGGTATCTGATAGGAGGTGTGATGGAAGACCCTGAGACGGGTACCTCCTCGGCTCCCCCCGACTCCCCTCATTCTGTGTGCTGTCCTCTGGTCACGTCTAAGCTCTGGTGAGGTCATCCTCAAGCTCCGCCTGGTTCTCACCCCGCCTGCGGCCGGGCAGCCCACTGAAAGGGGCGAGGAGACTGCTTTGTGGCCAGAGTGGGGGGCAGAGCCAGGGAGTCTCCGCCTTTTTGGCCGACTGAATCCTGCACCTGTCCCTGGGGACCAGGGCTGACTGTTGGCAACCTCCTCCCCTGGCCACGTGGCGCACCCCTAAACGTCACCTCCATCAGCCTTGGGACTTGTCTTTTGAGAACAGTCATGCAAGCTGCTACCTTACCTGGCTGCTGCGGGGAGCGTTCGTGCCATGAACTGTGAGCTGCCCAAGCGGGTCTGGTTCTCGGTTCCTCAGCCGGAAGCAAGGACGTGAGGGGAGGAAGCATTAGCTGGTGGGTGGATGTGTCAGGAGCTGGAGAGTCTTCCCGGGGCGATGGAGGCACACGGATGGGCCAAGGACAGCAGAGAGGGGGACAGCAGAGAGGGGGTGTACAGGAAGGGGGCGAGGTAAAGGTGAGCTTGGGCTGCCCAGCTCCCCCGAACTGGCCCCACCACGCACTCTCAGCCTGAACTTGCTGCGCCCACAGCCCAGGGAGACTCCCCACCCTCACGCTGGGACTTGCTGTGCCCGTGTGTGTGTGTGTGTGTGTGTGTGTGTGTGTGTGTGTGTGAGAGAGAGAGAGAGAGAGAGAGAGAGAGAGGGAGAGAGAGAGAGAGAGGGAGAGAGAGACCTGTCTAGGTGCCGCCCATCTCCCTTCCCCCAAAGCCTGGTCTGGCGCTGCTTGTGGTGGGTAGGGCTTTAGGAAAAAGCGGGGTACAGCTGGATGGTGGGAGGTGCAGGGGAATGGGGGGGTCAGTCACACCCAGTATCTAATTTTCCACTCTAGAACTGCAGAGGAACTTTCTTATGATATCAATGATATCAATGAACCCAAAGTTTTTTTCTTTTTTTTTTTTATTTATTGATGCACACAAGAGCTGGGGTGTAGTCCAGAGAGGCATGGGGTGAGGGGTGAGAGGAGTCACCAGAGACAGAGTGGGGAGCAGAACAGGTGGATCTACCGAGGGGAGCAGCAGAGAGACAGGAGAGGTCTGCTGCGCCCTGTGGGTCACTCCCTGCCCGGGGATCGAACTCAGGCCCCAGTGGCTGGCGATAGCTTGATAGTGCTGAGACTTAACCCCTGCGCCACCAGGGAGGCCTGAACCCAAAGTTTATTTACATTGAACTCATCACTGCAGGTATTTGTTGAAGGTCTAGGACAGGACCCAGGAATGGCAGTGAGGTGATCTGCACATCATACTTGGCCAAAGCTGCCCTGCAGCTCCCACCTTATGCCCCCTCCCCTTTGTCTTCCGGTTCTGTTTTCTGCTGGGTGATGTCTTGGTTGCTTTAAGTAGAGAGAAAAGGGGGAAGGAGAAACTGTTCCAGGGCACCCCAATGTGAATTGGGCTGCCTGTCTGTGGGTCTTCACCCGTGCGCTTACGATGCAATCGTATTATGGACACACTTCAAAAGGTTAAATAATGGATTTATTTATAAGGAGAAAGGTAAAGGGATAACCCAGGGAAAGAGGGAGAGAAACACAGGGTAACTAGGATGTCCTACCAGTTCTGCTGACGTGGACTCCACCAGCCGCTGAAAACCGATGGAGCGCCAAAATGATCAGCTACGAACCACCAGGTCCCCCCAGAGCCCACATGTCCGGTTTTATCCCCACCTGGCTGCTCAGCTCCGCCCTCACGTCCCTGCGTGCTTCTCCGTGGTACTGATGGGATTTGGAGTTCCAGCATCGGGTGGGGGCGGGTCCGTGACACCTGTACCTGTTACAAACGAGAGCAAGAACCAGATCTGAGGGGCAAACCACGAGCCTCCCTGGCTAGACCTTCATTTAGTTGAGCAGAAGGCTTAGCCTAGGCTGAGGTGTGGGTGGCCGGGCAGGAGCTGGGCTGAACAAGAGCTGTGGCACGAGTCCTGCTTCTCTGCTGTTGTCTTGCTAAGCAGGCCCTGCGCCGTCTGTGACATGACCGGGCGGCAAAGAGCCATGGCAGGCGCAGGAGGAGAGGGGGCTCCCTTTAGCAAGGGCTAAGAGACCAGAGGCTTCTTCTGCCTTTCCAGATTCAAAAGGGGAGTTAAGATGATGCTCATATAAAGCTCCGTGACCTCTGGAACTTTCGTGTGCCTGCCAGTCACCTGGAATCTTGTTACCAGGTCTTACTCACGGGTGTGGAGACGCTGTTCTTAACGAGCCCCTGGGTCATTGAAGCTGCTGGTCCATGGACCCCACTTCGAGTTGAGAGAGGGGTGAACCAGTCTCCTTGCAAGCGAGTGTCAAGTCCTCCACAGGCAGTCCTGCCCTGAATGCACCGTCAGACAGGAGCTGGGGGTCATTAAGTAGGTTTGGGGACTGAAGTTTCCCCAAATGTGGGTGGGTCAGGCATGTCAGGGCGAAGGCGGGGGGCAGGCTGAGTGGCCAGCAGCCTGGGGGCAAAGGGCTGGCTCCCCAGGACTGCTCACCAGCACTGACCACGGCTGGGACCACCATCTCCTCCAGACCCTGGCTCACAGGGACAATTGTCAGATTGGCAAACAGAGATACAGGATGTGGTACTGGGCAAAACTTAGGGGTGCCCAGGGACCCCAAACTGGTAAGGGAAATACCCACGTGTCTAGTTCTAAGGTCTGTGCCCACTCGTGAGCATGAAAGTGAAGTCACTGGAACCTCATGGAACTGGGGGGTGGGGGTGGGGTCAAAGGGAACAAGGAGACAGAGACCAGGAGGGGAGAGGGGGAGTTCAAAATACAAACCCCCCACTCAAACTGAAATCAAACCACCCCCACGCTCGGCGGCTTTGGCAAACAGGCAGGGCCCAGAGCAGACGAGGCCCTGACCGCAGGAGAAGGGGTGGGGGTGCCTCCCCACAGGAGACACCAGTACGAGGTTGTACAGGATCCAGAGAGGGGGAGGGAAGGTTATGAGCAAAGTTCAGAATGCGCCACCCAGGCTGACCTGCGGCGGCCCAGATGGCAGCTGCCCTCGTTTCTCGAGAGCTGGCCTGGCCTGCCTGGCCCTGGAGCCAGAGATGGGGCCGCAGCAGGAGCCAGCTGGAGGGCTGTGCGTGGGGCCTGGGCAGAAAGAGGTGTCCCTCCACCTCGGGGGCAGCGGAGTGGGAGCTGGAGCGAAGGCGGAGGGCCCTGAGGAAGGAGGGGGGCAGGCCACAGTCTCAGTCTTCACAGAGGCACCCGCCCCCCGCCTCCCCTTCCACTCCCCTCCCCGCTCCCCCATCTCCCCCACCTCACTCCCCCCTCCTCTGTCCCCTTCACCCACTTCTCCAGCCCCTTGCTCTGCCCCAGGCTGCAGCCTTCTCATTTAAGAAAGGGGGTGCGCAAATGCCCAAAAATAGATGACTGGATTAAAAAGATGTGGTACATAGACACGATGGAATATTACTCAGCAGTCAAAAAGGAAACACATGTCTTTTGCAGCAGCTGGATGGAGCTGGAAAAGATCATGCTCAGTGAGATAAGCCAGAAAGAGAAAGAAAAATACCGGATGGTTTCACTCATAGCAGGAGTATAATGGACCAGGCGAGAAAATAACAAGAATAATGAACAACCATATACCAGAGACATTTTGCGGGGGTGGAGTGGGGAATGGGATCAAAAATGGGGGGGTGAGGGAAGTGCACGGGACTATGGTGGTGGCACACGGGTGACTTGGTGATGGGAAACCCGCAGGGATTACAACTGAGATGGAAAAAAAATGTACGAAATGATGTAAAACTAAACTGTTATATTATTTAAAAAAAGAAGAAGAAAGGGGGTGCAATGGGGGCACGCTCAGCTCTGCTTCCCTGCAGCCTTGTGCAGGAAGTGAGAGGCCAGGCAGCGGTTCCCAGCTCACATTCTGATAAGTTCGAATTTCAGGTAAAACGCGGTGTTGTCCAGTCAGGGAGCGTCCCAAGCCCAGCACGGGCCCCACTTACCAGGGACAGTTGCTCTTCATCTGCCCCCATTCGCTCAGCCTGGCCCCTGGCACCTGGCCCTCGCCCAGGTCCTGCCCCCGCCCCCGGCCCCCCCACACGGCCTGCTCCCAGGCTGAGGTGTATCCGTGACACTAAGCCCCAGGTCACGTGTCCTTCCTCCCTTCACCCCCTTGTCAGAATGTGAACCCTGAGGGCAGAGGCGATGGGGTGTTCACCTCAGGCTCCCCAGTGCACCCGACATGGGTAGAAAACCACCTTAAGACCCAATGAAATAGACCGCAGTGCCTCTAACCTGCACCCCTGAGTCCTGCGGTTAGGGGGTGCATGTCTAAGTAACCGGGGTCTCAGGAACAGTCCTGAGGGTGAGCGGGAGCCGCGGCTCCTCGGGGCCTGGTCAGGGCCAGGGGCCTTGGCAGAGCGCAAGGGCAGAGGCGAAGAGCCAGGAGTGGGGAGACGCTGGGGAGGCGCGTTCAGGGGAGCAGAGGTGCACCCTTGCTTTTTCCAAGCAAATCTCTTCGGTGTCCTGTTTGAGATTATTAAGCGAGTAGGGTCCTTCTTCCTTTCCTGAGGGTTATTTTGACAGCGCCAAGGAAGGCAGACGGGCGAACTGACGCAAGGCAGCCGGTCACACTGGCAGTCTGCAGAAAGCTGATCCATTATCACCAGGACAAAGGGAGTGGCTGAGCTGATGCGGGTTTGCACAGAACACGGCTCAGTCTGGCCCCACTGGTTTCGAGAAAGTTTATTTTTGTCTTCCGTTTCTTGGTTTGAGGTACAAACATGGAAGAGTCCTTAGTCACTTTTATACTAAAGACACAGCGGTCAGGTACATTTATCAATGCTTTGCAGCGTCTACAAGTTGTTGCCCTTAAAATAATATGGTCAGATGAATTTTTTTTAAAGATTTATTTATTTATGTATCCAGACTGGGGTGCAGGCCAGAGGTGAAGGGGCGGTGAGAGGCTTCACTAGCAACAGAGTGGGGAGTAGAACAGGCCGACTGATGAAGTCCACTGCAGAGGGGAGCAGCGGGCAGGTCAGGAGAGGTCTGCTGTGCCCTGGGGGTCCCCTCCGGGGCAGGCGGGGTTCTAACTCCTGCTGCAGTGGCTTTAGCTCCTCAGTGCTGTGCTGTAACCCACTGCGCCACCAGGGAGAGCCCAGGTCAGATAAATTTAAACCTGGCCGTACGAAGGATTGTGAAAAGAAAAGAATCCCCACAAATTGATTTTGCACGTTAGTACAGTTTCTTTTCAGCGATTCCTCGGGACTCCTTACAGCACCCCTCTCCCCCACCCAGCTTGCGGCCCTAAGGTGAGAAGAAGTTGTGTTGAAGGTTCAGGCTGGGGGGCTGGTGGCCAGGGAGGACCACCCCAAGAGTAGCTTTGCTGCCATTTGCACGAATCTCTCCACTCTGGAAAGACGCCGTTTGAACCTCTTATTCTTTTTCTTTGTTTCCCTTTTATTTATTTATTTTAATTTTATATATTCTTATATCATTCTTCATTTCTATACACCATACACTTTATCATCTTCTGTGCGGTCCCCAAGAAATCCCCACCACCAGTTCACCCACGTGCCTTCACTGGAGTCCCGTGTGCTCTTCCCCCTCTAGCTTTATCCAGTGTCCTCCTCCTCCCTCCTGAAGAATGTCTCTCGTTTATAGTTGCCTGTTGATTTTGGTTTTGCTTTGTTATAATTACTTCCCCCCACCCCAATCCCTTATTTGGGTCCCCTACATTCCTCCTACAAGAGACACCATCCGGTATTTCCTTTTTCTCTCTGGCTAGTTTCATTGAGCACGATCCCTTCCAGCTCTATCTGTGTGGCTGCAAATTCAGTTCAGTCAGAAACTGTAGAGACCTAGGATAAGCAGACCCCCGAGCTGGATAGCAGAGATGATGAACAGAGAAGGCCTTGGGACTGCGAGGCAGTGGCAACCCAGGTAACTTCCATTTCTTTCACCTTCTCACCGTCAAATATATTAGCTGTTGCAGCTCAAAAACTTACCTGAATGCATCCACCACTGTTCTGCTCTTTCCACTGGTCTCCCCATTTCCACTCTGGACACACACAGTAAGCTGATAATGTCCCCCAAAGAGATCAGTTTTTATTCATTAGAACCTCTAAACGTTACCTTACTTGGGAAAAGCGTCTTTGCAGAAGTGATTAAATTGAGAATCTTAAAATGGCAGGATTATTCTGGATGATCAAGGTAGGCCCTAAGTGTCATCACAAGAGTCTTTATAAGAAAAGGCAAAGAGAGCTGTGATCCATCTCGGAGAGGAGCAGGTGATGTATCCACAGAGGCAGACAGGATAGTGATGCAGCCACAAGCCAGGGAGTGCCAGAAGCCACCAGAAACTAGCAAACACCTGAATTTTGGCCCAGTGACCCCAATTTCCTTCTGGCTTCCAGAATCTTTATTCAAGTCCTGATGTTTTAAAGCACAGGGCTCTGGTCATTTGTTATAACAGGAAACTAAGATCCATTTTCCACGTAGAAGCCAGAGTGAAATTTTAAAGCTGAAAACTGGACCAAGCCCTGTGCACGAATGATCACAATTCAGAGAAGTGCCAAGTGCCAGAAGGTGTTTGTTGAACAACTGGAAATCTGAATGTAAACTAGAATGTAAGATGAGATAGAGGAGTTGTGATTTTTTGAGATGTGGTAATGTTACTGCGGTTACTCAGAAAAGGTCCCTGTCCTTGTGAGATCCGGCTGAAGTGCTTATGGGGACAGTGTCCTCCAGTGACTCTCAAGCAGTTTGTGGGAAAAGATTTTTTAAAAAAGATTTATTGATGCATGCATGCAGAACTCCGGTATAGGCCAGAGATGGGGGCTGGTGAGGGGATTCACCAGAGACAGAGTGGGGAGCAGAACAGGCAGATGGACTGAAACACACTGCTGAGGGGAACAGGGGGAGGTGGTCAGGAGAGGTCTTTCACAGAGAGACAGACCTCTCTATTCTCTGCACCTTGTAATGACTAGATATAATACAGAAATTATGGCCTTGATCTTGTGCAGGGAGCTGCAGTGAGGACAGACAGCCAACACGGAGGATGAACAAACCAAAGACAGAAAGACACTGGATCTTGGTGACCACAGCGAAACCCTGAAGTAACCAGCCATCTCAGCGTCTGCCCGATGATACCTTGGTAAGTAAGAAACGCCCTGGCCCTCCCTGGTGGCGCAGCGGGTTAGAGCACAGCGCTAAGA
>NW_004567103.1:4112801-4136579 GCF_000260355.1 Condylura cristata | reverse complement strand
AAAGAAAGAAAGAAAGAAAGAAAGAAAGAAAGGCCCATTTGGCTTGGGTGTTTCTGTTGTATGTATTGAAAGTCATTCTTGTGAAACAGTTTAATACACATCCCTAAAAAAATCACAAGCTATCCATGTGTTCATTTAAAGTAAATTTTAGCTTATGTTTCCCATTCTGATCTTAAAAGTTTTATATTGCATGCAAATTTATAAAGTGAATATATAAATCGTCTCAATCTGGGAGCACAAGCAATACAAATATGATTAATATTAAAAGTCAGAGTTTCCCTCGAGTTCTGCCTTTGCTTCCTCCCAAGCTAATCACATGTCCTTACTAGGAAACTGTCAACTTGTTATGCATTCTTCCAGATCTTTTTCTGTGTATGAAAGTGACACATACACATTTAGAAAACGTAACCTGACTATTTACAAGAGCAACAAATACTTAAAACCTACAAGAACTTTTTAAAATATACAAACTTTTGCTCACAGTGAGTTGAAATTATTTAAAATTTTCACTTTATAGAAAAACATTAGTTATCATTCACTTTAGATGTTCTACCTTAGACTACATAGATAGTCCTGCAATAACTTTCTATAACTTTATAAAAAGATTAAATTATGTATTTAAAGAAAATATATTGATCTCACTGAATGCTGATCCATAGTGGTTAGAAAATATACACGAACTATTAATGTTGTAATTCTAATCTCAGCTAGTCCTGTTATATTTACAGACTATTCTACCTGCCATAATTTTTGCAACCATTTCTCAGTTACACTTTTCTTCCAACTAGAGTTGAGGACTATGATTTTAAATGAATATTAAAAAAAAAAAAAAGGGAGCATTTAACCTGTTGGAGACAAGAGAGTTATAGAGTCTCTTGGACTGAAGAAAATACTGTATGAGCCCTTTTTTAAAAACATCTTTTCTACTTCATATATAAACTATGCCCATATTATTATAAAAAAATAATCTGAGTCATTTATAATTACAATTAATAGAAAAGTGTGCAATTACAATAAATTCAACTACAATTAATAGAAAATCCAATTTAAAGTGACTTCAGTAAGGAAATTTACTAGTTTGTATAACTAGAAAATCCAAAACTAAGGCAGACTTTTGCGTCAGTTTAATTGAGCAACTCAAATATTGCTTTACAATTTCTGAAAGATTAAATTTCTTTTTATATATCGTCCTTAACTTTTGAAGCATCTCTTCATCCCAAAGCAGGTGACTTGTGGTGGCAAGGTGGTGCCCGCAGTTCCCAGGATGCCTCTCCCAGACCCAGGGAAGGAGCAAAGGTTTCTACAGAGTCTTTGGCAGGTGGCGGGGCTTGTCCCTGTCTGGGCCATCTTGAATGCGTGTCTGTCCTGGCCACCAAAGGAATCCTTTCTCTTGATTGGCTTAGGTCAGGACTAGAGGCTGGTTGAGTGTGAGATTATTGTACAATAGTGTAGTTTAGGCAATACAAGACCTTCCCCGGAACTGGACAATGCCCACAACTGGCAAATGCCCACAAAATGCTTGGATGTTCCCTGCAACGTGGGAAGGAAGGATGTTGAGAAGCTCCGCCTAAGATGTACCCCCTTGAAGGCTGAGGGCTTCTGCACGCAAGAGCCAGAAGTTACCTTCACATGGTGGACCTATGAGGGAATTTTGATGTTCTTTTTATGTTTATCTGTATTTTACATTTTTGACAACAAACACAGAGTCCTTGAGAAATTTCAAGAAGAAAAGGCTATAAAAATGAGGGGGAGCTGGTGTCTAACACTTGTAATGTCATTAGCAGCTTGAGGTATTTAAAGCAGACATGTTGGCAAACAGGAAATCTGAGTTGTCAGAATGCTACCAACTGTTCCTTGCAGAAGCTTCTAACTGTTCCTCTCTGGCCTGTTATGAAATTGTGGTCATTTCTATGGGCACAATCTGAGATCTCTGAAGTTAGTCTGCCTTAAAACCACTCGTTGCAGTGGCTTGAATTTTTAGAAAAAATTCTCCTCATCATTTTTAAATACCAGGGGAAAAAATTGTCAGGCCTAGAAGCGGTTCAAAAGCAAGCGTCTGTTTGCCAAGGGACCCCTGTGTGTAGAGCAGGGGATGTTGACCTGACTTCTTCCACTTCCTTCTTGGACAGAAGCCACTGAACATTCTTTCAGGAAGTAGCCACCACAGAGTCCCCAACATTCCCCGAGGCCTTGCAACTCTTTATATGTTGACTTGCAGCGTGACACGCCACGAAGACACCATGGTAGGGTCTTGGGGCTGAAGACTCAAGATTCTGGAGAATTGCAGGGGGAACATGTCTGCCCTTAACTCCCGTTGATGCTGGGTATTGAAGTGCTTCCTAGATTTGCAAAATAACTTGCTGTTCTTCTCTTTCTGGAAGAGAGAATTCATCTTTCTACTGGCAGAAAAGACCTCCCCTGCTCCAGTCAGGTAAGGATTTCTCATGTCACTCTGGGAATACCATTTCTCAAGGTTATTACTGCTTGAAATGGATTCTCAGCTCTTCATTTTCAGAAACTTGATTTTTATCTCATCATGCCTTTCTGGAATTATCCCATGATGATGGAAAATAATAGACAAGCTTTTTTCTTTTTTCAGTTTCATGAGGAGAGCTCTTCTTACCAAAAGGATAGACATGCCCAGGTTGAGTGGGCAAAGCTGTCTGGTTTCAGTAGGGAAAGACATGGGAGAGGCCAGAAGGTGGATATTGGGTGCTCTTAACTATCCTGTGTTTCTCTGGGAATGTCATCCATTCCTAACCAATTAAATTTTTCTAGAATAAGGTCCATGCCTGTCTATTCAATTTTGTGTCCAGAGCGCCTAGAACAGTAGGAGGGACTCAGCACAATCGTGATGAATGAGTGAGTGGAAAGCCGCCTCTCTGCATCAATGAATCCCTTATTATTTTCAAGAGTCATTGTTCTCTGAAAAGTTTCCCTTGTAGTAATATTAGACTCCCCACTGTGGGCTTCTTTAATTCTTTAAACTGAAGCATTTAACTCACAGTATTGGGACTACCTGCTTAGCTGTCTTTGCTGAAAGATCATGAACTCCATAAATGTAAGGAGTCGGTCATTTTTCCATTTGAGTAACTATCGGCTCTTTTCTTAGTATTCTGGCTCGTAGTGGCTGCTCATTGAATAAAATAATACTGTGGTGGCCTCATGATCTCTCAGCTTGTGGGATATATATGATATCTGATATATTGACAATTGGACAAGCATATTACACTAATCAGGCCATTTTGCATCTTCAGTGTTCGTGATGCATTCCTATTTCGTTGTTCATTGCTCGTCATTCTTCTAAGGAATAAGCACCCCTTTAGTTTCAGTTGTTATTTCAATAAAACAGAGAGTTGAACCAAACCATGAGGTGGATTCCATGGGTACATTTCCAGAATTAGTCACTTCCTGAGGTTATACCAAGAAGCAGGCCATGACAAAAGAGCATATCCCTTTTGGGTTTTGGGGTTCTTACACTTTGGTCCCAGTGTGGTTCCTCTATCTCTCACAGCTCAATTCTTTTATCTTCTATTGTTCTCTGTCTGGAGGCTGCCCTTCCTCTGGTAGGTATGCTCGCCTTCCCTTCCAGTCCCATTTTCTTGGAACCCCAGGTGGGGGGTTTTATGGCACCACTCTGACAACTGTAAAAGCCGATGGCTCTGTGATCCCCCAGTCCTGGACCAGCTATAATAGTCAGTGGCTTGGGAGAGCTTCATAATGCAGTGCTTTAACCTGTTGTGCCACCAGGGAGAGCCATGGAATTTTTTTTTTTAAAGATTTATTTATATATGCATTCAAGAACTAGGGTACAAGCCAGAGGTGGGGGAGGGGTGAGAGGATTCACCAGTGACAGAGTGGGGAACAGAATAGGTGGGCTGGCTGAAATAACACTGCTGACAGGAACAGTGGGTGAGACAGGAGAGGTCTGCCCTGCCATGAGGGTCACCTCCCTGGCCGGGGATTGAACTCGTGATGCAGTGGTTGCAGATAGCTTCATAATGCTGTGATTTAACCCCTAGCACCACCAGAGAGGCGCCGGTATGTGTCTAGTGTTACTAATAACTTTTTTATGTTGGGATTGTCTACATACAATATTATACCACAATAACAACAGTTTCACTTTTCTGACTTGAATTCCCTTATTTCCTATTTTTGGCTGATAGCTCTGGTCAAAACCTCTAATGTTAGGTTAAATAGAATGGGTGACAATAAGTATCCTTTTCTTGTTCCTGATCCTAAGGTGAAAGCTTTCAGTTTTTCATCATGAAGCATTGCATTGCTATTGGGTTGTGAAATATGACTTTCACTTATTCTCATCTTGTTTAGATTTTTTTTAATCATAAATGGATAATGATTTTTATCTAATGTTTTCTCTGCATCTATTGATATTATCACATGATTCTTAGCTTTTGTTGATATGATGTATTGCATGACTGCCTTACATATATTAAACCATCCTTGTTTAATTCAATTTGCTAGTATTTTGTTGATGATTTTTGTGTTGTTGTTCATCAGGGGTATTGCTATATAACTTTTCTGCCTTCTGCTGTCAATATTAGGGTAATGTTTGTACCACCAAGTGTATTAGGAGCATCCCCCTTATATTTTTAAAAATAATTTGAGCAAAATGGGCATTTGTTCTTCTTTAAGGGTTTGATAAAATTCACTTGTAAAGTTGTAAAGTTGTCTTGTCCTGGATTTTTGTTTAGGGGAAGATTTTTTATTGTTATTCCTATTTCTGTGATTGTGATTGGTTTATTCAGCTCATCTCTTTCTTCCTAGATTGACCTTGGTAGAACATATTGATCTAGAAATTTGTCCATCTCAAAATCATCAAAATCATTGGCATATAATTGTTCATAGTGTCTCTCTTATAATCCTTTGTATTTCTGCACCATCTGCGGTGATTTCTCCTCTTTCACTTGGGATCCTGTCTATTAATGTTTTCTCTGTTCTTTGCCTATCTTGAGATTTGTCTATTTTGTTTAGCTTCTTGAAGAACCAACTGTTAGTTTCATTGCTGATGAGTGTGTGTGTAGTCTTTTTGATCTCTATTTATAGCCACTCTTATTTTTACTATTTTCACCTTTGGGTCTTTGTTTTTTTCACGTTGCATTTACTGTAGTATTCACTTATTCATTTGGGATTTTTCTTGCTTGAAATGCAATTATCTTTCCTCTTAAAATCACTTTTGTTGCATTCCAAAGATCCTGGTAACTTATACCTTCATTTTCATATGTCTCAGGTATTTTTTGATTCCTGCTTTAATTTTCTCTGTTATTCAATAGCTATTAAATAGCATATTGTTTGTTCTCAATACAGTCATTGTTTTTCCTATTTTTTCTGTTCCAACATATGGCCTATTCTTGCAAATGCTCTATGTGCTCTTGAAAAAAATGTGTATGCAGTAGCTTTCAGAGGAATATTCTGTAGATGTCTGTGAAAACTGAAGTAGCTTCTCATTTAAGACTATTGTTTCCTTATTTATTCTGTGCCTTGTTGATGTGTTCATTGTTTTAAGTGGGATGTTAAAGTCTCCTAGTATTATTGTGTTTTTGTCATGATTGTTTTCAGTTTTGTTCCTGTCTTAACATATCTTTGTGCTCCATCATTTGGTGCATATATATTTATGAGTGCTATTTCTACTTGCACTAGGTCCTGAGTCACAATATAGTGTCCATATCAGATCTTACCACCTTTTCTAATTGGAAGTCCATTTTATCAAGTATAGTTGATCCTATTTTTTTAGTTGCCACTTGCTTGTATAAATGTTGTCTAGTCTTTAATTCTAAGTCTGCGTTTTTATGAGATGACTTTTTCATGACCAGCAGAAGGTTAGATTTTGTTCTGAAATTCATTCAGCTACTCTATATCCCTTTTGATTGGTGAATTCAGGTCATTTACTTTTAAGGTGATTATTGAGACAAGTGCTCTTGTTATTTTGGTTTGCTTGTCTTATTTTCAAGATCTTCTTATCATGTTTTATTTAGGTTATATTTCCATTTTCTTTTGTGTTCCTGCTATTAATTTGTTTGAGGCACCGCTGATGTTAGTATATGATGGGCTATTTGTGTCATCTTTTGTATGGTCTTGTCTCTGACTTGTTCTGACGCATCACCCGTTACTCTCTTTTCCCTCCTCTGTCAAATGATTTATGTGCTGTTATTGCTTTGTTCTTTGTTCTGATGCTTTATAATAACCTCCTAAGTCTTCTTCTATGTGTGGCTTGGTAGTGATAAATTATTTTAGTATTTGCCTTTTAGTGAAGCACCTTACTCTTCTTTCAGCCTCGATACTCAATCCTGCAGGCTAAGGATTCAAAGCTGGAAATATTTTTCTTTAAGCACTTTAAAGGAAGCAATAATAACAAAGGGATAAACAAGCATCCCTTTGTGCTTATAATCTTCTACTGAAACCTCTGCTCAGTCTGATTGGTGTCGCCTTCTAGGTCACCCTTGTTTCTCTTGACTTTTTAGTAGCCTGCCCATGTCATCGACTTTTAACTACTTTATTATAATAATTCTTAGTGTGTTGCAGCCTCCGGAGCAAGCCAGTAACCCTTACTCTGCTTTCCTGTTCCACAGCTCCCCCACAGTGCGCTGGGCATCAGCTCTGCACCCCGTACTCAGTGCCGAGCTGGCTGGAGATTGCTCGGTGTTGGTGTGTGTCCCTAGGGGCTCCGCCCGCTGCTGGGAGACTGCCCCCGGCCACTGCAAACACTGTTCATCTTCAATTTCCCCTCCCCCTCCACCAGATCACTGTTGCTAGTTGGTGCTGCTGGGATGGGTTTTTCCTCCAGGCTTCTGGCTGTGCTCTGCTACAGTCCAGCTGTGAGTGTTCGAGGAGGAGAGTGACGCCCCCACTCTGCCGCTGCCCTGTGCATCCCCTCCGTCGTGACGTCTTTGGACGCCTCCTCATCATTTCGGTTAAACCTGGAAGTTCACCAGTATCTAGCTCTACACACGATGCCCTTCAAATACTTGTCTGCCTTTAAATTAGATTTTTTTTGACAGTTTCCTTTCTGCAGACACTTACAAGCTCTTCTTTATCAGATTTGCCCTCATTTCCTAGCCACACTGTTAGCCTTTTTTGGTGATTTTGTGGCTTCCCAAAGGGTATCTCTACTCTCTTCCTTTTCCTCAAGCAGCCTTACTTCACTGTTTTTGGGTGTTCTTGCCTTTTCCAGGAAGCTTGTCCAGCTGGTCCCATGCCTGCATTGTCTGAGATTCATCTCACCAGCTCTTTACTGGTTTTTCAAGCAGGAGAAGGAAGAATAACTCCCTTGGATTCTTGGGGAAAGGAGAAGGACCTTATCATTCTATAGCCAAAGGTTTGTGGTTTCTCCTATTCAAAATATGGGAATTTGACCTATGTTTTGCTTTCCCTCATAAACTATGTCAGAGTTCATTCTTGTCCTCTTTTCCAAGTAAACGAAGTACATTTCTGAAGGCAGAACCCCAGCATTTATCACAGTGAGTGTAGTTGCACAATACATGTAATGCTTACCCAAGCCAGCGCACCTTGGGGGTGGGGAGTGTTGGGGGGACCATTGGAAAGAGGTCCTGAAGCAAGTCCCAGAAAGCTGGCACAACAGGTGATACCAGGCCCTCCCTGGGGGTGTAGCAGGTTGGGTCGCGGCACTGCAAGTTGGCATCAGCCGCTTCAGTGCTGGTTTGATCCCCCACCAGGGAGTGACCCACATGGCCAGCAGACCTCTCCTGACTCGCCTGCTGCTCCCCTCAGCAGTGGACTTCGTCAGTTGGCCTGTTCTGCTCCCCACTCTGTCTCTGGTGAGTCCTCTCACTGCCCCTGCACCTCTGGCTTGTACCCCAGTTCTGTGTGCATCAATAAATAAATCTTTGGGGAAAAAAGGTGATGCCATATCAATGTAACAGCCACCATGTGGCCCCCACATTTTCGTATCCACGAGTGTCTTCCAAGTTTCTCTGCCTGTTTCTCCTCCATGTATCTCCTATCACATCTCCTTCCCAACAGCCCCCGGGTGCTTGTCAAGTTGCTTCTGCAGGAGTTCTCCTGTCCACCTGCCTTTTGTGTTAGGCAGCTTCCCCTGGCCGCTCAGCTCTGCCTAGTAGGTGGGGTAGTAACAGGGTACTCCCCACAGAGTGAATGCGTGCGTGCATGTAGCATAGACGAGGGAGTGAATAGATGAACGGGTGTTACATGGAAACGTGGTTATGGGCACAGAATTTTAAATTCTGCTTATATGTTTTTTGCTCATTCAAAATGTAGGTGACATTATAACTGGGGTGTTCACGGTTAATAATAATTTTGTCACCAGTACTACAAATGTAAGGTTTTTTGAAAGACATGAAATACAGTCACGGATAATGTTTTCAAAAGTACATTAACAACAATAACACATTAGATAAAAAGATAAAGGTAATGGTCATGTTTTCAGATAATAGCAGAGTAAGATTGAAATGGGCATTCGTTGTACAAATAGGACTCAAATTTTGTGCAAATTCCAAACGGCAAATAAATGCTAATGAAAATAGGCAAGTAAAAGTGGACTTGGCTATGGGAAATGGAAGTCCATTACAATGGCAGCAGAATTTCTATGAGATATATCCTAGCTGAAAAAATATTATAAAATATATATGCTTGTGACAACTGAGAGAAACCAGTTCTGTATCATTAAGTAAAGGGTCATCTATTATGTACTAAGTAAAAGTTCTTAGAGCAGGTAAGAGGTTTAAGTATTCCATGAATTTTCACTTTCAATTATAGGATTTATCTAAAAATCATAGCTTTCTGATCCAGAGTCTACTTTGCATGGCACATAGAGTCAATTATAATATATGTTACACAAAGAGCTCTAATAAGGATAGGAGTATTTAACTGAGCTATGCTATTGGTAGATTTCAAAACAAAGAAAATTCTTTCATCAATGAAAGAAATTATAGCATATAAAGGGGTCAGGAACAGTAGCTGTAATTAAACTGTATCTGAATTGGGGGAAATAGAATTAAATCTAATGGAAAGTTTATAATGTTGAACCAGAGGGAGAGTTGTTGATTCCAACTTTACCAAGATTGTATTGTTACAGGACAGGAAGAGGGATACCCCAAACCCCCAAATCTGCCTGCTCTAAATAGGTTTCGCCATCTGCTACTAAAGACAAAACATGTAAGACCTTCGATGGAAAGGAACTTTAATACAATCGTGTGCAATAACTGCAGCTAGGTAATTTGGGGGGGGTGGAGGCAGGGACAGCTTTGGAAGTTTTGTTCTAAATAATGAGTGACGGTCCCTCAGGCCCCATGTAAGGTTCCGTCTTAGAACACAGCTTGCTCATTGCCACAGGGAGGGCAGGGTGCGGGCAAAGTCGATGTGGGAGGGGAGAGAGCGGGTGGAGGGAGGGCCTTGGGGGGGGCACACGGGGCAGGGAAGTCTCCAGAGCCCGAATGAGGAATCCAGTTATGGCTTCCGCAGCAACGCGGGCTGCTACAGCAGATGCCTGGGGCGCTAGGCGGAATGCGGGGTGCGGAGCAAGACCGAATAATGGGGAACAGACATTAGCGGGGTGGAACCGGCAGCGGAATCCCAGAAGTTGCTGCTGGTGGCCGAGGGGAGGGTGTTGGCCATGACATGAGAGTTCAAGGGCCAGTAGCCAGAGTCGCTGGATTCCCCAAGACCAGGGACCAGTGGTTGCTCCCACTTACTGGGGTTTCCCTGGCATCTTCACTGTGTCCCTCAGTTTCTGTATCAGTGAAGACATTCCAAGGGTGTCTGTGTGTGTGGGGGGGGTGTCATCAAGGAGGAGGCATTTAATGAGGGCAGATGAGAATGCATCTGTAAGCTTTGGATTAAAAAATCTGCAGTTAAAACAAAGCTTGACAATGACCATTACAATCTCTGGAGAACTGGAAATTAGGGGAAGTAACTATCTGGAGTTCAGTAGCGTATCAAGGCACAACAGTCCATGACAATACAGAAAATTCTCCACAAAGGCTGACAACACAATACACAGGGGGAGAAACTCCACCTTCAGCAGGAGAAACTCCGCCTTCAGCAAAAGACTTCATAAAGAGATACAGAAATTCAGAGTCGAGGACACTGTCATGGAAGTATCTCCATATGTCCTTTAGGAAATCAGTGTAACTGTTGTGCCTCTTCGGGGTCCATGTTACATGGTTTTGAAATCTGGGGGCCAGCATGAAAGAACACAAACCCATGTAAGTGAGCTCAAGTGAAGGGATCGTTTTTAGAGCCCCCAGACAGAAACTGCAGAGCACTGAAGTGGAATCAGAGATGCAGTAGTCACGGTTGCTCTGTCTTGCCAGACCTTGTTGTCTTCTTGAGGGCTCCTTTGCCCTTGTTTCTCTTCACATCGCTGTCTCCTCCACTCATCCTCACTCTGCCTCTAAAAGAACTTTGCTTTTGCTTCTGCTAAGACACAGCTTTGAATTCTTTCATGGCCACTGCCAAGAACAGGGCAGTTACCCCCAAATCTGGAAATCAGATATCTGCCCCGGGTACAGTCAGTTTTGCTAGACGGGATGCAGTACTCTGGGTCTTGAGAAATGACGACTCAAGCCCAGGAGACCCATCGCCTCGGCTGGATGCTGGGAGCGGCAACACCTCTCTGCCGCAGACTTTCACAGAGCAGCTGACGCTGTAATCTGCAGGTTCTGATGCCAAGCCGAGTCTGCTCCTGACGGGCAGGACGCCTGTATTGTGACACCAGCATTTTCAGAGAAGAGTTTGCTGGAAATCATCTGTCAAGAAGACAGGAGCAAAAACCTCAAATCTGTCTTTTACCTGGGAGCGGGGAGGGGTTTGTATTTTGGGAAGCAGGCCTGAAAACTAAAGTAAAATTGTGTGCGATAAGTAGTGAATTTGGCTGAACTCTACAGGACAGCTACAAGCTGGCAGATCTGGGCCCTTTTGCGAGGACTGGATCTTCCCGGTGGGAAGACTCCTTTGCTTCTGAGTGTGGTTCTCTTTCCTGACCTGTGGTCTGTGACGGCAGAGGCATGAAGGGTGTAGGACCGTAACTGACGTCACGTTCTGTTGCTTTTATGAAGACAAGTGTCAAAGGTAGTTACCCACATCCACTGTTCCTTCTGATGGGGCAGGCCATGGTTCCAGTGCCCCAGGCTGCTGCCCAGGGTGCCAGGGTGCCATTGCTATGAGCTCGTGTGCTGCTGTGTAGCCTTACCACAGCTCCTCCCTCAGCAGAGAGTTTTGACGAGACCCTTTCTCTTTTTCTTTTTCTTTTTTAAAGATTTACTTATTGATGCATACAGAGCTGGGGTACTGGCCAGAGGAGCAGGGGGTGAGAGGATTCACCAGAGACAGAGTGGGGAGCAGAACAGGCCGACTGATGAAGTCCATTGCTGAGGGGAGCAGCGGGTGGGCCAGGAGAGGTCTGCCGCACCATGTGGTCACCTCCGGGGTGGAAACCGAACTCATGCTGAAGTGGTTTTAGCTTCTTAGTGCTGTGCCACCAGGGAGGGGCACCTTTTGGGTTTTTATGGAGACTTCATTATATAGGCATGGTTAAATCATCAGCCTTGGTTATTGATAGAACTATCAGTTTCTCTCCCCTCCATGGACTTGGGGGGTATTTGGGGGAATGGGACCAAAATTCCCAACCCTTTAATCACATGGCTGGACCCCCCAGAAGTCAGTCCCTTCCTCTGGATAACCTCAGGACATTCCAAAGTCACCTCATTGATATAAAAAAAGATGTCTGTCACTCTCAGTTGGGAAATTTCAAAGAATTTAGGAGTTCTGAGCCAGAAATGAGTTGAAGACCATATATATGTGTGTGTGTGTGAAACACATGTATTTCTTGTATGTTATAGTAGTACAATGCTCTTCCCTGCAATGAAGACTCCAGATGCTTTCTCCATCCTTGATCCATGTCAATGCTACCTAAGACTGTGATGTCTTACACAGCAAAGAACGGTGCTGTCTATTTCTTGTGGTTCTACACAAGGTCAGAGAGCTAGAAAAACCCATACAAAGTTTTAACACAAATTCACTTTTTCTTGTTCCTTTCTCCTGCAGGAGTCAAGTTCCCCTGAAGACCATGAACTTGTCTTCTGAGCCCTGCAACATATCAGACTGGCTGAGAGTAGAAGCAACAGTGAAGGCCTCCGTGTACTTGGTCACTTTCTCTTTTGCCACAGTCATCACTATCATCATTATTGCAGTAGTGTCACAAAACTTGAAGCTGAGGCGAGAGGTCCGATACGTCCTCCTCTGCCACCATCTGCTCTGCATCTCCTCCTACTGTGGCCTGGGGGTGGTCTTCCAGGGGATGCGTGCCCTGCTGGCGGACATCCCTGTGCTGATGTGCTGGGTGGTGTTTGGGGTACAGCTCTGTGTCGGAGAAGGGATTCTCTTCACTCTGACCCTAATGGCTGTCAACACCTACCTGGTGATTTGCTGGCCATTGAAATCTCTGTCCTTTGCAAATTTACTGAAGCATAGGATTCTGGCAGGGACTTGGATACTCATCATATTCAAGAATGTCTGCTTATTCCTCATAGAAAGCACTTACTTCACGCAAGCTGCTATTTTAAAATCTGAATCGCTTTGCCCGGTGGCCCTAAATGGCACTGCTGCCAGAGTCATTGGAATGATCTTCCTTCTCTTCCCTTTGTCTGTCATTCTTGTAAGTTACTATCTGATCTACCAAGAAGGGAAACGGGCTGGCCATTTTAATAGCTCAAATATCAGAGCAAGAAAGACAGTCCTTCTCCATTTAGTACAGATGGGCTTGCATGTGATCCCGACCCTGATATTCATAGGTTTGGGAAAGATGTGTGGAATGTTTTCCTTTGTTTTAAATCTGGTGCTTTTTGGAGTCTTTGCATTTGCCCAGTGTTTCAACCCTCTGGTCTATGGACTCTGGAATCGAGAGTTGCAAAGCAGGATATGTCAGTGGGTGGACTGCCATGTCCGGTGCAGCCAGACGATCAACCACAGAGGACCAGTTTAAATAGAAGCAATGATCAGTGCTGATCACTCAGCCGTCAGCTTGGGTTGAGGATTTGCCTTTCATGCAGCCTAACAGTAGAGCCTTGATTTGACTTGGAAGTAACATGAGCGAGTCAAAGGTACCATTTCCCCCTGTGTGTGGTGTATACAGACAGTGGGCTGTTAGCCCACCTTCCAAGAGAGCCTGTCACATACTACAGTGTGAACGAACCTTGGGGACACGATGCCAAGTGAAAAAGGCCAGTGACAAAAAGACAAATACTGTCGATTCCACGTCTATAAAGTATCTGAAGTACAAATCCACAGCCTCAGAAGAGAGACTGGCAGTTGCCAGGGGCTGAAGAGAGGAGGAATTCAGAGTCATTTTATGGCTATAAGGTTTCAGGTGAATGGTTATAGGTCTTCACGTGAGATCGTTCTGGAGATCTGGTTCACACAATGAAAATAGACTTAACACTACGCTTAAAATGATTAAGATGGTTAATTTTATGTTTTGTGTTTTTTTTTAACTACAACTTAAAAAATATATATATTTATATTTATATATATAAATATATAAATATATATATACACATATATATATACATATATATATACATATATATATACATATATATATATATATGTATAAATTTATGGGGTCTAAGAACTGACCCAAGTGTTCAACTAAAGGAAAGTGAAAGTTGAATCCACAAATAAGGTTTGAATGGGTCCCCAGGAAATAAATCACGTTTTCTGCACACATCCTAGCGTGTGTAAGTCCTGCTTTCTCAGCGTAGTGGTTACCAGTTAGTTATAAACAAGGCTGGTGTTCATTAAGGGTTCATGAAACATTAATTTTAAGGGAGTTTCATTTCTAGCTCTGACATATTGATGCACGCGTAACTTAAGGGTAAGTGTTATACGTGTGTTTGCATACACACACATGTAGATCGACGCGTTGCACACATGTATCCACACACATACATACCGTATGTCCATGTGTATGTTTAGAGAGAGGCTGAGAGAACAGAGACATTTACATTTCTCCACCTGCACATAAACAGTTATAAGACTTTCTTGGCCAATCGAACTTATTGTATTTCTATGAATTAAGGTCAGTTTGACCATAGTTGTGTTCATTAGACCTATTATTCATGTTGCACTAAACTTTTTTAAAGGTTTATTTATTTATGCATGCAAGAACTGGGTACAGGCCAGAGGTGCAGGGTGTGAGAGGATTCACCCTAGACAGAGTGGGGAGCAGAACAGGCAAATGGAAGAGATACACGGCTGACGGGAGAAGCGGGCGGGCCAGGAGAGGTCTGCCGCGCCATGGGGTCACCTCCCTGGCAGGGGATTGAACTAATGCTGCAGTGGCTTTGGAGATCGTCATCGTGCTGTACTTTACACCCTTCGCGCCACCAGGGAGGGCCCGCACTGAACTTCTTTGTAAGTCAGAAAAATTACTCAGCCACTTGTGCCCTAG
This sequence comes from Condylura cristata, assembly GCF_000260355.1. Classification (NCBI taxonomy): domain Eukaryota; kingdom Metazoa; phylum Chordata; class Mammalia; order Eulipotyphla; family Talpidae; genus Condylura; species Condylura cristata. Next base: position 4,122,136 of record NW_004567103.1, on the reverse strand, counting down.
ACTGCTGCTTGTCTCCCCCGCACCCCAATCATGTGTTGAAACCTAAAGCTCAGTGAGACGGTGTTAGGAGATGGGGCCTGTAGGAGAAGAGCTGGTGAGCTCAGATCACTTCGCCAGCTGAACAGGGCCCAGGGAGAGCACAACCCGCAGAGCCAAAATTATTTACCAGCTTGTCTCTTGCAGAAAAAGCCCCCCACCCCCACCCCCACCCCAGGCCTGTAAGATAGTAGTCTCACAAAACTTGCAATTGGATGACTTAGAATTGCAAATTGATTCAGGAAAAGTAGACATGAATGAATAAATGTAAGGAATACCCCAGTTAACTAATTTTCTTTGCATTTCTATTTTTATGTGGCCAAAGGTGATTTTACATTATCTTACATTATCTTTAGCCTACAAAACAGAAGTGTGAAAGTTTTTTGAATAAGTACACATTGCAACTCCTAAGAAATAAGAAAGCATGCCTTTCATTGCAACTTTCCCCTTTCCTCACACTCAATGGTAAGCTAGACTCGACACAGTCTGGGAGCCGACCGGGTAAATCGTGAAAGAAAGAAGTCTCTGGAAAGGCTCTGATAGGTCAGTTATGATCTGCAGGCTTTCTGCGTCACTTGTTCTTTCTGGCACCTGTTCCCCTGATGGCAGTTGGCAGAATAAACACGGGCGGTGACTTCTTACAGGGGCTTAGCTGTCTCCTTAGGGCCTCAGGATGGGTGCGGGGTGTTCTCTGGATTTCACTCAAGGCTCTTGGACTAGAGAGCAGTGGGGGGCCCTGGCAGCAGCAGGCCTGACCCCTGCTGAGACATGCTCATGGGCACCCCAGGAAGGTCACTGTGCTAAGAGGTCAGTAAGGGGTACAAATTTGTCTTCTGTTATATCTTCTGTCAGTATTTCTCAGGTGGCAGCCAGTGTGTCCTGCTAGAGATTCAGATGTTGCTATTTGGTAAAACAAAGGGAAACAACAGCCCCAAGATGAGTTAAGCTGTGCTTTTTAAAAAAGATCTTTACTCACTCTGGCAATGAAAAGTGAGCCTGGCTGAGAGGAAGGAAGCGGGCCATTCGTCCCGAATCCCAACTCTGGGTTAAAGGGAGAAGCCGAGTAAATACTCAGCGTCCTGGGAATTGTGCCTTTAAATGGGTATACAGAGGTATTTGCAGAAGCCTAGAAAATACATCTGTTACTTTGGAAAGTACAAAGGACAAAAATAATCAATACAGGGGACCATATGGGCCAAGAGGAACTAAAACGTAGGGTCTGACGCTGGGTAAAGGAGGAGGTCAGAGGACTTGATCTTGTGTTTCTGTTTGAAGTCAGGTTAATTTACCTACAGCAAAGCCCACCCTCCCCCTTACATGCATGTTTGATGGGTTGGACAAGTGCATCTCCCTGGCCCTTTGGGGGTCCCTGTCCTTCCCCCCCCCAGCTCCCACATTCTGTGGTTTGCTTTCCCTGGGCTGTCATCGTATAAATGAAATTATACCTCAGCAGCTGTTGGGGACTGAATTCTTCCCTCTCCCCCAAACATATAAGTCTGAATCCGCAGTACTTAAGAATAGGTCCATATTTAGAAATAAGGCCTGTGATGAACCAATGAAGGTTAAATGAGGCCACAGCAGTGGGCCCTGGGCCATGTCGGGTGTTTTTTATATGAAGAGACAGAATCAGGGAGGCGCCCTCACGGAGGAGAGGCCATCTGAGGACACAGCCAGCCAGGAAGAGAGCCTCGCCAGAAGCAGACCTTGCCAACACCTTGATCTTGAACCTGGAGTCTCCAGAAATGTAAGAAAATAAATTCCTGCTGTTGAAGCCACGCCGCTGGTGGCATTTTGTTATGGAAGCCCAGCTGATGACTACAACCGCTTTCTGAGTCTGGCGTTTTGAAATCAGTACATTTTAATTTGAGGTCTTCTCATGTTGTGGCTTGGATGGGGAGGGTGAACGTCAATATTTAGAGCCCTGTATAAAGCTGCCATCTCCTGGCAGGATCGGGAGCTGCTGGGCCCACGCCTCCCAGAACTGGTGGAGTTCTTTGCATGACAGTGAGGCTGCGAAGGTTTGTGCTCTCACACAGCACCAGCTGGCAAGTACTCGAGCTGCTTGAAATCGAAGTATGTGTCTAGTTGAACACATTTGTCCCTGAGGATCAGATGGTCTAGGGCCATGGTCTTCCTTGAGCAAACCTGGTGGGGACTTGAAGGGCCCTTGTGGAGTCAACATAAATTAGTCATATAGTTAGCTTTCAGTAAATCCTGAGTGCCCTGCGGGGGTTGGGGGGTGGTTAACAAGGGGGGTGGGGGGGGGAGAGGGAGCGGGCTCCGCCTTTGTTTCCCAGGGTTTTCGAAGCCCTAGAACTATGCCTTAGGCTTGGGCCTGCTTCTGAAGTTCTGGCCTGACAACACTTCCTATGGTTACTAATGCTGCAATGAATATTGTAAAGTTTTCCAGTTGATGGTTTCATGATCTTAGGACAGATCTGCAAAGTGGGATTGCTGGGTCATATGCCCTTCCATGTTTAGTTTCTTTAAGTAAATCCAGATTGATTTCTAGAATGGTTGCACCAATTATATCTCCATTAGTGTGAGTGGGCTCCTCTCTCTCTCTCTCCTCTCCAGCCCATGGGGAATCATTTTAGTGTGAACCATGGTCACGGTGTGCGATGATCCTCACTGTGGCTTTGACCTGCAGATCCCTCATTAAAAACAATGCTGAACATCTTCTCATGTGTCCGTTGGTCTGGAACCCTCTTTGTTGAGTTGCCTACTCAAGTCTTCTGCCCACTAATTCATGGGCAGCATGATTAATTCATGGGCAGTTTGTTTTTTTAAATTGTTAAATTGTGTGCTCTTTAAATTTATCCTGTCATTTGTATAACTTGCGACTATTTTCTCCCACTCAGTGGGCTGTCCTTTAATTACTTTTGTTTCCGTTTGATATGTAAACGCTTTTTACTTTGAGGTGATCCTAATGGTTTATCTTTGCTTTTATTTCTCTTGTCATCACAACTAAGTCTCCAAAAATCTGTGTCATCAGTGCCATGAAACGTATCACCAATGTTTCCTTCTAAATATTTTATTGTTGCATGTCTTATAGCATGTCTTATAGCATGACTTACAGCTAAGTCTTCAAACCATTTTTAATTTATGTTTTGCTCATGGAGTTAGAGAGCAACTCAATTTTATTCTTTTCTATATGGCCGTCCAATTTCCCAACATCATTGCTAAAGAGACTCTCCTTTCCTCATCCCACGGTTCTGGCTCCTTCAATCTGGACTTTCAACTACGTGTGTCTGTTTTTACACCAAAACCATTTGACTGTTGTTTTATAATATAAAGTCAGGTAACATGATGCCTTTATTTCTTCCCCTTCTCGCCTCAGGATTGCTTTTGCTGTTTGAGGTCTCTTATGATTTCATATGAGTTTTATTTTTTTCCTGAAGGGGAGATAGCCTTACAGAGAGAGGTTTACACAGAAATATCTTTTTCAAAAGCAACCTGCACCCAGCCTTCAGAAACCCTGCAAGGAAATCAACCTTTTGCCAATGACGTAGGTGGTGGTGGGGGAGGGGGTCAAAACTCTTGCCTCTTTAAAGGGGACATCCATCTTTTTTAGGACTGGGTAAAAAAAAGTTAGAAGTTGTAACCAGGACAGAAATTAGTGTCAGTTCTAGACTGAGGCACTGTGGGGGTTTTGGGGCGGGCTGAGAGGACCAGGGTCGCAGTGGTAGACAGGGAAGGAATAAGCTAAAAGGGGCAACCCCGGGTGGGTCACAGCTCAAGCTCCTTACCAGGAATTTCTCTGTCTCGCGGCCTTGCTGAGGAGCAAGGTCACTACCTGAAGACCTCCGCGAAGAGCTGGGATCTGGTGTGAACTATGCATCTTGGCTCCCAGCGTAGACCTGTCTCTGGAATCAAAGGACTGAGACAAATCAATACACAGGGACCGGGAACAAGTCTTAAATTTTAAATCTGTGTCTTTCCCAAGTAAAACCAAAAGTGGCAGTGATGAAGCTCACTGAGTGAAAAGCCTCTTCTTTCGTTAACGTCTGTGAGCGAAACAGTCTGAGGCACTTGTCCCTAAGCTGGGGCCAGAATGAAGGCGGCGCCAGGGCCCAGCGCTGAGGTGGCCCGTGTCCTGCGCGTGCGTGATGAAGGGTTAGTCTCTCAGTGATTGTTTTCGAGGTACCTGGACACCCCCTTCTGGGGACTCCGTAGGGGCGTCTGGATCCCGCTGTTGGGTCGACCCTGTCATCAACGATGACACCTGCAGACTGGGGGGTGGACACAGCTAGGGTGATGCCCTCCCTGTCAGACTCCCCCTGATGACCGGGGAGAGTGGTGGGGGTGGACAAGGCCTGGAACCAGACCACGTCAGACAGGTGCTGGCCGTGCCAGCACAGGGCTCTGCTTCCCAAGGGGGACCGAGGCGCTCCCCTAAGTCTGAGACCAGTCAGGCTCTTCTAGGCCTTTCTCGGCATGCTTCACCTTGGACGTCAGGGCCCTCCTGTTGGACCTGCAAGTCAGTGGAGAGAGAGCCCAGCACCTTTTGTTCAGGGGAAGGATGTCCTAAAGGAACTCTGCAGAGGCTTGTGGACCCCACCTCCTACTCCGACTTTCTGGACCCTACACACCACTCCAGTGATTAGAAACTACAACTCCCAGCAGCACCAGGGAGAGAACTGCAGGACCCCAGGGCGGAGCTAGCAGGAATTCTGGGTCATTTGGGGGATAAATAGGGCGCGATTGATTGCATCTCACACGCTCTCGCTGGGGAAATGGCTCTCCAGACCGCGTGACTCGGTTGCTCAGTCAGCCGAGCCGTAAGGTATTCCAGTGACTTTGTATCCCGCTCTCATTCCCTGGGTTGTTTCCTGTTCCTTTCCCCTTTGTAAATAGACCCGTTATTGACCCATTTGTGTGTCCCTGCAGTGTAACTGAATGGCGAGCGCACGGGAGAGGCCCCACAGACAGGTGGCCCAGTCCACTCTGGGCTTCCCTGTAACACTTTCACACCTGGCCACCTGCAAGACCCGGTCTAGTGCCCCGTGTCCCGTCCTCGGCCTGCCTGCAGCAGGAGTCCATCAAGTGGCTTGACCCAGAAGCCCCTCGACCCCAGGGACGCCCCCACCTGCCTCCCGACCCCCACGCCTTGAGTACCGCCCCCACTTGGCCTTGTGTTCAGAACTGAGCTCCTTTCTATCCTGAGCTCTCATTGCAGTCGTCCCTGAAGGAAGCCTGTTTTCCGCACACCACTCCAGGCGGGCCTCGGCTTGCTTCAGGGGCCGCAGTGGAGGGCCAGGCCGCACAGCACTGTGCTGCGGCTCCAGGAGGCACTACTGGTGTGCAGGGCCAGACGCAGTGGGAGCTCTCAGAGATGCCAGACGGCTGCAGGGGCGGCGGGCACAGGTCAGAAGTGCCAGTTAGTGCCACTCAGCAGTCAGCGAAGCGGGGGACCAGACGCTGCATTACAGCTCCTTGCAGATGCGGGGTACGGGCCAGCAGCGCACTTCTCTCTGCAGATAAGGCCCAGACGACAGCTGGCTCAGAGACCCCAGGCACAGGCCAGCAGCCTGTCAGTGGGCAGTGTGGGAGCAGGGGCAGGGCAGGGGCAGTGGGCAGCCTGTCAGGTGCCAAGTGGTGGTCTTCAGTCTCTATGGTGCATGATGTGACGTGAAAGCTTACTGTTTTGTTTTTTTTTAAGATTGATTTATTTATGCACACAGAACTGGGGTACAGGCCAGAGGTGCAGGGGTGGTGAGAGGATTCGCCAGAGACAGAGTGGGGAGCAGAGCTGGCTGAGTGATGAAATACACTGCTGAGGGGAGCAGCGGGGGGGGGGGTGGTCAGGAGAGGTCTGTTGCGCCATGTAAGTCAGCTCTGGGGCGGGGATCGAACACGTGCTGTAGTGGCTTTAGCTTCTCAGTGTTGTGCTGTAACCCGCTGCACCACCAGGGAGGGCCAAAAGCTTACTTTTAAAGATTTATTTATTGTGCATATAAGGATGGGGTGTAGGCCAGAGGTGCGGGGAGGTGGGGGGGGCAGGGGGGAGCTGTGAGAGAATTCACCAGAGACACAGTGGGGAGCAGAACAGGTGGATGGACTGAAATACACTGAAGGGAGCAGCGGGAGGCAGGAGAGGTCTGCTGCGCCCTGGGGGTCACTCCCTGGCCGGGGACTGGACTCAGGCAGCAGTGGCTGCAGGTTGCTTCATAGTGCTGAGACTTAGCTCCTGCACCTCTAGGGAGCCCTGAAGTGAAGGTTTGATGAATGACTGTCTGAAGCAAAGGTCTCAGTGAGTGGCTGTCTTCGAAGTGAAATTCTCAGTGAATGATGGTCTGAAGTCTTCCGAAGCCCTGCCCAGACCCTTCAGCCCACCTGCCTTTCCAGCCTGCCTGGCGCCTTTAGGAACCGGCGGTTTCCAAGGCCGAGTGGCGCTGGTGTGAGTTCAGACCTGAGTGGAGTGGACCAGGTTCAAGCCCGACTGGTCTGTCTCTACAGCTGGTGAAGGAACACCCAGCCAGCCTGTGAGAACCCGCCCTGTGCCAGGTCTGGCTGTCTTGCACCAGGGCAAGCAGTATGGGGACTATTTGGCTGTACCCCCAATCCAGGAGGGCGGGGGCTCCTCTCGTAGGGTGAGGACATGTGCTGGGTCCTATCTGTAGGCTGTTTCTGGGGGACAGGCTGTTTCTGGGGGACCGGGCAAGTCGCCCCCTGTCCTTTGGAGACTGGGGTTTTGCTGACTTCTGCTTCGCACTGAGACTGTCCCTGGTGTTGGAGTTTCCACCCTGGGGCGCTAGGAAGGAGTGGGGTGGGAAGCCAGGCTAGGCGGGGTATCTCAGAGAAAAACATCCCGCTTCCTTTAAACAAAGGTTGCCCCTCCCTTTCCCATGAAAATTACCGTCAGGAAAATGGAAACCCGGTGGCCAGTCTCAAAAGTCCACGCTTACCTCTCCTCGGCCCTTTGCCATCTACCTCCCTGGCCTGGCACTGGGGTCACTGTTCTCTTTGGGGGCCCCCTGTGTGTCCCTGGCCAGGGTCATGGGTTCTGGCCGGCATGATGGAAGCTGGTCGCCCGGGGCTGTGCCCAGCCCCAGGCAGGAGGATTGTTGGGGCCATAGCTCCGTGGGTGGCGGCTGGGCGGGCAGAGGGAGGTGCTGGGGCAACCGGCAAGACCCAAGGGCACTTGGCCATCTCCATAGCGACTGAGCTCTGGGGAGCATTTGGGGCACCGGGCTGTGTGCCCGCACTTTGCACGCATGGCTGGATCAAATGGCACTTCTTTCCTGAGAAGTTAGGGTGACTGATTTGGGGCTGGGGTAGCCCCCCTCCCCTCCATAGTCCATCAATAAAGGGGAATTTTGTTTTCACTGGGGCCAAAGGCAGGTGGTGTCAGCATACGAAAGCCAAGCCAGTGGAGGGCTGATGTGAACCAGACTTTTTACCCACGAGCCTCTGCGGCTGTACAGCCGCCTTGACTGTGTTCCTGCAGAACTGCGTGTGGGTTGGGCACGTGCAGCTGAGTGTGGACACCTGAGTAGGGGTGTGTGCGCATGCGTACGTGTGCACACCTGTGCCGAGAGGTGGAGATAAAAGCTACAGCAGCAGCAGCAGGGAGCGGGCAGGGCTGGGCTGGTGGGGGGGGGAGCCCAAAGACCCCTGGGGGGGCTGGTAGGTGGGGGAGCCCAGAGATTGCTGGGGGGCGTGGGCTGGTGGGTGGGGGAGCCCAGGGTAAAGCCCAGAGATTCCTGGGGGGCAGGGACCGGTGGTCTGTCTGACTGCCTCCCAGCCCCCCTGCCAGGTCCATGCAGTCCGCCTCCCTGCCTGGGGTGCTGCGCACCTGGTTCCCCGAGAGCCCAGGCGGAGCCCAGACGCAGAGCAGCCGCCCTGCGGGTGTCGCAACAGCCAGGCGCCCGCCCGAGCGATGACGTGCAGCAAGGCTAGCCCGTGAGTCCTTCCAGAGACGGCAGCTTGTGCTGAGCAAGTTCACTCCTCAGGGCAAATAAGGCGACTGTGTGTTTTCGAGTTTTATTGCGATGAGGTTGGTTTGTGAGCTATGGCGGGTTCCGGAGACAGCAGATGTGTAAACCCACATCTGTAAAGGGGCGACCAGGACGGTTCCGTCAGGTACTTCAGGACCCAGACTGCAGCCTGTCTCCCCTGCCCCACCCACACCAACCCCCTTCACCCCAGGCTTCCCTTCCACACCTCACGTCACCTCTAAACCGCCTTCACAGTAGGAACTTGGCCCTTTAAAGCACAAGAGGGAATCAGTGGTTGTAACAGGGGGCCCTCAGCCCCTCCCCCTCTTCCTGTCCACCCCTCACCTGGGGGACCCTCCAGGGTGGTGACCCCTGGGCTTCTTTCACGGTTGCCCCGGAGCCCTGGTCCCTCCGCAGCTCTGTGTCAAGTTGGTTGTGTGCTTCCCACGACGGCCTGTGGCTCAGATTTAATGGGGATACCAGGCAGCTGCCTCGGGAGAGAGGGGGTTCACACCCAGTTATAACCAGGCCAACATCCAAAAATGCCTCAGGATGAATTTCAGGGCACCCTCAAGTCCCTCAAAGCCGGCGCCCAGGAAAACAGCTTACAAGAGGGACCCCTGTCCAGGCCTCTGAAGGCCTGTGCACAGCCCCCCACGGGTCCCCTGAGTCCTCCCATCACCCTCACTCACTCCAACTCCTTTCTCTTCCTGGTTTAGCTTTTTCTTTTGCAAATAGCTTCATTCTTATTATTATTTCAGTTCTATTTAAACAGCTGTTTAAATACATTGCAAAACAATAAACAACCAAGCTAAATAACCATGACAATGCAAGACAGGAAAGCAAACCTCCCCAGAGAGCTGCTAAGCAGTGCAGATCCCTACAGCAGACACATCAGATACAGTTGCTCCTTTGGGGAAGCTTAAGTCAGATAAAAGAGGCCTCATCTTGGGTCTGCCCTAGTGGCATAACGGCTTAAAGCGCAGCACTATGAAACTATCTTCAGCCAGTGAAGCACAGGAGTTCCATCCCCTGACAGGGAGTGACCCATAGGGCGCCGCAGACCTCTCCTGACCTGCCCGCTGCTTTCAGTGGATCTGTCCGTTCTACACCCACTCAGTCTCTAGTGAATCTTCTCACCTGTTCCCCCCTGCACACACACCTCCTTTGGCCTGTGCCCCATTTCTCCATTTGTGTACATAAATAAATCTCTTTAAAGAAAAGGAGGGGGGGGCCCTCCCTGGTGGCACAATTGATTAGAGCTCAGCATTGCAAGCTACCTGCAGCCGTCTCTGTGCGAGTTCGATCCCCACCCCAGAGGCTACCCACAGGGCGCGGCAGACCTCTCCTGACCCGCCC